>NC_086452.1:449362539-449667827 GCF_028390025.1 Pseudophryne corroboree | reverse complement strand
AGAGGCACTGAAGCGGGCAGTGCTACTTCAGTGTCCCGGCCAGCGGCCAGGCAACGACGGTCTCTCTGTGACTCTGGAGCAGAACTAGGTGAAACATACGGCAGGGGCAGCTCTGGTACTGTTATGTGTGTCCATGTGGGGGGGAAATTATGCTGCTGTCCTGACTATGGGGAGGGGGGGGGGGGTAGAATAATGGTGCTACGCTGTCTGTCTATGGGGGGGGAGATTAATGGTGCTACGCTGTTTGTCCATGGGGGGGGGGGGGGGAGAATAATGGTGCTACGCTGTCTGTCTATGGGGGGGGGGGGAATAATGGTGCTACGCTGTCTGTCCATGGGAGGGGGGGTTAGAATAATGGTGCTACGCTGTCTGTCTATGGGGGGGGGAGAATAATGGTGCTACGCTGTTTGTCCATGGGGGGGGGGGGGGGAGAATAATGGTGCTACGCTGTCTGTCTATGGGGGGGGGGGAGAATAATGGTGCTACGCTGTCCTGTCTATGGGGGGGAGAATAATGGTGCTACGCTGTCTGTCTATGGGGGGGGGAGAATAATGGTGCTACGCTGTCTGTCTATGGGGGGGGGGGAGAATAATGGTGCTACGCTCTCTGTCTATGGGGGGGAGAGAATAATGGTGCTACGCTGTCTGTCTATGGGGGGGGAGAATAATGGTGCTACGCTGTCTGTCCATGGGGGGGGGGGGGGAATAATGGTGCTACGCTGTCTGTCTATGGGGGGGGAGAATAATGGTGCTACGCTGTCTGTCCATGGGGGGGGGGGGAATAATGGTGCTACGCTGTCTGTCTATGGGGGGGGAGAATAATGGTGCTACGCTGTCTGTCCATGGGGGGGGGGGGGGGAATAATGGTGCTACGCTGTCTGTCCATGGGGGGGGGGGGGGAGAATAATGGTGCTACGCTGCCTGTCTATGGGGGTGAGAATAATGGTGCTACGCTGCCTGTCTATGGGGGGGGGGGAATAATGGTGCTACGCTGTCTGTCCATGGGGGGGGGGGGGGGAATAATGGTGCTACGCTGTCTGTCCATGGGGGGGGGGGGGAATAATGGTGCTACGCTGTCTGTCTATGGGGGGGGAGAATAATGGTGCTACGCTGTCTGTCCATGGGGGGGGGGAATAATGGTGCTACGCTGTCTGTCCATGGGGGGGGGGGGGAATAATGGTGCTACGCTGTCTGTCCATGGGGGGGGGGAGAATAATGGTGCTACGCTGCCTGTCTATGGGGGGTGAGAATAATGGTGCTACGCTGCCTGTCTATGGGGGGGGGGAATAATGGTGCTACGCTGTCTGTCTATGGGGGGGGGGAGAATAATGGTGCTACGCTGTCTGTCTATGGGGGGGGAGAATAATGGTGCTACGCTGTCTGTCCATGGGGGGGGGGGAGAATAATGGTGCTACGCAGCCTGTCTATGGGGGTGAGAATAATGGTGCTACGCTGTCTGTCCATGGGGGGGGGGGAGAATAATGGTGCTACGCTGTCTGTCTATGGGGGTGAGAATAATGGTGCTACGCTGCCTGTCTATGGGGGGGGGGGGGGGAGAATAATGGTGCTACGCTGCCTGTCCATGGGGGGGGGGGGGGGAATAATGGTTCTACGCTGTCTGTCTACGGGGGGGGGGGGGGGGGAGAGAATAATGGTGCTATGCTGTCTGTCTATGGGGGGGGGGGGGGAGAATAATGGTGCTACCCTGTCTGTCTATGGGGTGTGTGAGAATAATGGTGCTACGCTATCTGTCCATGGGGCCATGGGTGGGGGAGAAATAATGGTGCTATGCTGTCTGTCTATGGGGGGGGGAGAGAATAATGGTGCTACGCTGTCTATGGGGGGGGGGAGGAGAGAATAATGGTGCTACGCTGTCTGTCCATGGGGGGGGGGAGATAATAATGGTGCTACGCTGTCTATCTATGGGGGTGTGAGAATAATGGTGCTACGCTGTCTGTCTATGGGGGGGGAATAATGGTGCTACGCTGTCTGTCCATTGGGGATGGGAGAGAATAATGGTGCTGTGCTGTCTGTCCATGGAGGGGGGGGGGGAATAATGGTGCTGCGCTGTCTGTCCATTGAGGGGGGGAGAATAATGGTGCTACGCTGTCTGTCCATGGGGGGGGGGGGGAAATAATGGTGCTACGCTGTCTGTCCATTGGGGGGGGGGGGGAGAGAGAATAATGGTGCTGCGCTGTCTGTCCATGGGGGGGTGGGGGAGAATAATGGTTCTACGCTGTCTGTCTATGGGGGGGGTGGGGGAGAATAATGGTTCTACGCTGTCTGTCTATGGGGGGGGAGAATGATGGTTCTACGCTGTCTGTCTATGGGGGGGGGGGGAGAATAATGGTGCTACGCTGTCTGTCTATGGGGGGGAGAATAATGGTGCTACGCTGTCTGTGGGGGGGGGAGAATAATGGTGCTACGCTGTCTGTCTATGGGGGGAGAATAATGGTGCTACGCTGTCTGTCTATGGGGGAGAGAATAATGGTGCTACGCTGTCTGTCTATGGGGGGGTGGGGGAAAATAATGGTTCTACGCTGTCTGTCTATGGGGGGGTGGGGTAGATTAATGGTTCTACGCTGTCTGTGGGGGGGGAGAATAATGGTGCTACGCTGTCTGTCTATGGGGGGGGAGAATAATAGTGCTACGCTGTCTGTGGGGGGGGGGGGAGAATAATGGTGCTACGCTGTCTGTCTTTGGGGGGGAGAATAATGGTGCTACGCTGTCTGTCTATGGGGGGGAGAATAATGGTGCTACGCTGTCTGTCTATGGGGGGGAGAATAATGGTGCTACGCTGTCTGTCCATGGGGGGGGGAATAATGGTGCTACGCTGTCTGTGGGGGGGAGAATAATGGTGCTACGCTGTCTGTCTATGGGGGGGGGAGAATAATAGTGCTACGCTGTCTGTGGGGGGGGGGAGAATAATGGTGCTACGCTGTCTGTCTTTGGGGGGGAGAATAATGGTGCTACGCTGTCTGTCTATGGGGGGAGAATAATGGTGCTACGCTGTCTGTCCATGGGGGGGGGGAGAATAATGGTGCTACGCTGTCTGTCCATGGGGGGGGGGGGGGGGGGAGAATAATGGTGCTACGCTGCCTGCCTATGGGGGGTGAGAATAATGGTGCTACGCTGCCTGTCTACGGGGGGGGGGGGGGGGAGAATAATGGTGCTATCCTGTCTGTCCATGGAGGGGGGGGGGGGGGTGAGAATAATGGTGCTATGCTGTCTGTCTATGGGGGGTGTAAGAATAATGGTGCTACGCTGTCTGTCCATGGGGGGGGGGGAATAATGGTGCTACGCTGCCTGTCTATAGGGGTGAGAATAATGGTGCTACGCTGCCTGTCTATGGGGGGGGGGGAATAATGGTGCTACGCTGTCTGTCCATGGGTGGGGGGGGGGGGGGGAGAATAATGGTGCTACGCTGTCTGTCTATGGGGGGGAGAATAATGGTGCTACGCTGCCTGTCTATGGGGGGGGGGGGGGAGAATAATGGTGCTATGCTGTCTGTCCATGGAGGGGGGGGGTGAGAATAATGGTGCTACCCTGTCTGTCTATGGGGTGTGTGAGAATAATGGTGCTACGCTGTCTGTACATGGGGGGGGGGGGGAAGAATAATGGTGCTACGCTGTCTGTCCATGGGGCCATGGGTGGGGTAGAAATAATGGTGCTATGCTGTCTGTCTATGGGGGGGGGGGAGAGAATAATGGTGCTACGCTGTCTGTCCATGGGGGGGGGAGAGAGAATAATGGTGCTACGCTGTCTATCTATGGGGGTGTGTGAGAATAATGGTGCTACGCTGTCTGTCTATGGGGGGGGGGGAATAATGGTGCTATGCTGTCTGTCTATGGGGGGGGGGAATAATGGTGCTACGCTGTCTGTCCATGGGGGGGGGGGGATAATGGTGCTACGCTGTCTGTCCATTGGGGATGGGAGAGAATAATGGTGCTGCGCTGTCTGTCCATGGAGGGGGGGGGGAATAATGGTGCTGCGCTGTCTGTCCATGGGGGGGGGGGAATAATGGTGCTACGCTGTCTGTCCATGGAGGGGGGGGAATAATGGAGCTGCGCTGTCTGTCCATTGGGGGGGGGGGAGAATAATGGTGCTACGCTGTCTGTCCATGGGGGGGGGGGGGAATAATGGTGCTACGCTGTCTGTCCATTGGGGGGGGGGGGAGAGAATAATGGTGCTGCGCTGTCTGTCCATGGGGGGGGTGGGGGAGAATAATGGTTCTACGCTGTCTGTCTATGGGGGGGGTGGGGGAGAATAATGGTTCTACGCTGTCTGTCTATGGGGTTGGGGGGTGGGGGAGAATAATGGTGCTACGCTGTCTGTCTATGGGGGGGGGAGAGAATAATGGTGCCACGCTGTCTATGGGGGGGGGAGGAGAGAATAATGGTGCTACGCTGTCTGTCCATGGGGGGGGGAGATAATAATGGTGCTGCGCTGTCTATCTATGGGGGTGTGTGAGAATAATGGTGCTACGCTGTCTGTCTATGGGGGGGGAATAATGGTGCTACGCTGTCTGTCCATGGGGGGGGGGGGATAATGGTGCTACGCTGTCTGTCCATTGGGGATGGGAGAGAATAATGGTGCTGCGCTGTCTGTCCATGGAGGGGGGGGGGAATAATGGTGCTGCGCTGTCTGTCCATTGAGGGGGGGAGAATAATGGTGCTACGCTGTCTGTCCATGGGGGGGGGGGGGGGGAAATAATGGTGCTACGCTGTCTGTCCATTGGGGGGGGGGAGAGAGAATAATGGTGCTGCGCTGTCTGTCCATGGGGGGGTGGGGGAGAATAATGGTTCTACGCTGTCTATGGGGGGGTGGGGGAGAATAATGGTTCTACGCTGTCTGTCTATGGGGGGGGAGAATGATGGTTCTACGCTGTCTGTCTATGGGGGGGGGGAGAATAATGGTGCTACGCTGTCTGTGGGGGGGGAGAATAATGGTGCTACGCTGTCTGTCTATGGGGGGAGAATAATGGTGCTACGCTGTCTGTCTATGGGGGAGAGAATAATGGTGCTACGCTGTCTGTCTATGGGGGGGTGGGGGAAAATAATGGTTCTACGCTGTCTGTCTATGGGGGGGTGGGGGTAGATTAATGGTTCTACGCTGTCTGTGGGGGGGAGAATAATGGTGCTACGCTGTCTGTCTATGGGGGGGGGGAGAATAATAGTGCTACGCTGTCTGTGGGGGGGGGGAGAATAATGGTGCTACGCTGTCTGTCTTTGGGGGGGAGAATAATGGTGCTACGCTGTCTGTCTATGGGGGGGAGAATAATGGTGCTACGCTGTCTGTCTATGGGGGGGGAGAATAATGGTTGCTACGCTGTCTGTCCATGGGGGGGGGGAGAATAATGGTGCTACGCTGTCTGTCCATGGGGGGGGGGGGGGGGGAGAATAATGGTGCTACGCTGCCTGTCTATGGGGGTGAGAATAATGGTGCTACGCTGCCTGTCTACGGGGGGGGGGGAGGGGGAGAGTAATGGTGCTATCCTGTCTGTCCATGGAGGGGGGGGGGGTGAGAATAATGGTGCTATGCTGTCTGTCTATGGGGGGTGTAAGAATAATGGTGCTACGCTGTCTGTCCATGGGGGGGGGGGAATAATGGTGCTACGCTGCCTGTCTATAGGGGTGAGAATAATGGTGCTACGCTGCCTGTCTATGGGGGGGGGGGAATAATGGTGCTACGCTGTCTGTCCATGGGTGGGGGGGGGGGGAGAATAATGGTGCTATGCTGTCTGTCTATGGGGGGGAGAATAATGGTGCTACGCTGCCTGTCTATGGGGGGGGGGAGAATAATGGTGCTATGCCGTCTGTCCATGGAGGGGGGGGGGGTGAGAATAATGGTGCTACCCTGTCTGTCTATGGGGTGTGTGAGAATAATGGTGCAACGCTGTCTGTACATGGGGGGGGGGGGAAGAATAATGGTGCTACGCTGTCTGTCCATGGGGCCATGGGTGGGGTAGAAATAATGGTGCTATGCTGTCTGTCTATGGGGGGGGGGGAGAGAATAATGGTGCTACGCTGTCTGTCCATGGGGGGGGGGAGAGAGAATAATGGTGCTACGCTGTCTATCTATGGGGGGTGTGTGAGAATAATGGTGCTACGCTGTCTGTCTATGGGGGGGGGGGGGGAATAATGGTGCTATGCTGTCTGTCTATGGGGGGGGGGATAATGGTGCTACGCTGTCTGTCCATGGGGGGGGGGGGGGATAATGGTGCTACGCTGTCTGTCCATTGGGGATGGGAGAGAATAATGGTGCTGCGCTGTCTGTCCATGGAGGGGGGGGGGAATAATGGTGCTGCGCTGTCTGTCCATGGGGGGGGGGAATAATGGTGCTACGCTGTCTGTCCATGGAGGGGGGGGAATAATGGTGCTGCGCTGTCTGTCCATTGGGGGGGGGGGAGAATAATGGTGCTACGCTGTCTGTCCATGGGGGGGGGGGAATAATGGTGCTACGCTGTCTGTCCATTGGGGGGGGGGGGAGAGAATAATGGTGCTGCGCTGTCTGTCCATGGGGGGGTGGGGGAGAATAATGGTTCTACGCTGTCTGTCTATGGGGGGGTGGGGGAGAATAATGGTTCTACGCTGTCTGTCTATGGGGGTGGGGGGTGGGGGAGAATAATGGTGCTACGCTGTCTGTCTATGGGGGGGGAGAATAATGGTGCTACGCTGTCTGTGGGGGGGGGGAGAATAATGGTGCTACGCTGTCTGTCTATGGGGGGGGAGAATAATGGTGCTACGCTGTCTGTCTATGGGGGGGAGAATAATGGTGCTACGCTGTCTGTCTATGGGGGTGAAAAATAATGGTGCTACGCTGCCTGTCTACGGGGGGGGGGGGGGAGAATAATGGTGCTATCCTGTCTGTCCATGGAGGGGGGTGTAAGAATAATGGTGCTACGCTGTCTGTCCATGGGGGGGGGGGGATAATGGTGCTACGCTGTCTGTCCATGGGGGGGAGAATAATGGTGCTACGCTGTCTGTCCATGGGTGGGGGGGGGGGGGAGAATAATGGTGCTACGCTGTCTGTCTATGGGGGGGAGAATAATGGTGCTATGCTGCCTGTCTATGGGGGGGGGGAGAATAATGGTTCTACGCTGTCTGTCTACGGGGGGGGGGGGGAGAATAATGGTGCTATGCTGTCTGTCCATGGAGGGGGGGGGGTGAGAATAATGGTGCTACCCTGTCTGTCTATGGGGTGTGTGAGAATAATGGTGCTACGCTGTCTGTACATGGGGGGGGGGGAAGAATAATGGTGCTATGCTGTCTGTCCATGGGGCCATGGGTGGGGGGAGAAATAATGGTGCTATGCTGTCTGTCTATGGGGGGGGGGAATAATGGTGCTACGCTGTCTGTCCATGGGGGGGGATAATGGTGCTACGCTGTCTGTCCATTGGGGATGGGAGAGAATAATGGTGCTGCGCTGTCTGTCCATGGAGGGGGGGGGGGAATAATGGTGCTACGCTGTCTGTCCATGGAGGGGGGGGGGGAATAATGGTGCTGCGCTGTCTGTCCATTGGGGGGGGGGAGAATAATGGTGCTACGCTGTCTGTCCATGGGGGGGGGGGAATAATGGTGCTACGCTTTCTGTCCATTGGGGGGGAGAGAATAATGGTGCTGCGCTGTCTGTCCATGGGGGGGTGGGGGAGAATAATGATTCTACGCTGTCTGTCTATGGGGGGGTGGGGGAGAATAATGGTTCTACGCTGTCTGTCTATGGGGGTGGGGGAGAATAATGGTGCTACGCTGTCTGTCCATTGGGGGGGGGGGAGAGAATAATGGTGCTGCGCTGTCTGTCCATGGGGGGGTGGGGGAGAATAATGATTCTACGCTGTCTGTCTATGGGGGGGTGGGGGAGAATAATGGTGCTACGCTGTCTGTCTGTGGGGGGGGAATAATGGTGCTACGCTGTCTGTCTATGGGGGTGAGAATAATGGTGCTACGCTGCCTGTCTATGGGGGGGGGGGGAGAATAATGGTGCTATCCTGTCTGTCCATGGAGGGGGGGGGGTGAGAATAATGGTGCTATGCTGTCTGTCTATGGGGGGCGTAAGAATAATGGTGCTACGCTGTCTGTCCATGGGGGTGGGATAATGGTGCTACGCTGTCTGTCCATGGGGGGGGGGGGAATAATGGTGCTACGCTGCCTGTCTATGGGGGTGAGAATAATGGTGCTACGCTGCCTGTCTATGGGGGGGGGGGGAATAATGGTGCTACGCTGTCTGTCCAAGGGTGGGGGGGGGGGAGAATAATGGTGCTACGCTGTCTGTCTATGGGGGGGAGAATAATGGTGCTACGCTGCCTGTCTATGGGGGGGGGGGAGAATAATGGTTCTACGCTGTCTGTCTACGGGGGGGTGGGGGTGGGAGAATAATGGTGCTATGCTGTCTGTCCATGGAGGGGGGGGGGGTGAGAATAATGGTGCTACGCTGTCTGTACATGGGGGGGGGGGAAGAATAATGGTGCTACGCTGTCTGTCCATGGGGGGGGGAGAAATAATGGTGCTATGCTGTCTGTCTATGGGGGGGGGGGGAGAGAATAATGGTGCTACGCTGTCTGTCCATGGGGGGGGGGAGAGAATAATGGTGCTACGCTGTCTATCTATGGGGGTGTGTGAGAATAATGGTGCTACGCTGTCTGTCTATGGGGGGGGGAGAATAATGGTGCTATGCTGTCTGTCTATGGGGGGGGGGGAATAATGGTGCTACGCTGTCTGTCCATGGAGGGGGGGGGGGGAATAATGGTGCTGCGCTGTCTGTCCATGGGGGGGGGAATAATGGTGCTACGCTGTCTGTCCATGGAGGGGGGGGGGAATAATGGTGCTGCGCTGTCTGTCCATTGGGGGGGGGGGAGAATAATGGTGCTACGCTGTCTGTCCATGGGGGGGGTGGAATAATGGTGCTACGCTGTCTGTCCATTGGGGGGGGGGGAGAGAATAATGGTGCTGCGCTGTCTGTCCATGGGGGGGTGGGGGAGAATAATGGTTCTACGCTGTCTGTCTATGGGGGGGTGGGGGAGAATAATGGTTCTACGCTGTCTGTCTATGGGGGTGGGGGGTGGGGGAGAATAATGGTGCTACGCTGTCTGTCTATGGGGGGGAGAATAATGGTGCTACGCTGTCTGTGGGGGGGGGGGGGAATAATGGTGCTACGCTGTCTGTCTATGGGGGGGGAGAATAATGGTGCTACGCTGTCTGTCTATGGGGGGGAGAATAATGGTGCTACGCTGTCTGTCTATGGGGGTGAGAATAATGGTGCTACGCTGCCTGTCTACGGGGGGGGGGGGGAGAATAATGGTGCTATCCTGTCTGTCCATGGAGGGGGGGGGTGAGAATAATGGTGCTATGCTGTCTGTCTATGGGGGGGTGTAAGAATAATGGTGCTACGCTGTCTGTCCATGGGGGGGGGGGGGGAATGTTGCTACGCTGTCTGTCCATGGGGGGGGAGAATAATGGTGCTACGCTGTCTGTCTATGGGGGTGAGAATAATGGTGCTACGCTGCCTGTCTATGGGGGGGGGGGAGAATAATGGTTCTACGCTGTCTGTCTACGGGGGGGGGGGGGGGGGGGGGGGGGAATAATGGTGCTATGCTGTCTGTCCATGGAGGGGGGGGGGGTGAGAATAATGGTGCTACCCTGTCTGTCTATGGGGTGTGTGAGAATAATGGTGCTACGCTGTCTGTACATGGGGGGGGAAAGAATAATGGTGCTATGCTGTCTGTCCATGGGGCCATGGGTGGGGGAGAAATAATGGTGCTATGCTGTCTGTCTATGGGGGGGGGAGAGAATAATGGTGCTACGCTGTCTGTCCATGGGGGGGGGGGAGAGAATAATGGTGCTACGCTGTCTATCTATGGGGGTGTGTGAGAATAATGGTGCTACGCTGTCTGTCTATGGGGGGGGGGAGAATAATGGTGCTATGCTGTCTGTCTATGGGGGGGGAATAATGGTGCTACGCTGTCTGTCCATGGGGGGGGGATAATGGTGCTACGCTGTCTGTCCATTGGGGATGGGAGAGAATAATGGTGCTACGCTGTCTGTCCATGGAGGGGGGGGGGGGGAATAATGGTGCTACGCTGTCTGTCCATGGAGGGGGGGGGGGAATAATGGTGCTGCGCTGTCTGTCCATTGGGGGGAGGGGGGGAGAATAATGGTGCTACGCTGTCTGTCCATTGGGGGGGAATAATGGTGCTACGCTGTCTGTCCATTGGGGGGAAGGGAGAGAATAATGGTGCTGCGCTGTCTGTCCATGGGGGGGTGGGGGAGAATAATGGTTCTACGCTGTCTGTCTATGGGGGGGTGGGGGAGAATAATGGTTCTACGCTGTTTGTCTATGGGGGTGGGGGAGAATAATGGTGCTACGCTGTCTGTCTATGGGGGGGTGGGGTAGATTAATGGTTCTACGCTGTCTGTGGGGGGGAGAATAATGGTGCTACGCTGTCTGTCTATGGGGGGGGAGAATAATGGTGCTACGCTGTCTGTCCATTGGGGGGGAATAATGGTGCTACGCTGTCTGTCCATTGGGGGGGGGGAGAGAATAATGGTGCTATCCTGTCTGTCCATGGAGGGGGGGGGGTGAGAATAATGGTGCTACGCTGCCTGTCTATGGGGGGGGGGGGAATAATGGTGCTACGCTGTCTGTCTATGGGGGGTGGGGGAAAATAATGGTTCTACGCTGTCTGTCTATGGGGGGGTGGGGTAGATTAATGGTTCTACGCTGTCTGTGGGGGGGAGAATAATGGTGCTACGCTGTCTGTCTATGGGGGGGAGAATAATGGTGCTACGCTGTCTGTGGGGGGGGGGGAGAATAATGGTGCTACGCTGTCTGTCTATGGGGGGGAGAATAATGGTGCTACGCTGTCTGTCTATGGGGGGGAGAATAATGGTGCTACGCTGTCTGTCTATGGGGGGGGGGGGAATAATGGTGCTACGCTGTCTGTCCATGGGGGGGGGGAGAATAATGGTGCTACGCTGTCTGTCCATGGGGGGGGGGAGAATAATGGTGCTACGCTGCCTGTCTATGGGGGTGAGAATAATGGTGCTACGCTGCCTGTCTATGGGGGTGGGGGAATAATGGTGCTACGCTGTCTGTCCATGGGGGGGGGGAGAGGGGAGAATAATGGTGCTACGCTGTCTGTCTATGGGGGTGAGAATAATGGTGCTACGCTGTCTGTCTACGGGGGGGGGGGGAGAATAATGGTGCTATGCTGTCTGTCCATGGAGGGGGGGGGTGAGAATAATGGTGCTATGCTGTCTGTCTATGGGGGGGGTGAGAATAATGGTGCTACGCTGTCTATCTATGGGGGTGTGTGAGAATAATGGTGCTACGCTGTCTGTCTATGGGGGGGGGAATAATGGTGCTACGCTGTCTGTCCATGGAGTGGGGGGGGGGGAGAATAATGGTGCTACGCTGTCTGTACATGGGGGGGGAGAATAATGGTGCTACGCTGTCTGTCCATGGGGCCATGGGTGGGGGAGAAATAATGGTGCTATGCTGTCTGTCTACGGGGGGGGGATAGAATAATGGTGCTACGCTGTCTGTCTATGGGGGGGGGAGAATAATGGTGCTACGCTGTCTGTCCATGGGGGGGGGGGGAGAATAATGGTGCTACGCTGTCTATCTATGGGGGGGGGGGGTGAGAATAATGGTGCTACGCTGTCTATCTATGGGGGGGGGGAGAATAATGGTGCTATGCTGTCTATGGGGGGGGGGAATAATGGTGCTACGCTGTCTGTCTATGGAGTGTGTGAGAATAATGGTGCTACGCTGTCTGAATATGGGGGGGGGGGGAGAATAATGGTGCTACGCTGTCTGTCCATGGGGCCATGGGTGGGGGAGAAATAATGGTGCTATGCTGTCTGTCTATGGGGGGGGGGGGAGAATAATGGTGCTACGCTGTCTATCTATGGGGAGGGAGAATAATGGTGCTACGCTGTCTGTCCATGGGGGGGGGGGGGGGGAAGAATAATGGTGCTACGCTGTCTGTCTATGGGGGGGGAGAATAATGGTGCTATGCTGTCTGTCCAGGGGGGGGGGAGAGAATAATGGTGCTACGCTGTCTATCTATGGGGGTGTGTGAGAATAATGGTGCTACGCTGTCTGTCTATGGGCGGGGGGGGGAGAATAATGTTGCTATGCTGTCTATGGGGGGGGGGGAATAATGGTGCTACGCTGTCTGTCTATGGAGTGTGTGAGAATAATGGTGCTACGCTGTCTGAATATGGGGGGGGGGGGGAGAATAATGGTGCTACGCTGTCTGTCCATGGGGCCATGGGTGGGGGAGAAATAATGGTGCTATGCTGTCTGTCTATGGGGGGGGGGAGAATAATGGTGCTACGCTGTCTATCTATGGGGAGGGAGAGTAATGGTGCTACGCTGTCTGTCCATGGGGGGGGGGGGGGGAGAATAATGGTGCTACGCTGCCTGTCTATGGGGGTGAGAATAATGGTGCTACGCTGCCTGTCTATGGGAGGGGGGGGGAATAATGGTGCTACGCTGTCTGTCTATGGGGGGGGAATAATGGTGCTACGCTGTCTGTCCATGGAGGGGGGGAGAGAATAATGGTGCCACGCTGTCTGTCCATGGGGGGGGGGGGGATAATGGTGCTACGCTGTCTGTCCATTGGGAATGGGAGAGAATAATGGTGCTGCGCTGTCTGTCCATGGAGGGGGGGGGGGGGGGAATAATGGTGCTGCGCTGTCTGTCCATGGGGGGGGGGGGGAATAATGGTGCTGCGCTGTCTGTCCATGGGGGGGGGGAATAATGGTGCTACGCTGTCTGTCCATTGGGGGGGGGGGAGAATAATGGTGCTACGCTGTCTGTCCATGGGGGGGGGGAATAATGGTGCTACGCTGTCTGTCCATTGGGGGGGGTAGAGAATAATGGTGCTGCGCTGTCTGTCTATGGGGGGGGTGGGGGAGAATAATGGTTCTACGCTGTCTGTCTATGGGGGGGTGGGGTAGATTAATGGTTCTACGCTGTCTGTGGGGGGGAGAATAATGGTGCTACGCTGTCTGTCTATGGGGGGGAGAATAATGGTGCTACGCTGTCTGTTTATGGGGGGGAGAATAATGGTGCTACGCTGTCTGTCTATGGGGGGGGAGAATAATGGTGCTACGCTGTCTGTCTATGGGGGTGAGAATAATGGTGCTACGCTGTCTGTCTATGGGGGGGGGAGAATAATGGTGCTACGCTGTCTGTCCATGGGGGGGGGGGGAATAATGTTGCTACGCTGTCTGTCCATGGGGGGGGGGGAGAATAATGGTGCTACGCTGCCTGTCTATGGGGGGGGGGGGGAGAATAATGGTGCTACGCTGTCTGTCCATGGGGGGGAGGGGAATAATGGTGCTACGCTGTCTGTCCATGGGGGTGGGGAGAATAATGGTGCTACGCTGTCTGTCTATGGGGGTGAGAATAATGGTGCTACGCTGCCTGTCTATGGGGGGGGCGGGGGGGGATAATGG
Source organism: Pseudophryne corroboree (assembly GCF_028390025.1). Taxonomy (NCBI): domain Eukaryota; kingdom Metazoa; phylum Chordata; class Amphibia; order Anura; family Myobatrachidae; genus Pseudophryne; species Pseudophryne corroboree. Next base: position 449,654,365 of record NC_086452.1, on the reverse strand, counting down.
TGCTACGCTGTCTGTCCATTGGGAATGGGAGAGAATAATGGTGCTGCGCTGTCTGTCCATGGAGGGGGGGGAATAATGGTGCTGCACTGTCTGTCCATGGGGGGGGGGGGGGGAATAATGGTGCTGCGCTGTCTGTCCATGGGGGGGGAATAATGGTGCTACGCTGTCTGTCCATTGGGGGGGGGGAGAATAATGGTGCTACGCTGTCTGTCCATTGGGGGGGGGGGGGGGAGAATAATGGTGCTACGCTGTCTGTCCATGGGGGGGGGGGGGAATAATGGTGCTACGCTGTCTGTCCATTGGGGGGGTAGAGAATAATGGTGCTGCGCTGTCTGTCTATGGGGGGGTGGGGGAGAATAATGGTTCTACGCTGTCTGTCTATGGGGGGGTGGGGTAGATTAATGGTTCTACGCTGTCTGTGGGGGGGAGAATAATGGTGCTACGCTGTCTGTCTATGGGGGGGGGAGAATAATGGTGCTACGCTGTCTGTCTATGGGGGGGGAGAATAATGGTGCTACGCTGTCTGTCTATGGGGGGGAGAATAATGGTGCTACGCTGTCTGTCTATGGGGGGGAGAATAATGGTGCTACGCTGTCTGTCTATGGGGGGGGGAGAATAATGGTGCTACGCTGTCTGTCCATGGGGGGGGGGGGGGGAGAATAATGTTGCTACGCTGTCTGTCCATGGGGGGGGGGGGAGAATAATGGTGCTACGCTGCCTGTCTATGGGGGGGGGGAGAATAATGGTGCTACGCTGTCTGTCCATGGGGGGGAGGGGAATAATGGTGCTACGCTGTCTGTCCATGGGGGTGGGGAGAATAATGGTGCTACGCTGTCTGTCTATGGGGGTGAGAATAATGGTGCTACGCTGTCTGTCTATGGGGGGGAGAATAATGGTGCTACGCTGTCTGTCTATGGGGGTGAGAATAATGGTGCTACGCTGTCTGTCTATGGGGGTGAGAATAATGGTGCTACGCTGTCTGTCTATGGGGGGGAGAATAATGGTGCTACGCTGTCTGTCTATGGGGGGGAGAATAATGGTGCTACGCTGTCTGTCTATGGGGGGGAGAATAATGGTGCTATGCTGCCTGTCTATGGGGGGGGGGGGGAGAATAATGGTGCTACGCTGTCTGTCCATGGGGGGGAGGGGAATAATGGTGCTACGCTGTCTGTCCATGGGGGTGGGGAGAATAATGGTGCTACGCTGTCTGGCTATGGGGGTGAGAATAATGGTGCTACGCTGTCTGTCTATGGGGGGGAGAATAATGGTGCTACGCTGTCTGTCTATGGGGGTGAGAATAATGGTGCTACGCTGTCTGTCTATGGGGGGGGAGAATAATGGTGCTACGCTGTCTGTCCATGGGGGGGGGGGGAGAATAATGTTGCTACGCTGTCTGTCCATGGGGGGGGGGGGGGGAATAATGGTGCTACGCTGCCTGTCTATGGGGGTGAGAATAATGGTGCTATGCTGCCTGTCTATGGGGGGGGGGGGGGAGAATAATGGTGCTACGCTGTCTGTCCATGGGGGGGAGGGGAATAATGGTGCTACGCTGTCTGTCCATGGGGGTGGGGAGAATAATGGTGCTACGCTGTCTGTCTATGGGGGTGAGAATAATGGTGCTACGCTGCCTGTCTATGGGGGGGGGGGGGGAATAATGGTGCTACGCTGTCTGTCCATGGAGGGGGGGGGGGGGTGAGAATAATGGTGCTATGCTGTCTGTCTATGGGGGGGATAGAATAACCGTTCTTACGCTGTCTGTGGGGGCGGGGGGTGAGAATAATGGTGCTACGCTGTCTGTCCATGGGGAGGAGGGGGAGAGAATAATGGTGCTACGATGTCTATCTATGGGGGTGTGTGAGAATAATGGTGCTACGCTGTCTGTCTATGGGGGGGGGGGGGAGAATAATGGTGCTATGCGATCTGTCTATGGGGGGGGGAATAATGGTGCTACGCTGTCTGTCCATGGGGGGGGGGGGGGGGGGGATAATGGTGCTATGCTGTCTGTCCATTGGGGATGGGAGAGAATAATGGTGCTGCGCTGTCTGTCCGTGGGGGGGGGAATAATGGTGCTACGCTGTCTGTCCGTCCATGGAGGGGGGGGGGGAATAATAGTGCTGCGCTGTCTGTCCATGGGGGGGGGGGGGGGAATAATGGTGCTACGCTGTCTGTACATGGAGGGGGGAATAATGGCGCTACGCTGTCTGTCCATTGGGGGGGGGGGGAGAATAATGGTGCTGCGCTGTCTGTCCATGGGGGGGGGGGGGGGGTGAGAATAATGGTGCTACGCTGTCTGTCTATGGGGCGGGGGGATGTTGGTGATGTGTCTGGGACTGGGGAGGGGGTTGCTGGTGGGGGGGAATGATAGGTTTAGGCTCCACCGGGGAGGTTAGGGTTAGGCTGCAGGCTGGGATGGGGGTGGTTAGGCTGCTGGGGATGGGGGGGGGGGGGGGGGTTAGGCTGCGGGGGGGGGGGGGGGTAGGGTTAGGTTGCTAATAGGGAGGATCGGGTTAGGCTGCAGGGAGGGTGGTTAGGTTTAGTCACCACTGGGGGGGGGGGGGGGTAGGGAGGTTTAGGCACTAAGGGGGGAGGTTAAGGTTAGGCACTAGCAGTTAGAGAATTAATTTTAATTACTACATGGTTTCATAGTATGCAAAGTTAAATGATGATTTTGAGAATTACCTTTAATTGGCTACAGACCATTTTTTCATTGGCCTGTAACCAATTGTTTGGAAACCCCCCTTTTCAAAATCCTGCGTTTGCCACTGCAGGGGTATAGGGGAAACCCCCCCAGTGGGTCCCACTGCCAGGGGCCCAACCTCCTTCTCTAGGGATCAGGCTCAAAACTGTGCACTTGAATTATAGATATGTTACATTATCTGCACAGGACTATGGTGTATTCTCTACAGTGCATTGCTGTTACTGATTTGGTAACTTATCATGCATGCACTAGCAGTATATATTTACCAAGGGGCCCAGCCCATGCACTCTCTAATGGTTAGGCAAACCAATGTGGTGGCTGGCCACACCTCCTCTGGAGACTGGCCACACCCTTACGTGCCCCCACCATTGCATCCCCCGGTGGGCCATTCATGCCCCAGTCCGACTCTGGATATGCCTGCACACCTGTTTCCTTGTCTATATTTATAGTTGCACAGATCATGTGCATCCTTAATTGCAGGGCCATAATTAGGGGTGTGTGAGTAATGCTGTCGCCCACTATGCAGGGCCCTGGGGTCAGCACCATTGCTCACTAACGACACCTGTATTTAGTTTGCATGGTGCCTGGAACGGCAAACGGTGTCACTGACTGCTCCAGTAACACACCCTACCGCCTGTAGAGCTGCACTAAGGCTGCGCTCTGCATTCTTGCAGCAGTGGCCCCGCCCCCTTGGTGTAACATCACGTGTCTGGGCGCGGCACAGAGCCCTGCTACAGCTGTGCATAAAACTAAATAACGAATTTCAATCCCATACTTCCACCTGATTTATTTAGGGGCAAAGTTATCATCTTAACATATTTCATGGAAAATAAGATGTAGCCTAAAGGAACATAACTTGCGTATGCTACACCCGTGCGAATTAGAAGTGCGTCACTTGTGCGCATCATTATGTTGGGAAACTTTCCTTGTTGTTTTGAAACAAGCATTTCTATTTTGGCACATATTTCATATTTGCTATTCTCTCCCTGGCGCTGTTTCCCTCGAATACGTGTTTGACATTAAGATGCGCTGACAGCTTTGACACAGGACGCCGTTTAATATACACACATCACAGCCATGCCACCTGCATTACCAAGCCTTCACATTTCACTTCTAGGCCCCAACGCGAAAGATAACTTCATAATTGAGGCTTACGGAAAACAGTCTTCCTGCACAATGTAGGTCACGGATTATACTTGAAAAAGTCTTTATTTATAACAAACAGTCTTTTTCCTTTGGAAATCCCAAATGACCTCTAAAAGAATAAATCTGAGAACTGTTTGATACGATATGCAGCAGAATAATCCATATAATTATTCCGTGTCTTTGTTAGAAGCAAAGAAGATAAAAATACAGACACATCAGGGGAACGAAGAGAAGATATGATGGAAGTTTTGCAGTGATTTATATAGCGGCATTGGATTAGGTATCAATACGACCTATTTTATTAGTAATTTTGAAAGTAGAGCATTATTTAGATTTATGAAGAACAGTCACAGAGGCTGATTCTAATTTGGAAGTACAACATAAAAGTAACTTTGTATCCGCAACAAACCATGGAGCAAATACATTTATATTGTTTCCGTGCAGGGTAAATACTGGCTGCTTCTGCATGTAGCCCACAAATGTTAGACAGCTTTATTCTTGCACTGTTTAGATTTCAGTTTGGACACACCCCACCCAAATCTAACTCTCTCTGCACATGTTACATCTGCCCAACTTGTAGTGCAGCGTGGTGTTACCCATGTGCACAGTTAGTTGTTTGTTTGTTTTTTGCTTTACTTCCAAATCAAAATCAGGCCCTTAGTGCAACCAATGGCACTGAAGCTGCAATGGCTTTTACAGGGGTTATAAAATTAAAATTGATTAACTTTGTTTATATAGAAGATTGACAGGAGCCTCTATTGTCACACTGTGCTGCTGGGGGACCCTGCTAATTCCATTATATAACTCTCAGTCTGTGTTTTGCTGCTGCCTCCATTCTCCACCTCACATCATGTCACTGCCCCTGTCACATGCAGCCCTGTCCTAACACATCACTCATATCCTGATATACTCTGTGCTGCTAGGGACCCTGCTCCTCCCACTATATAACACTCAGTCTGTGACTTCCTGCTGCCTCCATTCCCCTCCTCACATCATGTCACTGCCCCTGTCACATGCAGCCCTGTCTTCACTGACACATCACTCATCTCCTGATATACTCTGTGCTGCTGAGGACCCTGCTCCTCCCACTATATAACTCTCAGTCTGTGACCTCCTGCTGCCTCCATTCCCCTCCTCACATCATGTCACTGCCCCTGTCACATGCAGCCCTGTCCTCACTAACACATCACTCATCTCCTGATATACTCTGTGCTGCTGGGGACCCTGCTCCTTCCTCTATATAACTCCGTCTGTGTTTTCCTGTTGCCTCCATTCCCCTACTCACATCAGGTCACTGCCCCTGTCACATGCAGCCCTGTCCTCACTAATACATAACTTGTCTCCTGATATACTCTGTGCTGCTGGGACCCTGCTCCTTCCATTATATAACTCTCAGTCTGTGGTTTCCTGCTTCCTCCATCCCCCTCCTCACATCATGTCACTGCCCCTGTCACATGCAGCCCTGTCCTCACTGACACATCACTCATCTCCTGATATACTCTGTGCTGCTGGGGACCCTGCTCCTCCCACTATGTAACTCTCAGTCTGTGGCTTCCTGCTGCCTCCATTCCCCTCCTCACATCAGGTCACTGCCACTGTCACATGCAGCCCTGTCCTCACTGACACATCACTCATCTCCCGATATACTCTGTGCTGCTGGGGACCCTGCTCCTCCCACTATATAACTTTCAATCTGTGGCTTTCTGCTGCCTCCGTTCCCCTCCTCACATCATGTCACTGCCCCTGTCACATGCAGCTCTGTCGTCACTGCAAGACACAGGTACCATGGCTTGTGTGCAGTGCAACTGTAATGCATGCGCAGTCGGGCGATAATGAACTCCGTAAATATCGCCATTGTGTACAATTCTGAATCCAGGTCCACACTCTGTGTTCAGTCATCCATCAGATGGTCTGTGGAAGCAGCATCCGATGGCTGGGAACCATCGCAAACCTGTCCAATACACCTGAATAACAAAGTAATTAAGACGGTTTTATGCACAAAACGTGAAAAGTGACAATTACTGAGTAGCGCAGCCAGATCGTATGATTACACATTGCAGGAAACCTCCCAGGGTATATTTTGTCACTGGTGTTTATCCTGGTGTCAGACAAGTATTAATTGCAGACAGTTGTATATACGGCAATGTGTAAGACAGCGTGATGTCACCAGAGAGCGCAGCGTTGGCCAATGTATCTATACGGCAAGCAGCTGAGACTTCACCCGCAATAGGATGTAACCACGTATAGCGTGGCTGACTCATTGTTCAGTGCAGGGTATGGGTGCCAGCACAGCTGTGTTGTGTTCTCACGCAGGAAAAAGCAAGTACTTGGTAATGAAGGGAATTTACATTTAAACCACTGCATTGAATACATCTCACAGCTTGTACCGGGGTGCGAGAAACGGGAGCTGGTGCAGACTGGATTTGTTAATGATGAAGGAGAGAAATGTATTTTATTTGAATGGTTTAAACGAAGGACAGTACAGCTGACAACTGCGTCCGCAGGCAGAGATGATGTGTGTGGCGGCACTCACCCCCCCTAGGTCACTCCCTGTAACCACTACGTCTGAATCACCCTCAATTCCTCACTCTTCCCCCATGCTGATACATTTTTAAAAGCAGAATAGAGCATTTTAGTTCATATTAGTGTTTGACTGGGCCTCAAGACTTTGCACTGTCAATGGCTGCTCCTTACCTTTATGGCGAAGCATCAGATCCTCTTACACACTCAATAGTAAGAAGACATCACCATCAGACTATAGACTATAATGACCACATTCTTCTGACTCTACAACTCCGAAAATGACCACAGGGCTTGTTGCTGTGATCAGAAAGTTCATGGCCAGATTTAGGGGTAGGCTGAATAGGCTGCAGTATAGGGGCCCCCACTATAAAGGGGCTCCCACCACCAGGAAGCAGGACCGCGTGCTATTTTGCTATCGCATGCTAATGTCACATCACTGCCAGTCTGGACGGAGAAGTCCTAATAGCAGGGTCAGGACTACTATATAAATGGCTACTATTCAGAAGATACTCTTAAAGGAAAATGTATGCCATAGTTCTTTATGCGCTGTAGGTTTCTATATAGAAACTTGTAATTTGCTGCATGTTCTACACAGTTTTGCAAATTAATATTTTCTATATATTACTAGGTACACTTTATTGAATTACTTATTAATACACTTTTTATTCTTTATAGTTATGCCCTTATTTATCAATGAGTGATAAATTTCACCGTGAGTGATAAATTTCACCAGCCAATCAGCTCCTGACTTCCATGTCACAGGCTGGGTTTGAAAAAATGACAGGAGCGGATTGGCTGGTGAAATCACTCGCAGTGATATTTATCACTCATTGATAAATAAGGGCATATGTATTTATGTATTATTTAGAAATATATATATATATATATATTGCAAACAACTGTATCCACACAAGTAATTGTTTCTCAACAGCTTAACGTATAGGGGAGCCCGTTTGATTTTATTCCTAGTTTATATAGTTGTTTCATAACAGCAGGTTACGGCACATTACGGCTGATGGTAAATATAATTTATTTTAATAGGTTCATAATAAAGGTTATGTTATAAAATGTTTATCCGACATATCCTAGGCGTGCTACCACCTGTGTCCGTTACAGACCCTTCTAACAACACTATTATTCCTATATATAGAATTGCATCATTTGTGTGGAACATCCTTCTCTTGGCGGTAATCTTTATTGGTCCATACAATGGCTGCTCCCATTGCAAGTAATTACTTTCAACTCCCAGCAACCCATACAAATAATTCCCTAGTTTAAAAAAATGAACAAAACAGAATATATTAGACTGTACTGTCATAGGACACGAAGGGGGAGATTTATCAAACTGTGAATTGGTCATTTGGCACAGATCCAGCCTCCAGGTAATCACGCCGTGGGCTGAATCACCTGGGGTATGGGCGCTGGGATTGAACAATACATTGCCAGGGCCCATAACAAAATTTGAGTAGCCGGATGCTCAGGAGAAGATTTCGTGTTGCTTCTTTGACTGGCCACACCCTAAGAACCCCATTACACCCTTTGCGTGGGAACCGGAGTATTTGGATTGTTATGAACAGGACCAGTTTCTTTTAAGCTGGGTACACACTATAAGATATACTATACGATATATCGCTTCGATACGGATTGGAGCGATATACTGAACGCATCGCCAGACTGCGTGTTCACAATGTGACATCGTAGATTAGATCATGCCGTGTGTACAGCGCTGGCGATAAATATTGTGACCGTGTCATACCGTCTGCTGGGATACCCCATAGTGTGTACACAGCTTTAGTGTCACAAACAGAAGTAGACTAATTAAACATGGGGGCGGGGCCTCGCTGGCAGAGGTCATGTGCCCCCTGTATTTACAGCTCCCATTAGATCACCTTCCGGGCAAAGCATTCCACACGAGATACAATTTCTTTCACAACCTTCATTGATGCAGGAATATAATTCATAGTATTAATTGGAGAAATTATCCAGGCACCTGTCACCCCCAAACACCGATACCATTATGCGGCTCTAATACACTAAACAGCTCTGCCATCAAAAATTTTCTCCTCATCGCTGCCAGGAATATCCAAAAAAGGTACGTTGTCCAATAAACATTTCTGGGTCCTCTTGGGTAGAGAAAAACGTACATATAACAGGCTAAAAGGCCACATGTTCACCAGTCTACAATGTAAAAAATAATCTAAAAAAAAACTACAGTTCCTCTGCCCTGGACTATTTAGGCAGTAAACATATTAACATATTAAATATTATTTTATATAATGTGTAATAAAATCTATTAAAACAGGGGAAGGGAATATTTACAGAGAATCTGTTAAGCAAATTCGTAGGATTTTTGCTCCTAAAACACCATTTTGCACTTTTCCTATAATGGACCATATTGCTTTGTGCTTCATGGAGAATCAACGCGTTTTGCATTCTCTAGGAATTTGAAGCATCTGAGGTTGGATGGAATCCTTCAAAACAGGAATTATTCCAGTAAAGTCAGCTCCGGATAGATGTACTTTGTTTAATTATTGCTGAGAACTAATGCCCCAATCCTTGTGGGCAATAATCTTATACTGAGCTCTCCCATAATTCCTTGTGCTTCCTCTACAGCTGTTCGGGCAAGATAAAATTCCATTATGTGGTGTTTATGGGTTTCTTGTGCTTTCTGTAAATGCTGATAAATGTTATTTTACTAAAAGTAATGAAGTATCCCATGCGTTCCTATGGTTGGGACAGTCAGCTGGAGGACGTTTCGAAAAGGAGTCTTCTTTGTCAGACTCACTTGGTAAATGACATCACGGTGATGGTTCAGCTGTTAATTGGCTGAACTGAGTAGAGGCTTATTCAGGAGGAATCTGGTTTTGGCGGTGGGTGTAGACTTCCTAAGAACTGGCAATCTGTTCTGTATTGGGTGGAGGAGCCCCTTTACCCTCTAATCTTTGAAGGATCCAGCTCTCGATCTCCTCGTACACAGAACTTGTCACCTCTGGGAGTTCTTTGTGCAAAGCATGAAACGCGTTCTCGTAGACCTGCAGAAATAAAACGTGGGTACATGACGTACTACTATAGCCATACATTACATGATGTCTTCTAAGATCAAAGACAATGTTACCTTAAATAAACTACAATCAATGATGTTTCAAAAAGTTCAAAAAGGTTTGAGATTACCTCAAGGATAAACAAAGAAAAGGGGCAGACTAGATGGGCCAAGTGGTTCTTATCTGCCCTCAAATTCTATGTTTATGTTTGTATGTTTCAAGGCAATTACTACATAAGTGAGACATGGGGTCAGATGTAATGAAGTTCGTGTTGGCCGGAGGTGCAAGTTCCCGGCCGAACTCAGACATTTATTTAAAGCGCCAATCGTTTACAAGGCAAAACCATGCCTTGTAAATGATTGGTGCTTTAAAAAAAAAGCTCAGTGTGCGGTCGGGAACCCGAGTTCCTAGTCCGAGTTAGCACCTCCGGCATACTCGGACTAGATTACATCCGGCCCTTGGAAATGGATGAATGAAGCTAATGACTAGGTATTAAATGCAGAAAATTAGGAATGTTATGAAATGAGGAGGGGTCTGTCTAGATGTAAAAGCCAGACAAGTCGCCTCTGAAGAAGCCATACAAGTTATGGCGAAACGCGTTACATAAAGATACAGTGTGATACCAGTTCTTTTATCATATTTATTTGTTATGAAATATCTATTTTCATATGGCTATGTCTGTAACCTCTTCTATTTGTTTATAAACCTGATGGTGGGAATACTCTTTGTTTGGATGGGGCAAATACCTTCTGAGTACCCTAGTGTCTTCATCGCTCAAACACACAAAATTTATTGGACTTTGAAATCACCTGCAGCTTGATGGTCTGTGAAATGCCATCTGTGAGTGACTAATGAATGAAATTAATTGAAATTAGAACAGTTTAAACCTCTTGCATATGTAGTACCAGCTCAGCCATCAGCACAAGTTCTAGATTATTCCTACCAAGGCAGCAAGTCTATGACCAATATCTATCTACTTTCTATTCCACAGCCTGACGATCTGTAATAATGGTGTGATCTACTTACATGGCTACCTGATCACTTTAATACCAGCGTGGTGTTACCTTTGACCTTTTTGAAATCTGGGCTCTACAGATCCAGTATTCAGTACTGATTGCATTAGCTGTAACGTGGAACGTTAGTGATATCTGATCCTCAGGTCTTTACTATTGATGGCTGCCTGGTAAAATTCATTATGATGTCATATTAAGTTTTATTATTGTAAGGCAGCAAAATCTCAACCAGGAAACTTTATACCTGTCAGAGTTCTGAACAGCACGACCTCACTAATAACGGGGATGGAAGTGTTGCATGATAAGGGAGAGATTTGCATATAGTCTACACTGTGTTCATTTAAACTACGTTCCAGCCAATATACTGCGCCAACAACTGGTTTATAAGAAATAGAGGGAGGAGCCAGCTCACACTATCAAATTCTTAAAGTGCCCATGCCTCGGAGTGGACCTGTCTATACCCCATGGTACTAAATGGACCCCAGTATCCTCTAGGACGTAAGAGAAAATTGCATCTCAGTTGTTTATCTCAGGGATGGCGGGATAACTAGTGTTTCAACTTCTATGTCTAACATTAATATATATATATATGCGAGCAGTCGATGTACAATGCAATTTCTCTGACGTCCTAAGTGGATGCTGGGACTCCGTAAGGACCATGGGGAATAGCGGCTCCGCAGGAGACTGGGCACAACTATAAATAAAGCTTTAGACTACTGGTGTGCACTGGCTCCTCCCACTATGACCCTCCTCCAGACTTCAGTTAGAATCTTGTGCCCGGCTGAGCTGGATGCACACTAGGGGCTCTCCTGAGCTCCTAGAAAGAAAGTACATTTAGGTTTTTTATTTTACAGTGAGATCTGCTGGCAACAGACTCACTGCAGCGAGGGACTAAGGGGAGAAGAAGCGAACCTACCTAACTGGTGGTAGTTTGGGCTTCTTAGGCTACTGGACACCATTAGCTCCAGAGGGATCGACCGCAGGACCCGACCTTGGTGTTCGTTCCCGGAGCCGCGCCGCCGGCCCCCTTACAGAGCCAGAAGCAAGAAGTGTTCCGGAAAATCGGCGGCAGAAGACTTCAGTCTTCAACAAGGTAGCGCACAGCACTGCAGCTGTGCGCCATTGCTCCTCATGCACACCTCACACTCCGGTCACTGATGGGTGCAGGGCGCTGGGTGGGGCGCCCTGAGGGCAATATAAGACACCTTGGCTGGCAAATCTACACCATATATAGTCAGGAAGGCTATATAGGTGTAAAAATACCCCTGCCAGAATTCCAGAAAAAGTGGGAGAAGTCCGCCGGAAAAGGGGCGGGGCCATCTCCCTCAGCACACTGGCGCCATTTTTCCCTCACAGCTCCGCTGGAAGGAAGCTCCCTGGCTCTCCCCTGCAGTCTACAAGCTACAGAAGGGTCAAAAAAGAGAGGGGGGGCACTAAATTTAGGCGCAGTATATATATATATATATATATATATATATATATATATATAAAACAAGCAGCTATAAGGGAAAACACTCATTTATAGTGGGATCCCTGTGTTTTATATAGCGCTCTGGTGTGTGCTGGCATACTCTCTCTCTGTCTCCCCAAAGGGCTTTGTGGGGTCCTGTCCTCTGTCAGAGCATTCCCTGTGTGTATGCGGTGTGTCGGTACGGCTGCGTCGACATGTTTGATGAGGAGGCTTATGTGGAGGCGGAGCAGAAGCCTATAAATGTGATGTCACCCCCTGCGGGGTCGACACCTGAGTGAATGGTGCTGTGAAAGGAATTACGTGACAGTGTCGACTCCTTGCATAAAAGGTTTGACGACATACCAAATGTGGGACAGCCGGCTTCTCAGCCTGTGCCTGCCCAGGCGTCTCAAAAGCCATCAGGGGCTCTTAAACGCCCGCTACCTCAGATGGCAGACACAGATGTCGACACGGATACTGACTCCAGTGTCGACGACGATGAGACTAATGTAACTTCCAGTAGGGCCACACGTTACATGATTGAGGCAATGAAAAATGTGTTGCACATTTCTGATGTTACCCCCGGTACCACAAAAAAGGGTATTCTGTTTGGAGAGAAAAAACTACCAGTAGCTTTTCCTCCATCTGAGGAGTTAAATGAAGTGTGTGAAGAAGCGTGGGCTTCCCCTGATAAGAAACTGGTAATTTCTAAGAGGTTACTAATGGCGTACCCTTTCCCGCCAGAGGATAGGGCACGTTGGGAAACATCCCCTAGAGTGGATAAAGCGCTCACACGCTTGTCAAAGAAGGTGGCACTACCGTCTCCGGCCGCCCTGAAGGAATCTGCTGATAGAAAGCAGGAGGCTATCCTGAAGTCTATATATACACACACACACACACACACACACACACACACACACACACACACACACACACACACACACACACGTGTTATACTGAGACCAGCTATTGCTTCAGCATGGATGTGCAGTGCTGCAGCTGCTTGGTCAGATTCCCTGTCGGAAAATATTGATACCCTAGACAGGGACACTATATTGCTAACCGTAGAGCATATTAAAGACGCACTTTTATACATGAGGGATGCACAGAGAGATATTTGCCGGCTGGCATCCAAAATTAGTGCAATGTCCATTTCTGCCAGGAGAGGGTTATGGACTCGAGATGCAGATTCCAAAAGGCACATGGAAGTTCTGCCTTATAAGGGTGAGGAGTTGTTCGGGGATGGTCTCTCGGACCTCGTTTCCACAGCAACAGCTGGGAAGTCTACATTTTTACCCCATGTTCACTCACAGCCAAAGAAAGCACCGTATTATCAGGTACAGTCCTTTCGGCCCAATAGGGGCAAGCGGGTTAAGGGCGCGTCCTTTCTGCCCAGAGGCAGAGGTAGGGGGAAAAAGCTGCAGCATACAGCCAGTTCCCAGGAGCAAAAGTCCTCCCCCGCTTCCTCTAAGTCCACAGCATGACGCTGGGGCTCCACAGGCGGAGCCAGGTACGGTGGGGGCCCGTCTCAAATATTTCAGCAATCAGTGGGCTCGCTCACGGGTGGATCCCTGGATCTTTCAAATACTATCTCAGGGGTACAAGCTGGAATTCGAGACGTCTCCCCCCCGCCGTTTCCTCAAATCTGCCTTACCAACCACTCCCTCAGGCAGGGAGGCAGTGTTACAGGCAATTCACAAGCTGTATTCACAACAGGTGATAGTAAAGGTGCCCCTACTTCAACAAGGACGGGGTTACTATTCCACAATGTTTGTGGTACCGAAACCGGACGGTTCGGTGAGACCCATTTTAAATTTGAAATCCTTGAACACATATAAAAAAATTCAAGTTCAAGATGGAATCGCTCAGGGCGGTTATTGCAAGCCTGGACGAGGGGGATTACATGGTATCACTGGTCATCAAGGATGCTTACCTGCATGTCCCCATTTACCATCCTCACCAGGAGTACCTCAGATTTGTGGTACAGGATTGTCATTGCCAATTCCAGACGTTGCCGTTCGGTCTATCCACGGCTCCGAGGGTCTTTACCAAGGTAATGGCCGAAATGATGATACTCCTTCGAAAGAAGGGAGTTTTAATTATCCCGTACTTGGACGATCTCCTGATAAAGGCGAGGTCCAGGGAGCAGTTGTTGGTCGGGGTAGCACTATCTCGGGAGGTGCTACAACAGCACTGCTGGATTCTAAATATTCCAAAGTCACAGCTGGTCCCTACGACACGTCTACTGTTCCTGGGGATGGTTCTGGACACAGAACAGAAAAAAGTGTTTCTCCCGGAGGAGAAGGCCAAGGAGCTGTCATCTCTAGTCAGAGGCCTCCTAAAACCCCTACAAGTGTCGGTGCATCACTGCACGCGAGTCCTGGGAAAGATGGTAGCTTCCTACGAAGCGATTCCATTCGGCAGGTTCCATGCAAGAACCTTTCAGTGGGACCTGTTGGACAAGTGGTCCGGATCGCATTTTCAGATGCATCGGCTGATAACCCTGTCTCCAAGGACAAGGGTGTCTCTGCTGTGGTGGCTGCAGAGTGCTCATCTTCAAGAGGGCCGCAGATTCGGCATACAGGACTGGGTCCTGGTGACCACGGATGCCAGCCTTCGAGGCTGGGGGGCAGTCACACAGGGAAGAAACTTTCAAGGACTATGGTCAAGTCAGGAGACTTCCCTGCACATAAATATTCTGGAACTAAGGGCCATTTACAATGCCCTAAGTCAGGCAAAACCCCTGCTTCAAAACCAGCCGGTACTGATCCAGTCAGACAACATCACGGCGGTCGCCCATGTAAACCGACAGGGCGGCACGAGAAGCAGGACGGCGATGGCAGAAGCCACAAGGATTCTCCGATGGGCGGAAAATCACGTGTCAGCACTGTCAGCAGTGTTCATTCCGGGAGTGGACAACTGGGAAGCAGACTTCCTCAGCAGGCACGACCTCCACCCGGGAGAGTGGGGACTTCATCCAGAAGTCTTCAAAATGATTGTAAACCGTTGGGAAAGGCCACAGGTGGACATGATGGCGTCCCGCCTCAACAAAAAGCTAGAAAAGTATTGCGCCAGGTCAAGAGACCCGCAGGCGATAGCTGTGGACGCTCTAGTGACACCGTGGGTGTACCGGTCGGTTTATGTGTTCCCTCCTCTTCCTCTCATTCCAAAGGTACTGAGGATAATAAGGAGAAGAGGAGTAAAAACTATACTCATTGTTCTGGATTGGCCAAGAAGAGCTTGGTACCCGGAACTTCAAGAAATGATCTCAGAGGACCCATGGCCTCTGCCGCTCCATCAGGACCTGCTGCAGCAGGGGCCCTGTCTGTTCCAAGACTTACCGCGGCTGCGTTTGACGGCATGGTGGTTGAACACCGGATCCTGAAGGAAAAGGGCATTCCGGAGGAAGTCATTCCTACGCTGATTAAAGCGTAGAAGTTACCGCAAACCATTATCACAGCATTTGGCGAAAATATGTTGCGTGGTGTGAGGCCAGGAAGGCCCCAATGGAGGAATTTCAGCTAGGTCGATTTCTGCACTTCCTACAGTCAGGGGTGACTATGGGCCTAAAATTGGGTTCCATTAAGGTCCAGATTTCGGCTCTATCGATTTTCTTCCAGAGAGAACTGGCTTCACTACCTGAAGTTCAGACTTTTGTTAAGGGAGTGCTGCATATTCAGCCCCCTTTTGTGCCTCCAGTGGCACCTTGGGATCTCAACGTGGTGTTGGATTTCCTAAAGTCACATTGGTTTGAGCCACTAAAAACCGTGGATTTAAAATATCTCACGTGGAAAGTGGTCATGTTGTTGGCCTTGGCTTCGGCCAGGCGTGTATCAGAATTGGCGGCTTTGTCATGTAAAAGCCCTTATCTGATTTTCCATATGGATAGGGCAGAATTGAGGACTCGTCCCCAGTTTCTCCCTAAAGTGGTATCAGCTTTTCATCTGAACCAACCTATCGTGGTGCCTGCGGCTACAAAAGACTTGGAGGCTTCCAAGTTGTTGGACGTAGTCAGGGCCCTGAAAATCTATGTTTCCAGGACAGCTGGAGTCAGAAAGACTGACTCGCTATTTATCCTGTATGCGCCCAACAAGTTGGGTGCACCTGCTTCAAAGCAGACTATTGCTCGCTGGATCTGTAGTACGATTCAGCTTGCACATTCTGCGGCTGGACTGCCGCATCCTAAATCAGTAAAAGCCCATTCCACGAGGAAGGTGGGCTCTTCTTGGGCGGCTGCCCGAGGGGTCTCGGCTCTACAACTTTGCCGAGCAGCTACTTGGTCGGGGTCAAACACGTTTGCAAAATTCTACAAGTTTGACACCCTGGCTGAGGAGGACCTAGAGTTTGCCCATTCGGTGCTGCAGAGTCATCCGCACTCTCCCGCCCGTTTGGGAGCTTTGGTATAATCCCCATGGTCCTTACGGAGTCCCAGCATCCACTTAGGACGTCAGAGAAAATAAGAATTTACTCACCGGTAATTCTATTTCTCGTAGTCCGTAGTGGATGCTGGGCGCCCATCCCAAGTGCGGATTGTCTGCAATACTTGTATATAGTTATTGTTTAACTAAGGGGTTATTGTTGAGCCATCTGTTGAGAGGCTCAGTTGTTATCATACTGTTAACTGGGTATTGTATTACGAGTTATACGGTGTGATTGGTGTGGCTGGTATGAGTATTACCCGGGATTCAAAATCCTTCCTTATTGTGTCAGCTCTTCCGGGCACAGTATCCTAACTGAAGTCTGGAGGAGGGTCATAGTGGGAGGAGCCAGTGCACACCAGTAGTCTAAAGCTTTCTTTATAGTTGTGCCCAGTCTCCTGCGGAGCCGCTATTCCCCATGGTCCTTACGGAGTCCCAGCATCCACTACGGACTACGAGAAATAGAATTACTGGTGAGTAAATTCTTATTATTAATATCAACAGATAGAATCTAGAATACAGAGTTTATATTTTGCATGAAGTTCAAACTTTCATTCCACACAGTGATTCCAGCAGCTGGATACTATCAGCCGCAGACATTTATCCTTCTAACAACGTGGTTTGGATTCATATACATTAAACTTTTCAGTATAGCACAGAATGGCTCCTTGCATGTTTATATACAGTCCCTGGCCATATTTCCTGTATATATGGAAATATAACATTTATGCTAGATAAAAAGTATCTACTGTGTACATAACAAGCACCGAACATTTTAGTCATATTACTCAGTGTGTAGAAAACATTAATTGGGGGAGATTCAATTGTTATTTTGCACCCTCTAGAACCCAATCTCCTGTCTAAAGTGACGAGGCAATATTAACTTGTTCGTGCAGCGGGAGTGAGTTACAGGGCGACCCAAAGCCAAACTTTTTGTGCATTTCGCCATCTCAGAAGACAGCAAGCAAACATAATGGGTGCCTGCGGCACGCACAGGAATGTGTATATGACTGCTGCCTTATGGCTGACTGAGAGCACTTACGAATGCTGTTCTAGAACACCTTAATCTATTAGGATACAGCTGGACTTATTCAAGAATAAGTTACAAAGCACCTATTGCACTACATCTACGTTCACAGTTGGTCTCTCTCCTAGTAGCCCTGACTAATATATAGGGGGTCATTCCGAGTTGTTCGCTCGGTAAAAATCTTCGCATCGCAGCGATTTTCCGCTTAATGCGCATGCGCAATGTCCGCACTGTGACTGCGCCAAGTAAATTTGCTATGCAGTTAGGATTTTTACTCACGGCTTTTTCATCGTTCTGGCGATCGTAATGTGATTGACAGGAAATGGGTGTTACTGGGCGGAAACAGGCCGTTTTATGGGCGTGTGGGAAAAAACGCTACCGTTTCCGGAAAAAACGCAGGAGTGGCCGGAGAAACGGGGAAGTGTCTGGGCGAACGCTGGGTGTGTTTGTGACGTCAAACCAGGAACGACAAGCACTGAAATGATCGCAGATGCCGAGTAAGTCTGAAGCTACTCAGAAACTGCTACGAGGTGTGTAATCGCAATATTGCGAATACATCGTTCGCAATTTTAAGATGCTAAGATTCACTCCCAGTAGGCGGCGGCTTAGCATGAGCAAATCTGCTAAAATTCGCTTGCGAGCGAACAACTCGGAATGACCCCCAAAAGCCGTTAGCATGAATTAGGTTCTTAGAATTTAGCTCTGTCAATATTACTTTTAATTTTGGAACACAGATCAGGCTTCACGCTGCAGAGAAGCGGATAAGATTAAATGATGTATAAACCATAAGGCAACAGGAAAAGAAATTGGCGGTATGAATAAAACAATTAGTAGGGAGGCACTTTAAGAAATACTCACGGAATCTTTAGAAATTGTTGATGAATATGAGATTATACAATTCTGTCTTTGAAGGCTGGACCATTTACATTCAGCAGGTGCAATGAGATAGTGTGTTCCCACACTTCTTTGTGCACACAAAATTGTCAATCATATTGGATTGCTCTGCAAAACGCTTTGGCTTTGATACAGTGTTTCAATGGTCTGACAAAATTAATTATGATACGTTTCTTCTGCAAACTAGGAAGTCACCTAGGTGTGTGTTGAAGCAGAAAAATCCTGAAACGCGCTCTGCAAAATATTCTTTTACAAAACTGCTCAATTTAGCTTCCTTTATATCTTAAATGAATAATGGGTGAGAGGGAACATCAGGAATGGTTTAAATACATGTGGCACTTCTGAGTATATGGATATTTTTATTACACCGGGCAAAGTGCTTGTGAAATCGTAACATGAAGGCGGCGAAACGCGTCCCATGAAAAGTAGGAGGTGAAACCGCATCCTCTGATCTGGTGCAAAATTCAGGTCTTTTTGCAGAGTGGAAATACTGTCACAAAAAACCTCAGTTACCTTTAGCGTTTTATCCTCGCTGGGAACAGTCTCCATCATCAGCTGGGAACCCCGGAAGTCACACAGCTTGTCTGTGGTGCCGTGGAAGAGTAAGAGAGGCAGATTGAAGTGAGGAAGAGCTTTTTCCACCCTGTTTGTGGCATTTAACAGCTGCATTGCAAAGGACACCTTCATACCTCCATGGTACACCAAAGGGTCGGAGACATACGAGTGCACCTAGGGGTGGAAAGAACTTGTATTATCTTTATTGTAGCCGGAGAGTTTTCCAATAACTGTGTTATAATAAGTCAGGTGACATGGGTGTGCGGAAAGAAGCTAATGTTGACGTGTGGTGTTGTATGTCTGCACCATATATAAGTCAGCCTATGTTTCAATTTGTCATAGCAATGACAATGTAACTTGCACCTAGAAATGTGTTAAGTTGTGTGCAGAATGGACAGTCAGTGCTTTCACACCTGATTAGTCCCATGGGAGACCATCTGTCTGCTGCCTTACAGCCATGAAATTATTTCTCCAGTACTTCCGTCATACGCTGGCCGGAAAGTGGCCTGAGGGTGGACGGACCAGACATACAGGTTTCTTTATTACACGGCCTGAATTGCTAAGATTGCCCAAGTGCATCTACTCAGGACAAAAAGTTAACCTTTAACTGGTAGGGAGGGTAAGAGGATTACTGGAGTAAATATATCTTTCTACCCATACTTGCTCTGTTTTAACCCTCTGCAAGGTGCAATTCTCAATATCTGTTCTTGAGGCTCCACAACTGCACAGTACCACTGCTCTGTACGCCACTCTCTGTAACCGTTCTTATACCCTATGCAAGGACAACTTTCTGGTATCTCTTCTTGGGGATCCGGTATGAAATACCGGCCGTCAGGAGACCGACGCAGGAATCTCGACAGCAGGCCCAGCAAGTCCCCTTGCAGGCTCGCCATGCTGCGGGCCCAGTGGCAAGCTTCGCTCGTCACACTATTATATTCCCCCTCGGGTAGTGGCGTGGACCACCACCTGAGCGGAAATACAGGGCTTGGGTCAGGAATCCAACCGCCGGTATTTCCATGGCTGTTGGGATTCTGGCGTCAGGGCCTAATTCAGACCTGATGGCTGTTGTGTACAATTGCACAGCGGCCAATTATCGAATGACTGCGCATGCGTACGGAACGTAATGCGCAGGCGCGAGGCCAAACTGCAAAAAAATCCCGCGTTAGGCGAACGCTGGCTGATTAACAGCTAGTGTTCATTTGGGGTTGGTAACTGGCCGTTTTCTGGGAATGTCAGGAAAAACGCAGGCGTTCCCAAGCGTTTTCAGGGAGGGTGTGTGACGTCAGCTCCGGCCCCGATCAGCCTGTTTGTATCACACTGTAGGAGTAAGTCCTGGGCTGCGCACAGACTGGGAAAATCCTTCGATGGTGAGTGAGTTGCGAATGGATTTGCAGATGTCCGCTGTCTAGCTAAGTTTTCGCACGGCGTACACATGCATACGCACACTTGCACGGGCGGGTTTTCACTCTCTATAGGCAGCGGCAATCTGATCGCAGCCCTCTGCAAAATAGCAGAGGAGCAATCAGGTCTGAATCAAGCCCAATGTACAAACAACTGCACAGTAATACTGCTCCTCTTCTCCATGCAAGTCTAGTTACCTATTGTAGATGTATAAACAAATGCACGGTACAGTACAACTTCCCTTGTGCTATTTCTGACGTGCCCCCTATCTGCTGCTTTCTGTGGGACTCTGCAACGTTCCACAGTGCCTGACACCTGCCCCCCCGGGAGCGACGTTCCTGCGTGCTGTTTCCTCCATGTTAATTACCATTTATTATGTGAGAACATTTCACATTTTGTACCTGACAAACCTCTTTTTAATGCACACCTCAGAAAACGTGACAATGTAAAATAACAGTATCTCACAATGCTATAGATCAGAGCTGGCCAAACCAGTCCTCGAGATCTACCAACAGGTCACATTTTCCAGACCACCTGGCTGGTGCACAGGTGTAGTCATTACTAATTAAGATGTGCTGCATTCATTCCTAACTGATAATTCTACAGATCTCCAGGAGGCCTGGAAAACATGAACTGTTGGTAGATCTCGAGGACCGGTTTGGCCAGCCCTGCTATAAATTCTCGATAAAATCTCTGTACAGTCAAAACACGATACTGAAATAACAATCATAAAACAGAATGCAATACTTGGGACTATGTATTCATGATGTTGCCATTTATTAATCCATAATGTCGACACCAGAATGTCGAATTTTGTGATGTCGACGTGGACAAAACGGCAATATTACCAACATTAGAATTAACGTTAGGGTTGGCTGTTGACATTGTAAACAAGACTTGGGCAAAGTGCCTAAAACTAGCTGCATCTATTCTCTCAATGGGCCTAATACAGACCTGGGGGTAAATTTACTAAGATGGGAGTTCTATTTAAGAAGGGATGTTGCCCATAGCAACCAATCAGAACCCAGGTATTCTCTTCTAGAAGGTGCTAGATAAATGAGAAGTAGATTCTGATTGGTTGCTATGGGCTACATCTCATCTTAAATAGAACTCCCATCATAGTAAATTTACCCCCTGATCGTAACCGTGCAAAATTTTGCACGGCTACAATCAGTTACTCAGACATGCGGGGGGACGCCCAGCACAGGGCTAGTCCGCCCCGCATGTCTGGCCCTACCCTCTTCCCAACACAAGTGCGATGCTTTTGTACTTGACAGGTAGCTCCCTACAAGCGCAGCTCCTGCGCGCTGGCTGGGTGCTACTTGTCGCTGTTCGGGTCGCAGCGGCTGCGTGTGATGTCACGCAGCCGCCGCAGCCCGCCCCCCCCGCACGGTCCGGGGCTCGCCAGCGTTGCCCGGAACGCGCCCCTAAAACGGCGGCCAAACGCCGGCGGCCCACCCCATCCCGCCCAGCAAATGCCTCTGCCCGCCAATCAGGCAGAGGCGATCGCAAGGCTGAGATGGCCGACGGCTGTCTGGCATGCGCCGGCGCAGTTCAGACCTGATCGGCTGATGTGCGAAAACGCTCAGCAGCGATCGGGTCTGAATTAGGCCCACTGTCCCTGAAATTCTACTGCTTACAATTGGTTAGCAGTGCTCCTCGCAGTGACTGTATGTAATATCCGCATATACTGTATGTACTGTATATACTATACTGTATGTGGACATACAATATATGTGGATATTATGTAGTCAAATTACTGCATGTCTACAGTATGACCGCCAACACACACATATATATATATATCCCTAATGGAGTTCATTTGGTCTGATTCATGAACCCGGCTGACGCAGACTGACTGCACTCTGATCTCACAGATGCATTCAGGCCGTGCAATACCTTACAAATCAGAATCAGACCCTTGTGTATTTTTGCACAATTTAGGGACTGCACTTACCGTCACCTGTCCTAAAAACCCCAAACTCAAGGTGAGAAGCTTCCGATCCCCCCCCCATTACACACAAGCCTTGCAGATACGCCTCCGTATGACGCAGGTAACTGCGCCTAGGTGAGTAACACTGATCAGGCGAGTGTGCCCAATCACCGAGACCCGCAGACCAGAGACAAAGACTACAGTGAACGATCAGCCGAAATGTGAGGCAGCGCGTGAAATATGAACGAGGATGTATAATTCAGAGCCCGCTGACCCTTTTAACCCCCTGTACTACCAACTGAGGCAGAAAATGAAATAGACTGTCAAATTATAGTTTGTGTGGCGGTTACATCCGCCGCCATGAAAGCAGGGTCAGGAGACGGGGTCAGCAGCCTCCCCCCCCTTATAGGAGTTACCGTCAACCGTAGGTAAACAAAAAGGATCAGACGAAAACAAACAAAAGGGTAAAATGTCAGAGCCTCATATATAGGACACTGTGTCTATGGTGAGATATTGGAGAATGTATATTTCCGAACGAGACAGGCAAACGTTTCATAAGCTGAACTGAAGAATGCGCAGATAAAGCGTTAATGACTGGCATGGAATGTTTCCATCCATACTAGGCTACCGGTTATGAGACTGCAGGAAGACTAGAACCCTATAAAATGTTTATAACAGGATAATTGATTTGTGCCTGTATAGTCTCTCATTCACAAAGACTTGAAAACAAGACAAAAAAGTTAAATAACTGCTGATGTGATCACCGTCACTGCGAACCAATTTTACAAGCGGTAGAATTTCAGGGACAGCGGCCCAGATTTATCAAGCCTTGGACAGTGATACATTGCACGGTGATAAAGTACCAACCAATCAGCTCCTCACTGTCATTTTTCAAACACAGCCTGTAACATGGCAGCTAGGAGCTGGTTGACTGGTGCTTTACCACTGTGCACTTTATCACTCTCCTAGGCATGATAAATCTGGGCCACTGAGAATAGATGTAGTTTGTTTTAGGCACGTTGCCCACGTCTACAAACTGCAGATAACAGACCCTGGGGTAAATGTATGAAGCAGTAATAAGAGTGGAGAAGTGAGTCAGTGGAGAAGTTGCCCATGGCAACCAATCAGCATTGACATAACATTTATAATTTGCATACTATAAGATTATACAGAGCAGCTGATTGGTTGCCATGGGCAACTTCTCTACTGGCTCACTTCTCCACTCTTATCACTGCTTCATACATTTACCCCTCTATACCTGCGTATGCATTCCCGCTAGGGTCACTGCAACGTGACACTAACCGTCATTCCCGCTTTCATCTCTCTGGTCTATTATAACAGCTGGAAGAGATTCTCTTAATACTGCAACCGGCTCCACCCAGCCGCTGAGATATCTTGTGTCTGCCCCCCGATATAATACACAGATATTGTTCCTGACTTCTGCCTCTCCTTGTGTATCGGGAAACCTCATCTGTCATCTGTGTTCTACAGCGCACGCAGAAATCACAGCGTAAACCACCATTTCCACCAATGTTCTGCCCGGCTGCGCTCGCTGGATTTTTTTTAAACCTCTACATATTACATTTAATACTCATCTAAACAATTTCATCTTTTCGCGCTACCAACTGCGAGTGGGTCACCCACATCCGGTTTGGGATAATAGATCTACCATGTCTAGGTAGACCGTCAATAGGCTCTCAACATATGGTCGACATGCAAAGGTCGATGAGTACAAAAAGTCGACACATGAAAGGCCGACAGTGGTTATGGTCGGCAGGGTGAAAAAACGGAAACATGACAATGGTAGAGGTGAAAAGGTCAACATGGCAATGGTCGATACAGGAAATGGTCGACACGGGCTTTTTTTATTTTTTTTAGGTCACATCTTGTATATTCCATGTTATATGACCACCATGAGTACAAACTTGAACCCTCACAGGCTCACTTCGCTCACCATGCTTCAGGCAAGGTAGCTATTCACAATTGTAGTCCATGGTGGTCATTGCGAGTTGATCTGCCGATTTTCGCAGTGCAGCGATTAAGTAAAAAAAACAGCAAAAATGCGCATGCTCTAAGTACTTTCACACAAAACTTTGTAGATTTACACCAGCTCGAGTGACGTTTTTTCATCGCTCAAGCGGTCGTAGTGTGATTGACAGGAAGTGGGTGTTTCTGGGCGGAAACTGGCCGTTTTCAGGGAGTGTGCTAAAAAACGCAGGTGTGCCAGGGAAAAACGCAGGAGTGGCTGGAGAAACGGAGGAGTGGCTGGCCGAACGATGGGCGTGTGTGTGACGTCAAACCAGGAACTAAACGGACTGAGGTGATCGCAGTCTAGGAGTAGGTCTGGAGCTACTCAGAAACTGCAAGGAATTATTTAGTAGCAGTTCTGCTAACCTTTCGGTCGCACTTCTGCTAAGCTAAGATAAACTCCCAGAGGGCGGCGGCCTAGCGTGTGCAATGCTGCTAAAAGCAGCTAGCGAGCAATCAACTCGGAATGAGGGCCCATGTGCATAGTAAATCAAGCAAATGTTGTTAACACGTGTCGACCATCGTCATATCAATCTTTCGAACCTGTCGACCTTAAGCACTTTCAACATTTTGTACCTAACGACCATATGGTGTCAACCGACTGACTTTCGACCTATAACCCGGATACCCCCACATTTTTTTTTATGTGTACTATGCTGTTAGGGGTATATTTAAGAAAAAGTCGGCACTTCTTGGCAGGTTCAACTTAAAAATTTAAAGTAGCACAAATATAAAGTGCACAGCCTGGCATGTTCTGCGCTTATATTATTGCCGCCTTCAAATTTGACGCCGAACCCGCCAAGAAAAGGCAGCAAGCACCCCTCACTGTAAGCTGCTGCTAAATACGTGAAAGCATGCAGGCAGACATTCAAACGTATACATTCCTGTCAGTAAGTGAAATATTTTACTGACACGTGTGTGAAATTTGAGGTTTACTAATATTATCTTCCTATTGATATAGCAATGCTATATAAACAGAGATTTTTAGTCAGAAACCTGTGTCGCTGACTCAGGGGAGCTTACAATCTAGTTTCGCTCAAAAGAAGGGACAATCAGCTTGGAAGCCATTTAGCCTACCCTGGGGTGGATTAAGGCTGGTGGGGGCCCCATGGAAACTAACTTGTAGGGCCCCCTACCAATAAAATGGAATATGGCAGCCCCGTGCAGCTAGCTACCTGGCCACAATGGAACACAGGCGTTGCGGCAGTAATGTTACGCACTGTTTCGCCGTACCGCAACCTTGTGCTTTAGTTTTTAGGATGTTTCGATTTTTTTGAGGAACTTCTAAATAAATTCTAAGGCAGTTCTTCTCCTAAAGCGCAATTAATACATTTCACCATCAGAAGAAAGAGGAAGCAGCAACCAAAGCACAGGGAGGGTGTTACCTATGTATGTTACCATGTGCCACGTCATTTCAGGTGTGGCTAACCTCTAACACACTAATTAGCATGTGGTTACTATTACATGAAAGAACACAATGCACTCACCTCCTCCTTATTGCGAGACACATAATTGGGGTCAATGCAGCCAAGCGAGAAATTAGGGAGAACGTGGTTCAGTATTTTGGCTGCAAACACCTGCCAAGGGAAAACAAATATGGTATTGTCATCTGTGACTGTGCTCTATAAAGTGACAGTTGTAGTAAGAGCGGAGGACGCTGAATCCTTTCATACATCAGATATATATCCCTGCACACGCGTTTCACAATACAGTGAAGAGTTGCTGAGCCTAACTTGACGTATTGGAAATATTCTAAGAATTTAGGCCCTAATTAACTGGCGTCATAATACATGATTGTACCTCAGTTACTGTAAAAGCATATAGCACAAATATATATTTATTAACAATTACTTATATAGCACCTGCATAGTCAATTGGGCTTTACAAGATACCTCCATTGTTGCAAGGTCCATATCTTACATAAGTCCATCTGAAAATAGGTGTAAGCTACACTACTCTGAGTGTTCCATTCTCTGCTAGATTCAGTACATTAAGGATGTGCTCTAGTTTGAGAAAATAGGCTGCACTCTGTCTCTCTACAGCAATAAGCAGCCCGCCAGCTGCTGTTGAACTACACATCCCAGCATGCCCTGTGGCAAGGCTTGCTGGGATGTGTAGTCCCACAGCAGCAGGAGGGCCGTTTAATGCCCGCCCCTGCTCTAGAGCCAGCTCCCCTCTGCGTATAGACACTCCCGGCCACTATAGACCAGCAAAGGGTTCATATGTGCCGGATTAGGACTGCGCTGGTGGGACACAGCTCCACCCAACATAAGTAAGCGCAGATTCAGACTGGACCATTGTCTCAGCGGGGTACTGCGTCATTGGCAGCTGGATCCCTACGCTATGACAAGGAAGTGGCGTTTCCCATTTATTTCCTAGATATTGAGAGTATGATGGTTACAGAAGACTCACCTTGAATGTTGATGCTGATTCTGGATTTGGTAAAACCAGCGGCGATATCAAGATAAGACCGGAAAACAAGGCCGGTCTCTCAGTGGCCATCAAGATGCTAATGGCACCACCCTAAAAAGAGGAAAAAAAGTTACCCATAGTCCTTTGGTACATTGAATCCTGACTGAATCTCGGTTGGACACAAGGTTTGGGAAAGTCGTCACATTTAGGCTTATTTATGTACTACAAAATGCTGACACATTTGTTATTTGAACAAAAGCGCTTAATTGATTGCTGGAAATGCGCTTGGCGAGAAAGACGGTCGGTCAATTTAATTTTACAACCAACTAACCCTTTACATCCTCCCATTGGCAGGGTCAGAGATTTGCGCTCCTGGAGGTGCTGCCATCTTGGCCTGCCATTCCCAATGAAAGCGTGTGCATTTGCTCAAAACCAGTTGCATTCGCAAAGACATCTTTGTATTTGGACATAGCGGGTTTTGGGAAAATTTGGTAATAATGCTGCTGCGGGAATTCATACAGAAACGTCCACTGACTGTATCTCTGATCCGCCGCCTGCGTGCAAAGTCGCACCATTGTACCTCTGTGCAAGCCTCAGAATGTCAGTCGAAAGTAAGTCACCGGAGCCTTTACAACTGCAAAGACGAAGGCTGAGACATGCGCCCGACACGCTTACGTTTGTCTCACCGACAAACTCCCCGTTACCTCCTACGAAGGCTCACTGTCAATCATTGCGCATACAAATTTGCATTGGTACGGCCATTGCAATACCATCGGGACGCATGCGTAGTATAATAATAAACCCTGAACGCAGCAAACATGGGATTGCAAACTCTTTGCGCCCTACCCTAAATCAGACCAATTATCCTGACCACTTCGCTGTCTGAAAACAACATTTATACTGGTATTGTTACCACACAAAACCAGCCGTTCGAGAATTATCTATAAGATAATTATATTTCTCTAACGTCCTAGTGGATGCTGGGGACTCCGTAAGGACCATGGGGAATAGACGGGCTCCACAGGAGACTGGGCACTCTAAAGAAAGATTTAGTACTATCTGGTGTGCACTGGCTCCTCCCTCTATGCCCCTCCTCCAGACCTCAGTTAGAATCTGTGCCCGGCCAGAGCTGGGTGCTCCTAGTGGGCTCTCCTGAGCTTGCTAGAAAAGAAAGTATTTTGTCAGGTTTTTTATTTTCAGTGAGCTTCTGCTGGCAACAGACTCTCTGCTACGTGGGACTGAGGGGAGAGAAGCAAACCTACTCACTGCAGCTAAGTTGCGTTTCTTAGGCTACTGGACACCATTAGCTCCAGATGGATCGAACACAGGTACCTAACCTTGATCGTCCGTTCCCAGAGCCGCGCCGCCGTCACCCTCGCAGAGCCAGAAGTACAGAAGCAGCAGAAGCAAGAAGACATCGAAATCGGCGGCAGAAGACTCCAGTCTTCACTTAAGGTAGCGCACAGCACTGCAGCTGTGCGCCATTGCTCCGGCAGCACACCGCACACTCCGGTCACTGTAGGGTGCAGGGCGCAGGGGGGGGCGCCCCGGGCAGCAATTAAGATACCTGATGGCAAAAGTATACATATATACAGTCAGGCACTGTATATATGTGCGAGCCCCCGCCATTTTTACTCATGAGAAGCGGGACAGAAGCCCGCCGCTGAAGGGGCGGGGCCTTCTTCCTCAGCACACCAGCGCCATTTTCTCTTCACAGCTCCGCTGGAAGGACGCTCCCCAAGCTCTCCCCTGCAGTATACAGGTGCAATAGAGGGTAAAAAAGAGAAGGGGGGCACATAAATTTAGGCGCAGAGATATATATACATATAAAAACAGCAGCTACTGGGTAAACACTAAGGTACAGTGTAATCCCTGGGTTATATAGCGCTGGGGTGTGTGCTGGCATACTCTCTCTCTGTCTCCCCAAAAGCCTTTGTGGGGTCCTGTCCTCAGTCAGAGCGTTCCCTGTATGTGTGCGGTGTGTCGGTACGACTGTGTCGACATGTTTGATGAGGAAGGATACGTGGAGGCAGAACAAGTGCAAATAGATGTGGTGTCGCCCCCGACGGGGCCGACACCTGATTGGATGGATATGTGGAAGGTGTTAAATGATAATGTAGGCTCCTTACATAACAGATTGGATAAAGCTGTAGCCTTGGGACAGTCGGGGTCTCAACCCATGCCTGCTCCCACAGCGCAGAGGCCGTCAGGGTCTCAAAAGCGCCCAATATCCCAGTTAGTTGACACAGACGTCGACACGGAATCTGATTCCAGTGTCGATGACGATGATGCAAAGTTGCAGCCTAAAATGACTAAAGCCATCCGCTACATGATTGTGGCAATGAAGGATGTGTTACACATTTCTGAGGAAAATCCTGTCCCTGACAAGAGGATTTATATGTATGGGGAGAAAAAGCAAGAAGTGGCTTTTCCCCCGTCACATGAATTGAATGAATTATGTGAAAAAGTGTGGGATTCCCCCGATAGGAAGGTAGTAATTTCCAAGAGATTGCTGATGGCATATCCTTTCCCGTCAACGGACAGGTTACGCTGGGAATCCTCCCCCAGGGTAGACAAGGCGTTGACACGTTTATCTAAGAAGGTGGCCCTGCCGTCTCAGGATACGGCCGCCCTAAAGGATCCTGCGGATAGAAAGCAGGAAGCTATCCTGAAGTCTGTTTACACACATTCTGGTAGATACCGACTCTAAAAAACACATGGAGGTTTTACCTTATAAGGGTGAGGAATTGTTTGGGGACGGTCTCTCAGACCTAGTTTCCACAGCTACGGCTGGGAAGTCAAATTTCTTGCCTTATGTCCCGCCACAGCCTAAGAAAGCACCGTATTACCAAATGCAGTCCTTTCGTTCGCAAGAGAGCAAGAAAGTCAGAGGTGCATCCTTTCTTGCCAGAGGCAGGGGTAGAGGAAAGAGGCTGCACCACGCAGCTAGTTCCCAGGAACAAAAGTCCTCCCCGGCTTCCACTAAATCCACCGCATGACGCTGGGGCTCCACAGGCGGAGCCGTGGGGGCGCGTCTCCGACATTTCAGCCACCAGTGGGTTCGCTCACGGGTGGATCCTTGGGCTATACAAGTTGTGTCTCAGGGATACAAACTGGAATTCGAGGTGACGCACCCTCACCGTTACCTAAAATCGGCCTTGCCAGTTTCCCCCATGGAAAGGGAGGTAGTGCTGGCAGCAATTCACAAGTTATACCTCCAGCAGGTGGTTGTAAAGGTTCCTCTCCTTCAACAGGGAAGGAGTTACTATTCCACTATGTTTGTAGTACCGAAACCGGACGGTTCGGTCAGACCCATCTTGAATTTAAAATCCCTGAACATTTATCTGAAGAAATTCAAGTTCAAAATGGAATCGCTCAGAGCGGTCATTGCAAGCCTGGAAGAGGGGGATTTTATGGTGTCTCTGGACATCAGGGATGCTTACTTGCATGTCCCCATTTATCCACCTCATCGGGAGTACCTCAGATTTGTGGTACAGGACTGTCATTACCAATTCCAGACGTTGCCGTTTGGGCTCTCCACGGCACCGAGAATATTTACCAAGGTAATGGCGGAAATGATGGTGCTCCTGAGAAAGCAAGGAGTCACAATTATCCCATACTTGGACGATCTTCTCATAAAGGCGAGGTCCAGAGAACAGTTGCTGATCAGCGTAGCACACTCTCAGGAAGTGTTGCAACAGCACGGCTGGATTCTGAATATCCCAAAATCGCAGCTGATTCCTACGACGCGTCTGCCCTTTCTGGGCATGATTCTGGACACAGACCAGAAGACGGTGTTTATACCGGCGGAGAAGGCTCAGGAGCTCGTGACTCTAGTCAGAGACCTCTTAAAACCGAAACAGGTGTCGGTGCATCACTGCACGCGAGTCCTGGGAAAGATGGTGGCATCATACAAAGCCATTCCCTTCGGCAGGTTCCATGCGAGGATCTTTCAGTGGGATCTGTTGGACAAGTTGCATCTTCAGATGCATCGGCTGAGCACCCTGTCCCCCAGGGCCAGGGTGTATCTTCTGTGGTGGCTGCAGAGTGCTCACCTTCTCGAGGGCCGCAGGTTCGGCATACAGGACTGGGTCCTGGTGACCACGGATGCGAGCCTCCGAGGATGGGGGGCAGTCACTCAGGGAAGAAACTTCCAAGGGTTGTGGTCAAGTCAGGAGGCTTGTCTGCACATAAATATCCTGGAACTAAGGGCCATATACAACGCCCTGAGTCAAGCGGAGCCTCTGCTTCGCAACCAACCGGTGCTGATTCAGTCAGACAACATCACCGCAGTGGCTCATGTAAACCGCCAGGGCGGCACAAGAAGCAGAGTGGCGATGGCAGAAGCCACCAGGATTCTTCGTTGGGCGGAGAATCACGTGCAAGCACTGTCAGCAGTGTTCATTCCGGGAGTGGACAACTGGGAAGCAGACTTCCTCAGCAGGCACGACCTCCACCCGGGAGAGTGGGGACTTCATCAAGAAGTCTTCACGCAGATTGCAAGTCGGTGGGAACTGCCACAGGTGGACATGATGGCGTCCCGCCTCAACAAAAAGCTAAAAAGGTATTGCGCCAGGTCAAGGGACCCTCAGGCGATAGCTGTGGACGCACTGGTAACACCGTGGGTGTTCCAGTCGGTCTATGTGTTTCCTCCTCTTCCTCTCATACCCAAGGTACTGAGAATCGTAAGGAAAAGAAGAGTGAAAACAATATTCATTGTTCCGGACTGGCCAAGAAGGACTTGGTACCCGGAACTGCAAGAAATGCTCACAGAGGAACCATGGCCTCTGCCTCTCAGACAGGACCTGTTGCAACAGGGGCCCTGTCTGTTCCAAGACTTACCGCGGCTGCGTTTGATGGCATGGCGGTTGAACGCCAAATCCTAGCAGAAAAGGGCATTCCGGATGAAGTTATTCCTACGCTGATAAAAGGCTAGGAAGGATGTGACAGCAAAGCATTATCACCGTATATGGCGAAAATATGTTGCTTGGTGTGAGGCCAGAAAGGCCCCTACAGAGGAATTCCAGCTGGGTCGATTCCTGCACTTCCTACAGTCAGGTGTGACTATGGGCCTGAAATTAGGGTCCATAAAGGTCCAGATTTCGGCCCTATCCATCTTCTTTCAAAAAGAACTGGCTTCACTGCCTGAGGTTCAGACGTTTGTTAAGGGAGTGCTGCATATTCAGCCCCCTTTTGTGCCACCGGTGGCACCTTGGGATCTTAACGTGGTATTGGATTTCCTGAAATCCCACTGGTTTGAGCCACAACCTATTGTGGTGCCTGCGGCTACTCGTGACTTGGAGGACTCCAAAATGCTGGACGTAGTCCGGGCTTTGAAGATTTATGTAACCAGAACGGCTGGAGTCAGGAAGACTGACTCGCTGTCTATCCTGTATGCATCCAACAAGCTGGGTGCTCCTGCTTCAAAGCAAACTATTGCTCGCTGGATCTGTAACACGATTCAGCGGGCTCATTCTGCGGCGGGATTGCCGCAGCCGAAATCAGTGAAAGCCCATTCCACAAGGAAAGTGGGCTCTTCTTGGGCGGCTGCCCGAGGGGTCTCGGCATTACAGCTTTGCCGAGCTGCTACTTGGTCGGGTTCAAACACTTTTGCAAAATTCTACAGGTTTGATACCCTGGCTGAGGAGGACCTTGTGTTTGCCCATTTGGTGCTGCAGAGTCATCCGCACTCTCCCGCCCGTTTGGGAGCTTTGGTATAATCCCCATGGTCCTTACGGAGTCCCCAGCATCCACTAGGACGTTAGAGAAAATAAGAATTTACTCACCGGTAATTCTATTTCTCGTAGTCCGTAGTGGACGCTGGGCGCCCGTCCCAAGTGCGGACTTTCTGCAATACGTGTATATAGTTATTGCTTAACAAAGGGTTATGGTTATGTAGCATCGGTTGAGTGATGCTCAGTTGTTGTTCATACTGTTAACTGGGTAAGTTTATCACAAGTTGTACAGTGTGATTGGTGTGGCTGGTATGAGTCTTACCCTGGATTCCAAAATCCTTTCCTTGTAATGTCAGCTCTTCCGGGCACAGTTTCCTTAACCGAGGTCTGGAGGAGGGGCATAGAGGGAGGAGCCAGTGCACACCAGATAGTACTGAATCTTTCTTTAGAGTGCCCAGTCTCCTGCGGAGCCCGTCTATTCCCCATGGTCCTTACGGAGTCCCCAGCATCCACTACGGACTACGAGAAATAGAATTACCGGTGAGTAAATTCTTATTTTTTATATTTGTGTCATTTGCTCTTTATCTGCCTTTTCCGAGGTTTTGAAAGAAGTAGCTGTCTTGATGGCGCTCCTAGCTAAATTCATTTTAAAGCGAAGGTCCAAAGAAGAGAGTCAGCGAGAGATAATTCCGAAAAGGTTTGATGGAACTTTGGCGTGAAACCATTAGTATTTGTGTGACTCTGCAGACCCGGCAGCCGATTAAAAATGCAACTAGCCTTGGACAGAACTCAAACAATGGACCTCTACTCCACACGGACTTTCCATGCCAAGCCACTCGCTGAAACACTCATCATTCTTTAATATACACTTTCAACCTTTTTTCAGTTTAAATTTTCATTAGAACACAAATCTCCGAGCTTCATACTCCAATTATTTTCCAATAAACTGCCAAGTACAGTGCCTAAAATTCACTGGAATGTACAGCAATATTATCCATAGACTAGTGATGTGCGGGAGGTATCCCCTTAAGCCCCTCTCCCTGGGGTCTATGGGCCTAATTCTGAGTTGATCACAGCAACAAATTTGTTAGCAGTTGGGCAAAACCATGGTGGTCATTCTGAGTTGTTCGCTCGTTGCCGATTTTCGCTATGCTGCAATTTGCTGCTAAATGCGCATGGTACGCAGCGCGCATGCGCTTAGTTATTTAACTAAAAACTTAGCAGTTTTGCTGTTGTTCGTGCGGCGCTTTTCAGTCGCACTGCTGATCGGTCAGTGATTGACAGGAAAGGGGCGTTTCTGGGTGGTAACTGAGCGTTTTCCGGGAGTGTGCTAAAAAACGCAGGCGTGTCAGGCAAAAACGTAGGAGTGGCTGGCCGAACGCAGGGCGTGTTTGTGACGTCAAAGCAGGAACTTAAAGGACTGAGCTGATCGCAATCTAGGAGTAGGTCTGGAGCTACTCAGAAACTGCAAGGAATTATTTAGTAGCAGTTCTGCTAACCAAGATACACTCCCAGAGGGCGGCGGCCTAGCGTTTGCAATGCTGCTAAAAGCAGCTAGCCAGTGAATAACTCGGAATGACCACCCATGTGCACTGCAGGATGGGCAGATGTAACATGTGCAGAGAGAGTTAGATTCTAGTGGGGTGTGTTCAAACTGAAATCTAAATTGCAGTGTAAAAATAAAGCAGCCAGTATTTACCCTGCACAGAAACAAAATAACCCACCCAAATCTAACTCTCTCTGCACATGTTACATCTGCCCCCCCCTGCAGTGCACATGGTTTTGCCCAACTGCTAACAAACTTGCTGCTGCGATCAACTCAGAATTACCCCCTATGTACCAAGCCTTGGATGGAGATAAAGTGCCATCCAATCAGCTTCTGTAATTTTACAACTCCAGCCTGTATCATGGCAGTTAGGAGCTGATTGGCTGGCACTTTATCTACGCCCACTTTATCTCCATTCAAGGCTTAGTAAATAGACCTCTCAGTCACCTGTTCCCACCTTGAAACGCCCGATTTAACAGGAAGACAGACAAGGCCAAAATGTGTAAAGTGGCTTCTGCATATGTGCTGTTTGCAAAATCTCGCCGTTTGTGCCTGTGAAGAGGAATCATTGTGACTCAGAATCCACCCACATTATCAGTGATCATATAAAATGATGCGTAATGATCAGTACAAATATGACCTATGGCCTCAGATGGGACAGCGCCCTGCCTTATAAGATTCTTCATGCTCTGCTATTCCGGGAAACACTCCTGAGATCCGCGTGTGATGTGTCGGTGAAGAAACTGCTGACGTTACTTTTCTTGTTTATATAACATTTTTGGCACGATATATTTGGAAAGGATTGCTATCCTCATACTGTTATCAGCTTCTTTTGAGTCACAGACCTCATTGATGCTGTAAAGTAAAATTAGGTCATCGCTGGTTGGACTACAAGTCAAAGCATGCCTGCCATCCCACTGCCTAGTTGGAGGGTAAGAGGATGCCTATCTGAGCTCATCCTATGGGTTTTATTTAGCAGTTCCAGGTCTCTGAGGTGATCCACATTTGAACATCCAGCAGGACTGGTACAGAGAGATGTCATGTGCTTATTGCAGGTGTTCAGGATTTGCCCCAGGCTTAGGGCCTAATTCAGAGTTGATCGCAGCAGCAAATTTGTTAGAAGTTGGGCAAAACCATGTGCACTGCAGGTGGGGCGGATGTAACATGTGCAGAGAGAGTTAGATTTGGGTGGGGTGTGTTCAAACTGAAATCTAAATTGCAGTGTAAAAATAAAGCAGCCAGTATTTACCCTGCACAGAAACAAAATAACCCACCCAAATCTAACACTCTGCACGTTATATCTGCCCCACCTGCAGTGCACACAGGGGGTCATTCCCACCCGTTCGCACGCAGCGGTTCTTCGCTCCGGTGCGAACGGGTTGGAAATGCGCATGCGCGGTGGATGCATTGCGCACGCGCGGCGTTGCCTGGCGACGATCGTCACCGGGCAACGACGCCGCCAGCGGGAAAAGTGATCGCAGCGGCGATTGCAAAAAGACGGACAGGCAGGAGGCGTTCCGGGGCGGATACTCACCGTTTTCCAGGCGTGGCGAGTACAACTCAGGTGTGTCCAGACGTTTGGAGGGCGGATGTCTGACGTCAGGACCGGGACCTTCATCGCTGGATCCGTCGCACTGGGTGAGTCTTGTTTTACTGGAAACTTTTTTAGCATAGCAGAACTGCACAAGCGATCGCTGCCCTGCTATGCTAAAATACACTCCCCCATAGGCGGCGCCAGGTTGACTGCACGAGCAGCAAAAAGTTGCTACGTGCGATCAACTCGGAATCACCCCCATGGTTTTGCCCAACTGCCATCAAATTTGCTGCTGCGATCAGGTCTGAATTACACCCTGTGTGCAGGGTTTTCTTAATGACCAAATGTATAATTCACTTTTTTTTTTTAAATGTTTAGGGAAAGCGATCCCAATTGTGGTGGATTGTCCTGCCACTCCCAACATGGCAGCTGGGAGGTTCATTGTGCTTATAGCCATGAGAGAGCAGCTGCTTGCAGCAAGACATGGGTGTCTTTATGGGAGGGGAGGAAATTTGGGTGTGATACTGTCACTCGCCCAGTGTGTCCTGGTTAAAGGTATGCAAAGTGCAATTCCACACAGTCTCTCACTGAGAAGTTTTCTAAACCCTCTATTCAAACTACAGTATAAGGATGAGATTAGGAAAGCATAAAAGAATTGTGTGTATGTATATATACATATATCTATATATATCTATATATATATATATATATTTATATATATATATATATATATTATCACTGCATATCATGGCAATAGAAAAAATATGTACCACCGGGATGTATGAAAAAAACACATGCAGGGACAGGGGATCCAATAAGATGTTGTACCTGCGATGTGTAAAAGTAAAGAGGTTGCTAATGGCCATTTTGGAAGATTTCCTGCAAAATGAGTTTACTAAATATGCCCCATAGACTCTCAGGATGTCATGCGATGGCAGAGGAGGATGTCACACTGAAATAGAGCTCTAAGGGGTGTTCCAAAGTATCTTTGCACACTACATCATGTATCATGTCACTGTGGTTGTCATGGTAATCCATGACACTGTGTGAAATTAATAGCAGCCTGAAGAAACAAACCAAGAGAACATGGTAATAATCAATGTTATTCTGACACCCTGCCTATACAGTTTATGTTCTTCCTCCTGCTTCACATTTAACAGGTGTATTAAAATGCAGTAAAACTGGGGATTCTAGTGCACTGCAGTTTGCATAGTCAGTGTCGCAGATGGCAGGGTTACAGGCACTCGCCCAGCAGATTAGTGTCCCTGGAAACGAGCCTGAAATGTTGGCAGCCATGTTTCATGTCAGATGTCATGTGGGAATGCGCATGACTCTTACCATGGAGTGTCCACAGATAAACAAGGGCAAGTCAGGATGCTCCTTCCTCATGAGGTCCACGTGCTGAAGGCTGTCCCGAATAAAAATCTGGAAATCAGACACCGTCATCCTCTCCCCCTCGCTCTGCCCATGGCCAACTGTGTGCGAAAGAAAGATTAATTAAGTCCCACAGACTTACAATAGAGTTATTAAAATATATAATTCCACAAACATACCATGGAGGCAGCCATTTTGTAGACCAGATTTTTCCCAGGTGAATTGAGGCTGCATTCTCAGCCGACAAAATGGCTGCCTCCACGGTGATTAAGCGATAGACGCAACATTCACAATTATATATGTACAGCTTGTATCCAAATGAAGTGTTCTGCCTCACATGCGAAGACAAAATGGGGCATGAAAAGGATTGCGGTCACAACGTCCACATAGAAACACTCCTCTGTGAATGCTTGATATCGCCACCTCAAATTCTCGCAGACACTATTGCTAGATACACACTGTGCAATTATGGGGTCGCTTATCCGACTCCCAGCTGGTCAATCTGATTATTGCGCAGTGTGTACACAGCACATGGGGTGGCGGTCATTCACACACCCACCAGATTCTTGAGCTGCGCATGTGTCACAGTCATGTGAGGAGACTGATCAGTGACAGCGGATGAAGCAAGGATTTATTTGCAAAGTAAGTGACAGGTAGTGAGCGTTAGTGGGAGGTAACGGGGGTGGGGAGTCAAATGAAGCATGCAGCAAACATTTCCACCACTTCCACATTGTGTAGAATAGCTCGTACATTCAATGTAACTGTGGTCAGTAGGTGGCTAACGCGTTTCGTCGCTTGTCATGCGACTTTCTCATGGGGAAATCCTACTGTATTGAGGATGCAGTGGAATTTTCTGCACCTTAAGAAGACCAGGCTACAAACGGTACTATTTACAATTTATTTTATGGCGCAAAACTGTGTGAGGACTAAATCACCTTTTCCAAGTTGTGTCCTATAGCTCTCGTCTCCACCCTTATTTGGTTTTACAATTACAAACAGTATGCACAGATACACAAAAACAAATAAAGAACTGGAAAGCAGTTAAAGTGTATTTAGATTTACTCATCTTTAACGGTTAAAACCAATATTCAATGAGAAGCTAT
The DNA here is from genome assembly GCF_028390025.1 of Pseudophryne corroboree. Classification (NCBI taxonomy): domain Eukaryota; kingdom Metazoa; phylum Chordata; class Amphibia; order Anura; family Myobatrachidae; genus Pseudophryne; species Pseudophryne corroboree. The sequence goes on along the minus strand of NC_086452.1, from coordinate 449,616,594 downwards.
TTATATGGTAACGTTTGGCAAATTCCTTAACAAATCTGTAATGTCATGTTACTGTAGGGGACCCATAATTATTAAATGAGCGACAAAGGCACCAAATGTGACTTGACGTTCGCCTGGGTTGTAAAATCCAACCCCTCACTGCTTTTTAGCAGCTAAATATAGTAAACATTTGAAAGAACATATCCTCACTTATCCTCTTAATTAAGACGGTAACTGAATAGTGAAAAAATCAGGACACAAAGGGACTCTGTTACTTCCGTCCACTTAGGAATCCAAATGATGAGGAAGCAGCACTTTCCGCCAACTAAAGAGTTACAGATAATGTGACATTTGTACTATCTGATGAAAGTTTTGACAACTTCGGTAAATATTCAGCGGTAAATCTTACACCTGTGAAGCCTATAACAAGTGATGAGAAGTATGTGATAATTAATGCACGGCACCCACTCTGGGCCCAGAGTCTAAATTAGCCAGAAGTTAAAACTGTTTAGCCTAGACTATTTGTGCCATAAGATACAACATAACGGGGAAAAACGTCATAATTCATCTGAATATCAATATTTTAGTTGTACGCCATTGCAGATGCAACAAGTCAATTAGGAGCTATTTTCAGCTGTGCTGAATCCATGATAAACACTAAGGGGGACATTTACTAAGCAGTGATAAGAGCGGAGAAGTGAGCCAGTGGAGAAATTTCCCCATCAACCAATCAGCAGCTCTGTCTCATTTTATAGTATGCAAATTATAGATGTTACTTCAATGCTGATTGGTTGCCATGGGCAACTTCTCCACTGGCTCACTTCTCCGCTCTTATCACTGCTTAGTAAATGTACCCCTAAATTCTTAGCGGCGGTTATGTGTTCCTGGTTACGAATTCACTAATTCAAATGTACAGTAGGATTCGTGCTGTATAAAAACGTGTTATAGATGCAAAAATAAGTCGATTTGCAAATGTTTATGGGAAATCGCTAACTATTCTCACTAAGGGCCGATTCAGACCTGATCGATGTAAATCGCACAGTGGGCGATTATCGAACGACTGCGCATGTACCGCAATGTGAAGGCGCGACGCCAAACAGCGACAGAATGTGTGAAAATTTTGATCGCTAGGCATAGGCAAGGTGACTGACAGGAAGCAGGCGTTTGGGGGTGGTAACTGACCGTTTTCTGGGAGTGTCAGGAAAAACGCAGGCGTTCCCAAGCGTTTTCAGGGCGGGTGTGTGACGTCAGCTCCGGCCCCGATCAGCCTGATTGTGTCGCACTGTAGGAGTAAGTCCGGGGCTACGCGCAGACTGGAAAAATCATTCGATAGTGAGTGAGTTGCGAACGGGTCGCTATCTGGCGAAGTTTTTGCACGCCGTACACATGCATTCACACTCTTGCACGGGGCGGGTTTTCACTCTCTATGGGCGGCGCCTATCTGATCGCAGCCCTCTGCAAAAATGCAGAGCAGCGATCAGGTAGGCCCTAAAGGTGGGTACACACTATTAGATATATCTGCAGATCAATTGATCTGCAGATATATGTATGTACGGATCGGGCAGTGTGCTGTGCATACACACAGCCCGATCCGTCGGGGGACTGACGTCATGAACTGGGCGGGCGGGCGCTCAGTGAACGACGGAGTTCACAGACGTATCGTCCGTACACACTGGCCGACGGTCCCGCAATGTATCGACCAGTGTGTACGGGCCTTAAGACTAATCAAGCCTTGGAGAGTGATAAATTGAACGGTAATAAAGTACCAACCAATCAGCTCCCAGCTGTCATTTTTCAAACACAGCCTGTAACATGGCAGTTAGGAGCTGATTGTTTGGCACTTCAGCACTCTCCAAGGCTTGATAAATCTGGGCCATAATGATTGACAGTGATCTGAAACAAGGGTATGTGACCTCTGCATTTACAGGATGAACGTAATAATATAATGAGCTCGGATGTCAACAATCTACAAACAGAACAAGCTCTGAGACTTGCAGAACCTGATCATCCAGGGTCATTTATAAACTGCAAAGCATGAAGGCGAACAGGTCTGTTGTGTACAAGTAATTCTCCTCCTTGCACAGCGACATTCCGATTTTGGGACAGGCCATGTGATATGCGATGGGTGACCTTTGTGTGTTGTGCTGGATGTGTTTATAAAGCCAATATCCATGTTGCATGCGGGACGGACGTTACTGGTTCGCACGTAGGGGGTAATTCCAAGTTGATCGCAGCAGGAAATTTGTTAGCAGTTGGGCAAAACCATGTGCACTGCAGGGGAGGCAGATATAACATGTGCAGAGAGAGTTAGATTTGGGTGGGTTATTTTATTTCTGTGCAGGGTAAATACTGGCTGCATTATTTTTACACTGCAATTTAGATTGCAGATTGAACACACCCCACCCAAATCTAACTCTCTCTGCACATGTTACATCTGCCCCCCCCCTGCAGTGCACATGGTTTTGCCCAATTGCTAACAGAATTCCTGCTGCGATCAACTTGGAATTACACCCGTAGACCGTTGTGCACAGGGTTGCGTCCTATTCTGAGGCGGGCGAATGCACCAAGGATCGGGCTGCTATAGAGTGATGACGCCTGCTCTTGCAAGTGGTGGGCTGGGGGCAGAGTATATTCCACCATATCTCGAGATGCGACCGGCCATTGCGCGCTTGCACCTACCATATACTAGATGCCAAACATAAGCCTCCAACCAGGGAATTTTCGCATACACCCACCTCTGCCTAGCCCACAGCTGACATAACACGCCCTGATCGAGCTGTGATTACATACGAAAGTTACAAGCCAGTTCCGTATCTTCAGTTGTGAGTGCGGATGCAATCTAAGGCCCGGATTTATCAAGCCTTGGAGAATGATAAATTGAACGGTGATAAAGTACCATCCATTTATCACTCTCCAAGGCTTGATATATCTGGGCATAAGTGCGTACGACGGCATCGCCTGGAATTGCGTGCGTTCTGTTCCGGAGAGACGCGGCACAAACGGGCGTCCGATACTGACCAGCACTGACTGAAGTGCACTGGCTAGTGATGGTTTCAGCATAAAGACTTAGGGGGACATTTACTAAGCAGTGATAAGAGGGGAGAAGTGAGCCAGTGGAGAAGTTGCCCCATCAACCAATCAGCAGCTCTGTATCATTTTATAGTATGCAAATTATAGATGTTACTTCAGTGCTGATTGGTTGCCATGGACAACTTCTCCACTGGCTCGCTTCTCCGCTCTTAGCACTACTTAGTCAATGCCCCCTCAGTGTAGTCTGGCGTTGGGCCTAGGATTCCAGCAAAACACCGCAGGGACATGTTACATAATGGTTAATGACCAAACGGAAGAAAAATGATCCCATTTAGCATAAACTAGTTGACGCCTCAGAAATGACTCCCTGCCCTGTTTTCTTGCTCATTTAATGAGCTGTTATAATGAATCTGGTAAACTGGTTTTTCTCATTTAATTTTCACTCTGTCAGCACCATCCACGGTCACTCAAACTGCACCTACTGCCCCCTCGTAGCCGCAGCTTCCAGTCATAAGCTTCTGTGACAGGGCTGGCTATAAGATGGCTGCACCGGCCTGTACATGAAGCAGATCTTTATCAACCCGGAAATAAGTATATTATAATAAGAAAAGATGGGGAACGTTGCGCATATTCCTGTCGTCTGGTAAAATACACAAATAACTGAAAGCACAAATCTTATTGGTGGTTATGGGTCATTATATCATGTATCTGTCATTGCAGAAAGTTCTAGAAACGCCCAGGACTGGATTTTGTTGATCAATAAACAGAAAGTTTTCCATTAGGTCTGTCACATTACGGATAACCCCCGTACGCTGCTGTGATACTTTACAGACCTCAGTGGTAAATCTACAACTTCGGTCCTACTTAAAATTCCGCGATTCGGATGATTTTCTATCGCTGATTATCTCAGGCGTTCATATCAATATATATTATAGAAAAATGTCATTTAAAAATGTGATTGCATGAAAAAAAAATATTTGCTGTTTTTATAACAACAGAGCATTTTTTCATTCATATCATTCTTTATTTTATCCTGAGGTGACGGCAACAGAAGACTGATTGCAGCCGCGCGGCCGGCGTCGGCTTACGCTGGCTGCTGCCGTGTTATAGCCGACGGTGAGAAAAAATGGAGAGAGTGCATAGACCCCTTAGTATTAAGGTTATTTATAGGGATAAGACATGAGACAGAATTTTATTGTCCCCAAATCAACAGTGAACAAACATATCCAATAAAACCAGTAATAACCTTCCCATATTAGCCACGCCACAATGACTCACAAAATTGTCATCATCAAAGTATAGTAACACACAGATATACAGTCCAATATGATTACAATGCTCAGTGGTTTCATCCGTGAGCCAACAAATTGGCCAGACTCCTAGGGGGACATTTACTAAGCAGTGATAAGAGCGGAGAAGTGAGTCAGTGGAGAAGTTGCCCATGGCAACCAATCAGCACTAAAGTAACATCTATAATTTGCATACTATAAAATGATATAGAGCTGCTGATTGGTTGATGGGGCAACTTCTCCACTGGCTCACTTCTCCGCTCTTATCACTGCTTAGTAAATGTCCTCCTTAGAATCATAGAGGTCTATTTACTAATCCTTATAGAGAGATAAAGTGGGGAGAGATAAAGTACCAACCAAACAGCTCTTAACTGCCATGTTACAGGCTGTTTTTGAACAAAAATGACAGTTAGGAGCTGGTTGGCTGGTACTTTATCTCTCTCTCTAGTTTATGGCCCTCATTCTGAGTTGTTCGCTCACAAGCTGCTTTTAGCAGCTTTGCACACGCTAAGCCGCCGCCTACTGGGAGTGAATCTTAGCTTATCAAAATTGCGAACAAAAGATTAGCAGAATTGCGAATAGACACTTCTTAGCAGTTTCTGAGTAGCTCCAGACTTACTCGGCAACTGCGATCAGTTCAGTCAGTGTCGTTCCTGGTTTGATGTCACAAACACACCCAGCGTTCGCCCAGACACTCCTCCGTTTCTCCAGCCACTCCCGCGTTTTTCCCAGAAACGGCAGCGTTTTTTCACACACTCCCATAAAACGGCCAGTTTCCGCCCAGAAACACCCACTTCCTGTCAATCACATTACGATCACCAGAACGAAGAAAAAACCTTGTAATGCCGTGAGTAAAATACCTAACTGCATAGAAAATTTACTTGGCGCAGTCGCACTGCGGACATTGCGCATGCGCAGTTAGCGGAAAATCGCTCCGTTGTGAGAAAAAAATAACGAGCGAACAACTCGGAATGACCCCCTATGTCTCTCCAAGGTTTAGTAAATAGAACCCATAGAAACTTAGAATTTGACAGCAGATTAGAACCAATTAATTTTTGTCCTGAGCCAATTAACCTGGCAGTATATTTTTGGAGTGCGGAGGAAACCGGAGCACCGGTGGAAGACCCACGCAAGTACGGGGAGAACATACAAACTGCACACATTTAGGGCTCTTCTGCTGCATTGAGTGAACAGGCCGATGGAGGTCATCATCCAACCTACTTACCCACTTTTAAGTGTTCCCCTTCCGGGAGAGATCTCCAAAGTGAGACGCAGCTGATTACTGTGGGGATCGGTGCTTAGCGCATCTCGTCATTGGGCCTGAGAATTGCATTCTCGTGTCATAGTTCTACTTGGAAGGGGGCGGATTGCGGGAGGGAGACCATCTCTTCCGGGAGCCCAGGGGGCGCCCCAAATCTTCAGGAGCCTCCTGGACGTTCCAGGATAATAGTCATGTTTTATAACCTGTCCGATAAACCCAAGGTTATGTGGCATAGTGGTGCCAGGCATAGAACAATAGCACTGGCATTTCCAGTCTGACTGTAGGGACATCACCCAATGACCTAGTCTCCCAGGCAGGTGAGTGTTTTGGGGTTACTGCAATACCTGGAGCTTAGCTGAATATATATGGACAAATTAAGTTATTTTTGAACCACAGTCTCAGCCCATGTAATATACAAGTGTTCCGGTGTCATGAAAGTGTATTTGTGCTCTAAGGAACGCTGCGTTGAAATGCAGATTGTACACATTTTGTATAGCGTGGATCTATGGGGCCCGCTTTTGCAACTGAAAACGGGGGATGGTGGTTGATATCTCCAATATCTGCTACTGTCCCCTGTATATATCTGGGGGATATTTAATGTTTGTGGGTAACCCCCCAAACAGCCATAAATATAAATTGATTACTGTGTCTGTTAGAGTGAATGCCTGACGGATCATGAATGAATAATGGGCCTAATTCAGACCTGTTCGCAGCAGCAAATTTGTTAGCAGATGGGCAAAACCATGGCCCTCATTCCGAGTTGTTCGCTCTGTAATTTTCTGCGCATCGCAGCGATTTTCCGCTATTTGCGCATGCGCAATGTTCGCACTGCGACTGCGACAAGTAAATTTGCTAAGAAGTTTGGTATTTTACTTACGGCATTACGAGGTTTTTTTCTTCGTTCTGTTGATCGTAATGTGATTGACAGGAAGTGGGTGTTTCTGGGCGGAAACTGGCCGTTTTATGGGAGTGTGTGAAAAAACGCTGCCGTTTCTAGGAAAAACGCGGGAGTGGCTGGAGAAACGGGGGAGTGTCTGGGCGAACGCTGGGTGTGTTTGTGACGTCAAACCAGGAACGAAACTGACTGAACTGATCGCAGTGGCAGAGTAAGTCCCGAGCTACTCAGAAACTGCTTAGAAATTTCTATTCGCAATTTTGAGAATCTTTCGTTCGCAATTTTGCTAAGCTAAGATTCACTCCCAGTAGGCGGCGGCTTAGCATGTGCAATGCTGCTAAAAGCAGCTTGCGAGCGAACAACTCGGAATGAGGGCCCATGTGCGGTGCAGGTGGGGCAGATATAACATGTGCAGAGAGAGTTAGATTTGGGTGGGGTGTGTTCAAACTGAAATCTAAATTGCAGGGTAAATATAAAGCAGCCAGTATTTACCCTGCACAGAAACAATATAACCCACCCAAATCTAACTCTCTCTGCACATGTTACATCTGCCCCCTCTGCAGTGCAGCATGGTTTTGCCCAACTGCTAACAAATTTGCTGCTGTGATCAGGTCTGAATTAGGCCCAATGTTCTGTTGCATGGTGTTCTTGCCTACCATGCTTCCACTTGTACACTATTTGCGCCCGCATCGTCTTTGTAATTTTTGCAGTTGGATCGCGTTTTGCGATCCAACCTGAACGACCTCCTTTATTTGCTAAATGAATATGTTTAAATTGCAAGCTTATATGTCGGCATCATATACCAGGCTTCGCATTTTCCTTCTTCCACCTACGGCAATCAAGATTCGGTCCTTGGATGGCGCAATTTAGAAAAGTTATAACTCCCTTAGTAGTCAGCACAATGCAGCGTGGCAAACCTTGGAACCTCAGGTACTGTAATTACATTTCATTAATGGTTTAAACAATATCTACCAATTATGGGGCCATTTATCACCCCTGTACTAATCTCTCTGATGAGTTAGTACACACAAGCCTGGGCTACGACATCACGCCACAGTCCGCTGAGTTCAGTCTTGTCTTGTTGGGCTCCCAGTGGACTGGCTGGGAAATCATGTAAAGCAATTACAGCAGAGATGGAAGGATTCAGCAAGGATGTATCCGAGGGATAGGTGTGAATGAATATTCATGCAGAGAGCCAAGAATAAAATGGGATTTGGAAATCTGCAACCGTCAGAACACTGAAATATAAAGTGCAAAAATGCAGCCTTTTACTGTTTGAAATATGTTTTTGTGAACGCTGGAATAAGGCTCTCGTGGACCGTGATGGAAAATCTATGGATAAAGGGGGTAATTCAGACGATCGTATCAGCAAACTTGTTAGCAGTTGGGCAAAACCATGTACACTACTGCAGGTGTGGCAGATATAACATGTGCAGAGAGAGTTAGATTTGGGTGGGTTATATTGGCCCTCATTCCGAGTTGTTCGCTCGGTATTTTTCATCGCATCGCAGTGAAAATCCGCTTAGTACGCATGCGCAATGTTCGCACTGCGACTGCGCCAAGTAACTTTACTATGAAGAAAGTAATTTTACTCACGGCTTTTTCTTCGCTCCGGCGATCGTAATGTGATTGACAGGAAATGGGTGTTACTGGGCGGAAACACGGCGTTTCAGGGGCGTGTGGCTGAAAACGCTACCGTTTCCGGAAAAAACGCAGGAGTGGCCGGGGAAACGGTGGGAGTGCCTGGGCGAACGCTGGGTGTGTTTGTGACGTCAACCAGGAACGATAAGCACTGAAATGATCGCACAGGCAGAGTAAGTCTGGAGCTACTCAGAAACTGCTAAGTAGTTAGTAATCGCAATATTGCGAAAACATCGGTCGCAATTTTAAGAAGCTAAGATTCACTCCCAGTAGGCGGCGGCTTAGCGTGTGTAACTCTGCTAAATTCGCCTTGCGACCGATCAACTCGGAATGAGGGCCATTGTTTCTGTGCAGGGTAAATACTGGCTGCTTTAATTTTACACTGCAATTTAGATTTCAGTTTGAACACACCCCATCCGAATCTAACTCTCTCTGCACATGTTACATCTGCCCCACCTGCAGTGCACATGGTTTTGCCCAACTGCTAACAAATTTGCTGCTACCATAAGGGGGGTAATTCAAACCTGATCGCTCGCTAGCATTTTTTGCAGTGCTGCGATCAGGTCTGAACTGCGCATGTGTATGCACCGTAATGCGCAGGTGTGTCGCACGGGCACAAAGCTGATCCCCGCTCAGCGTTGGGTTTGTGCGAAGAATCCATTCGCATGGCCGTTTGCAAGGAGATTAATAGGAGGAAGGTGTTTGTGGGTGGCAACTGACCGTTTTCTGGGAGTGTCTGGAAAAACGCAGGCGTGTCCAAGCGTTTGCAGGGAGGGTTCCTGACGTCAATTCCGGTCACGGACAGGCTGAAGTGATCGCAGCGGCTGAGTAAGTTCTGGACTGTGCAGAGGCTGCACAAGATCTGTTCGTACAGCTCTGCTACACATGCGATCGCACACTTGCAAAGCGAAAATACACTCCCCTATGGGCGGCGACTATCGGTTCGCAGCAGTGAAAAAATCCCTAGCGAGCGATCAGGTCTGAATTAGGCCCCAGGTCTGAATTACCCCCAAAGAGCCATGTTTAACCCGTAGTCGCAGGGTTAGTGATCTGCAGGTGTGTCCGCATATCACGAGAGAGCTTATTTCCGGTCTGTGCTTCTACGGAAATGCAGAATGTATACGTATCGCGCACGATGACCGGTGGGCCACTCTGAAGTGAACAGAAAGGGGTGCAAGGTGCACACGAGACAGAAATTCCTGCCATTCCCAGAAGTCTACCTTTGCCTATTTATAACGTAAAAAAAAAAAAATGAATGCGGTAGAAACATCTTGGGAGTATATTATCAAAATTCAAATTAATGGGGGGAGTGTTCCAAAGGGGGTAATAAGTTGTGCTCAGTGGTGAATATCCAAAAACCTCAATGACTGTCCACATCAGATGACCAAAAAGACCTTCTGAAACGGAAAAGTGGTGGTTTTGCCCGTAGCAATTAGATTTTCTCATTTATCTACTACATTTTATAAAAAATTTGGTTGCTACGGACAATGGGGGTCATTCCGAGTTGTTCGCTCGTTGCCAATTTTCGCAACGGAACGATTAAGGCGAAAATGCGCATGCGCATGGTACGCAGTGCGCATGCGCTAAGTATTTTAGCTCAAAACTTAGTAGATTTACTCACGTCCGACCGAAGAATTTCCATCGTTGAAGTGATCGGAGTGTGATTGACAGGAAGTGGGTGTTTCTGGGCGGAAACTGCCCGTTTTCTGGGAGTGTGCGGAAAAACGCAGGCGTGCCAGGATAAAACGCGGGAGTGTCTGGAGAAACGGGGGAGTGGCTGGCCGAACGCTGGGTGTGTTTGTGACGTCAAACCAGGAACGAAACGGGCTGAGCTGATCGCAGTGTAGGAGTAAGTCTCGAGCTACTCAGAAACTGCTAAGAATTTTCTATTCGCAATTCTGCTAATCTTTCGTTCGCTATTCTGCTAAGCTAAGATTCACTCCCAGAGGGCGGCGGCCTAGCGTGTGCAATGCTGCTAAAAGCAGCTAGCGAGCGAACAACCCGGAATCACCCCCAATACCTTCAGCTTTGCTTTTTACACGTTTTAGTAAATCTGCCCTCTGCCCTGTGTACTGAGCACCCATACAGTATGTATGTTTGTACCAATGTACTACCGTATGTAGGTTTTGCCATTCATGCTTTTTTTTTGTTCTGGTTTTAGATTGGATAGTAAATATAGAAAACATACAAATACAATCAAAAGTAAAAACCTTAAACATAAATAAAAGGACGTGGCAGACCTATTATTAGAGCAGGCCTGGAACAGCCCCGTTGGCACGCCTATTAATCTGTTCATGGTTCCTCTACTGTGCCAAGATGATTACCGCCCTGCGCTGAACTAAATTTACATCTCCCATTAAATCTGAATTAAGGACAAAATTCAAACGCAATCCTGTTTTAATAGGCAAAAATTCTAATTGCGAGGGAAGATCAAAGGAAGAGACCTTTAAATCAAAAAAAACCTTCAGAGACGCGGTTTATTATTCTGTTATTTACAATGTAATGTTGCATTAGAGAGAAAGCAATTACCTGTGTACGTACGTGGGGGATTATACACCACCCCGCCTCCTGGCTGCGCCAGTGAAGGGTTAATCAGATAATGCTCGTTTAAGAATGTTCCTTTTTTATTTCTGTTGATGGATTATTTAAAAAGAAAAAATCCACCACAGACCCATCTGCCGCAGGAGTCAGAATATTTTACATTAATTACACGGCAGCTGTTTATAGAAACAGACCTGAAATTCTCTGTGCTCTCGCCCATGGAGATTTTATTAAGTGGAACGGTTCTGGGGCGATACACCTGAAGAAAGGGTAATCACTTTCAAGACACTCTAGGAACTGAAGACAAATTAGCAGCATGGCGTCCTCCAGAGGGGAATTTTAAATATTAGATGGGTGTTGGCGGAGCGGAATCTGACCCATACTGTATATTGCAGTGCCCTTAGTACATAGAAACTAATCAGAATAATAATAATGTTCCTTACAGGCAGCAGACTTGGGGGTTTATTTGCTAAGCGCCGGGTTCTAAAACTTCATGCTTCTGATTGTGTTTATGCCCAAGATTTAAAAGGGCAATGCCGTTGCTACATAGCCATGTTTTGCTAGTAAAATTGTTGCCCTTTTCAATTTTGCCCATAAACACAATCAGAAACGCCACGGTTTTAGAAGCCGATGCTTAGTAAATATTGGATCTATTTACTAAGCCTTGGGAGAGAGATAAAGTGGAGAGCGTTAAACCACCAACCAACCAGCTCCTACCTGTCAGTTTCCAAATACAGCCTGTAACATGGCAGTTAGGAGCTGACTGGCTGTTAACGTTATCTCTCTCCACTTTACCTCTCTCCAAGGCTTAGTAAATAGACCTATAAACTAGAGATGAGCGGGTTCGGTTTCTTTGAATCCGAACCCGCACGAACTTCACTTTTTTTTTCACGGGTCCGAGCGACTCGGATCTTCCCGCCTTGCTCGGTTAACCCGAGCGCGCCCGAACGTCATCATGACGCTGTCGGATTCTCGCGAGACTCGGATTCTATATAAGGAGCCGCGCGTCGCCGCCATTTTCACACGTGCATTGAGATTGATAGGGAGAGGACGTGGCTGGCGTCCTCTCCATTAGAATAGATTAGAAGAGAGAGAGAGAGAGAGAGATTGTGCAGACAGAGTTTACCACAGTGACCAGTGCAGTTGTTGTTAAGTTAACTTTTATTTAATATATCCGTACTCTGCTATATCCGTTCTCTGCCTGAAAAAAACGATACACAGCAGTCACACAGTGTGACTCAGTCTGTGTGCACTCAGCTCAGCCCAGTGTGCTGCACATCAATGTATAAAAGCTTATAATAATTGTGGGGGAGACTGGGGAGCACTGCAGGTTGTTATAGCAGGAGCCAGGAGTACATAATATTATATTAATTTAAAATTAAACAGTGCACACTTTTGCTGCAGGAGTGCCACTGCCAGTGTGACTAGTGGTGACCAGTGCCTGACCACCAGTATAGTAGTATATTGTTGTATACTATCTCTTTATCAACCAGTCTATATTAGCAGCAGACACAGTACAGTGCGGTAGTTCACGGCTGTGGCTACCTCTGTGTCGGCAGTCGGCACTCGGCAGGCAGTCCGTCCATCCATAATTGTATAATTATATACCACCTAACCGTGGTATTTTTTTTTCTTTCTTTATACCGTCGTCATAGTCATACTAGTTGTTACGAGTATACTACTATCTCTTTATCAACCAGTGTACAGTGCGGTAGTTCACGGCTGTGGCTACCTCTGTGTCGGCAGTCGGCAGGCAGTCCGTCCATCCATAATTGTATTATTATAATATATACCACCTAACCGTGGTTTTTTTTTCATTCTTTATACCGTCATAGTCAGTCATACTAGTTGTTACGAGTATACTACTATCTCTTTATCAACCAGTGTACAGTGCGGTAGTTCACGGCTGTGGCTACCTCTGTGTCGGCACTCGGCAGGCAGTCCGTCCATAATTGTATTATAATATATACCACCTAACCGTGGTTTTTTTTTCATTCTTTATACCGTCATAGTGTCATACTAGTTGTTACGAGTATACTACTATCTCTTTATCAACCAGTGTACAGTGCGGTAGTTCACGGCTGTGGCTACCTCTGTGTCGGCAGTCGGCAGGCAGTCCGTCCATCCATAATTGTATTATAATATATACCACCTAACCGTGGTTTTTTTTTCATTCTTTATACCGTCATAGTGTCATACTAGTTGTTACGAGTATACTACTATCTCTTTATCAACCAGTGTACAGTGCGGTAGTTCACGGCTGTGGCTACCTCTGTGTCGGCAGTCGGCAGGCAGTCCGTCCATCCATAATTGTATTATAATATATACCACCTAACCGTGGTTTTTTTTTCATTCTTTATACCGTCATAGTCAGTCATACTAGTTGTTACGAGTATACTACTATCTCTTTATCAACCAGTGTACAGTGCGGTAGTTCACGGCTGTGGCTACCTCTGTGTCGGAACTCGGCAGGCAGTCCGTCCATCCATAATTGTATTACAATATATACCACCTAACCGTGGTTTTTTTTTCATTCTTTATACCGTCATAGTCAGTCATACTAGTTGTTACGAGTATACTACTATCTCTTTATCAACCAGTGTACAGTGCGGTAGTTCACGGCTGTGGCTACCTCTGTGTCGGAACTCGGCAGGCAGTCCGTCCATCCATAATTGTATTACAATATATACCACCTAACCGTGGTTTTTTTTTCATTCTTTATACCGTCATAGTCAGTCATACTAGTTGTTACGAGTATACTACTATCTCTTTATCAACCAGTGTACAGTGCGGTAGTTCACGGCTGTGGCTACCTCTGTGTCGGAACTCGGCAGGCAGTCCGTCCATCCATAATTGTATTATTATAATATATACCACCTAACCGTGGTTTTTTTTTCATTCTTTATACCGTCATAGTGTCATACTAGTTGTTACGAGTATACTACTATCTCTTTATCAACCAGTGTACAGTGCGGTAGTTCACGGCTGTGGCTACCTCTGTGTCGGCAGTCGGCAGGCAGTCCGTCCATCCATAATTGTATTATAATATATACCACCTAACCGTGGTTTTTTTTTCATTCTTTATACCGTCATAGTCAGTCATACTAGTTGTTACGAGTATACTACTATCTCTTTATCAACCAGTGTACAGTGCGGTAGTTCACGGCTGTGGCTACCTCTGTGTCGGAACTCGGCAGGCAGTCCGTCCATCCATAATTGTATTACAATATATACCACCTAACCGTGGTTTTTTTTTCATTCTTTATACCGTCATAGTCAGTCATACTAGTTGTTACGAGTATACTACTATCTCTTTATCAACCAGTGTACAGTGCGGTAGTTCACGGCTGTGGCTACCTCTGTGTCGGCAGTCGGCAGGCAGTCCGTCCATCCATAATTGTATTATAATATATACCACCTAACCGTGGTTTTTTTTTCATTCTTTATACCGTCATAGTCAGTCATACTAGTTGTTACGAGTATACTACTATCTCTTTATCAACCAGTGTACAGTGCGGTAGTTCACGGCTGTGGCTACCTCTGTGTCGGCACTCGGCAGGCAGTCCGTCCATCCATAATTGTATTACAATATATACCACCTAACCGTGGTTTTTTTATACCACCTAACCGTGGCAGTCCGTCCATAATTGTATACTAGTATCCAATCCATCCATCTCCATTGTTTACCTGAGGTGCCTTTTAGTTCTGCCTATAAAATATGGAGAACAAAAAAGTTGAGGTTCCAAAATTAGGGAAAGATCAAGATCCACTTCCACCTCGTGCTGAAGCTGCTGCCACTAGTCATGGCCGAGACGATGAAATGCCAGCAACGTCGTCTGCCAAGGCCGATGCCCAATGTCATAGTACAGAGCATGTCAAATCCAAAACACCAAATATCAGAAAAAAAAGGACTCCAAAACCTAAAATAAAATTGTCGGAGGAGAAGCGTAAACTTGCCAATATGCCATTTACCACACGGAGTGGCAAGGAACGGCTGAGGCCCTGGCCTATGTTCATGGCTAGTGGTTCAGCTTCACATGAGGATGGAAGCACTCAGCCTCTCGCTAGAAAACTGAAAAGACTCAAGCTGGCAAAAGCACCGCAAAGAACTGTGCGTTCTTTGAAATCCCAAATCCACAAGGAGAGTCCAATTGTGTCGTTTGCGATGCCTGACCTTCCCAACAGTGGACGTGAAGAGCATGCGCCTTCCACTATTTGCATGCCCCCTGCAAGTGCTGGAAGGAGCACCCGCAGTCCAGTTCCTGATAGTCAGATTGAAGATGTCAGTGTTGAAGTACACCAGGATGAGGAGGATATGGGTGTTGCTGGCGCTGGGGAGGAAATTGACCAGAAGGATTCTGATGGTGAGGTGGTTTGTTTAAGTCAGGCACCCGGGGAGACACCTGTTGTCCGTGGGAGGAATATGGCCGTTGACATGCCAGGTGAAAATACCAAAAAAATCAGCTCTTCGGTGTGGAGGTATTTCACCAGAAATGCGGACAACAGGTGTCAAGCCGTGTGTTCCCTTTGTCAAGCTGTAATAAGTAGGGGTAAGGACGTTAACCACCTCGGAACATCCTCCCTTATACGTCACCTGCAGCGCATTCATAATAAGTCAGTGACAAGTTCAAAAACTTTGGGTGACAGCGGAAGCAGTCCACTGACCAGTAAATCCCTTCCTCTTGTAACCAAGCTCACGCAAACCACCCCACCAACTCCCTCAGTGTCAATTTCCTCCTTCCCCAGGAATGCCAATAGTCCTGCAGGCCATGTCACTGGCAAGTCTGACGAGTCCTCTCCTGCCTGGGATTCCTCCGATGCATCCTTGCGTTTAACGCCTACTGCTGCTGGCGCTGCTGTTGTTGCCGCTGGGAGTCGATGGTCATCCCAGAGGGGAAGTCGTAAGCCCACTTGTACTACTTCCAGTAAGCAATTGACTGTTCAACAGTCCTTTGCGAGGAAGATGAAATATCACAGCAGTCATCCTACTGCAAAGCGGATAACTGAGGCCTTGGCATCCTGGGTGGTGAGAAACGTGGTTCCGGTATCCATCATTACTGCAGAGCCAACTAGAGACTTGTTGGAGGTACTGTGTCCCCGGTACCAAATACCATCTAGGTTCCATTTCTCTAGGCAGGCGATACCGAAAATGTACACAGACCTCAGAAAAAGAGTCACCAGTGTCCTAAAAAATGCAGCTGTACCCAATGTCCACTTAACCACGGACATGTGGACAAGTGGAGCAGGGCAGGGTCAGGACTATATGACTGTGACAGCCCACTGGGTAGATGTATGGACTCCCGCCGCAAGAACAGCAGCGGCGGCACCAGTAGCAGCATCTCGCAAACGCCAACTCTTTCCTAGGCAGGCTACGCTTTGTATCACCGCTTTCCAGAATACGCACACAGCTGAAAACCTCTTACGGCAACTGAGGAAGATCATCGCGGAATGGCTTACCCCAATTGGACTCTCCTGTGGATTTGTGGCATCGGACAACGCCAGCAATATTGTGTGTGCATTAAATCTGGGCCAATTCCAGCACGTCCCATGTTTTGCACATACCTTGAATTTGGTGGTGCAGAATTTTTAAAAAAACGACAGGGGCGTGCAAGAGATGCTGTCGGTGGCCAGAAGAATTGCGGGACACTTTCGGCGTACAGGCACCACGTACAGAAAACTGGAGCACCACCAAAAACTACTGAACCTGCCCTGCCATCATCTGAAGCAAGAAGTGGTAACGAGGTGGAATTCAACCCTCTATATGCTTCAGAGGTTGGAGGAGCAGCAAAAGGCCATTCAAGCCTATACAATTGAGCACGATATAGTAGGTGGAATGCACCTGTCTCAAGTGCAGTGGAGAATGATTTCAACGTTGTGCAAGGTTCTGATGCCCTTTGAACTTGCCACACGTGAAGTCAGTTCAGACACTGCCAGCCTGAGTCAGGTCATTCCCCTCATCAGGCTTTTGCAGAAGAAGCTGGAGGCATTGAAGGAGGAGCTAACACGGAGCGATTCCGCTAGGCATGTGGGACTTGTGGATGCAGCCCTTAATTCGCTTAACAAGGATTCACGGGTGGTCAATCTGTTGAAATCAGAGCACTACATTTTGGCCACCGTGCTCGATCCTAGATTTAAAGCCTACCTTGGATCTCTCTTTCCGGCAGACACAGGTCTGCTGGGGTTGAAAGACCTGCTGGTGACAAAATTGTCAAGTCAAGCGGAACGCGACCTGTCAACATCTCCTCCTTCACATTCTCCCGCAACTGGGGGTGCGAGGAAAAGGCTCAGAATTCCGAGCCCACCCGCTGGCGGTGATGCAGGGCAGTCTGGAGCGACTGCTGATGCTGACATCTGGTCCGGACTGAAGGACCTGACAACGATTACGGACATGTCGTCTACTGTCACTGCATATGATTCTCTCAACATTGATAGAATGGTGGAGGATTATATGAGTGACCGCATCCAAGTAGGCACGTCACACAGTCCGTACTTATACTGGCAGGAAAAAGAGGCAATTTGGAGGCCCTTGCACAAACTGGCTTTATTCTACCTAAGTTGCCCTCCCACAAGTGTGTACTCCGAAAGAGTGTTTAGTGCCGCCGCTCACCTTGTCAGCAATCGGCGTACGAGGTTACATCCAGAAAATGTGGAGAAGATGATGTTCATTAAAATGAATTATAATCAATTCCTCCGCGGAGACATTGACCAGCAGCAATTGCCTCCACAAAGTACACAGGGAGCTGAGATGGTGGATTCCAGTGGGGACGAATTGATAATCTGTGAGGAGGGGGATGTACACGGTGATATATCGGAGGGTGAAGATGAGGTGGACATCTTGCCTCTGTAGAGCCAGTTTGTGCAAGGAGAGATTAATTGCTTCTTTTTTGGGGGGGGTCCAAACCAACCCGTCATATCAGTCACAGTCGTGTGGCAGACCCTGTCACTGAAATGATGGGTTGGTTAAAGTGTGCATGTCCTGTTTTGTTTATATACAACATAAGGGTGGGTGGGAGGGCCCAAGGATAATTCCATCTTGCACCTCTTTTTTCTTTTCTTTTTCTTTGCATCATGTGCTGATTGGGGAGGGTTTTTTGGAAGGGACATCCTGCGTGACACTGCAGTGCCACTCCTAGATGGGCCCGGTGTTTGTGTCGGCCACTAGGGTCGCTAATCTTACTCACACAGCTACCTCATTGCGCCTCTTTTTTTCTTTGCGTCATGTGCTGTTTGGGGAGGGTTTTTTGGAAGGGACATCCTGCGTGACACTGCAGTGCCACTCCTAGATGTGCCCGGTGTTTGTGTCGGCCACTAGGGTCGCTAATCTTACTCACACAGTCAGCTACCTCATTGCGCCTCTTTTTTTCTTTGCGTCATGTGCTGTTTGGGGAGGGTTTTTTGGAAGGGCCATCCTGCGTGACACTGCAGTGCCACTCCTAGATGGGCCCGGTGTTTGTGTCGGCCACTAGGGTCGCTAATCTTACTCACACAGCTACCTCATTGCGCCTCTTTTTTTCTTTGCGTCATGTGCTGTTTGGGGAGGGTTTTTTGGAAGGGACATCCTGCGTGACACTGCAGTGCCACTCCTAGATGGGCCCGGTGTTTGTGTCGGCCACTAGGGTCGCTTATCTTACTCACACAGCGACCTCGGTGCAAATTTTAGGACTAAAAATAATATTGTGAGGTGTGAGGTATTCAGAATAGACTGAAAATGAGTGTAAATTATGGTTTTTGAGGTTAATAATACTTTGGGATCAAAATGACCCCCAAATTCTATGATTTAAGCTGTTTTTTAGTGTTTTTGGAAAAAAACACCCGAATCCAAAACACACCCGAATCCGACAAAAATAATTCGGTGAGGTTTTGCCAAAACGCGTTCGAACCCAAAACACGGCCGCGGAACCGAACCCAAAACCAAAACACAAAACCCGAAAAATTTCAGGCGCTCATCTCTACTATAAACCTCTTGGTGTCTGATGACCCATACGATTCTACTCTTCCAGAATGTCTGGGAGATTCCCCAATTTTATCAGGACTCCCAAAAGTTTGCCCACTTCTTGCTGGAATGGCGAATGGTGGTATGATGACGCAGTTTAGCAGTGAATTGCGTCACTATAGCCACACACCCCTAAGCATCATGTCATAACTCGAGGCTTTTGTGCCCATAATGATACCACATGCATCGCCCCCCAGTGGGAACTCTCCCAGTATGAGGTAACTTTTGCACTTCCATTTGATTCGTGAAACCTGGTGCACATAGTGGTAACCAACAGCAACCAGTATAACTATTGCTTAATCTTGCAGAGTTTTGCAAATAAAAAAAAACAGCACTTTTATTCCAGTATTCATAAATGTGCCCCTCAACAAGCCCTAACCGAAATGTATGAGCAGTCTCTAGTGAGAAGAACGCCCTAAAAAGGGAAAATACACCCTATGTAAAATGTATCTTCCCCGTAATGCTCAGAAACCTATATACAGTAGGAACAGATGCTAGTTACATCCATCCATCTGTATATAGATTTGTATTGCGCTTAGCCGTATCTCAATCGTAACTAGAACCGTAAATAAATATGCAAGTACATTCATGACAAGTGTCAAGTGGGCACTTGGGGGAGTTTCCAAGTGTCGCCCCTTTTCCCCGCACAGGGCATAGTATGTTGGCGGCTGGACCTGTGATTGGCGTGGGGGCTTTAAATGTAAAGGATGGGGGACGTGGATGGCTCTCTATGTATTGTGAGTGGGGGGGTATGCGCTATTCATTTTACGCCAGTGTGAAGGCTAATCGGCTAAAGTTGGGTGCAAGCTTTTACTTGATTGGTGGGGCGAGACTGTTTGTCATTTAAGTGATGGCGGGGACAATATATTCAGCAGTAGAGTTGCGATGGGGTCTATATAAGGTGGGACGACGGGGCTATTAATTTAAAGCTGGGGTTATTTAGGGGCTTCTGACTGAATGTATGAATGCTATTCATTACATGTTGTGGTTGTTTTGGATGCTATAGGTTTATTTTTTGACTACTATTAATCTGATGTTGGGGATGGTGACAGGTAAGGAGGGATAATTATTAAAAATGGATGCTATGGATAAAACATCGGGGCCGGCTGGGGGAGGGATTCCGAGAGTGTTAACTCATTGTTGACCTTTCCATATTTCATGGGGTGGTGGATGATAGACAGTCAAAAGGTCTACCGTTAACAGGGCGACGCCATATGGTGGTGAGGGGAGGGTTAGGCTTCGGCTGCGGGGACAGGGGGTTAAGTGTAGACTGCAGGGAGGGAGAGTTAGGGCAAGGCACCCCAGGGAGGGTTAGGGTTAGGCTGCGGGGATTCTAACCATCAGAATGACACGGTCGGTATATCAGCCCCAACCCCCTCTACCGACTGTACTGAATTCTGGTGGGACAGTCCTGATTTTTTTTGTGACTGTCCCACTCAAATGAGGACTTTGTACAGTCAGGCCCGCTGTGCTTGTGAGGATATGCTGTATACACATACAGGAACGGCAGTGCGTGCAGAATGGCCTATATGTTCTAAGGGGATAGGAACGTGTTGGGAGAGTGGCCCAGCACTACCTCACACCCTCATTGCTCCAACTTCCAATGTTGTTTACTTTCTTGGATGAGATCATATGAAATATCCTGATGCCAGAAACCCCAGAATACTCAGTACAACGTGAATCACACTATCCGTGCTGCATTCACCGCGAGGATACTGGTTTTACTATAACGTTTCATTATAATGTTCTTACTCCTGACTTAGGCCCTCATTCAGAGTTGATCGCTCGCTAGCTACTTTTAGCAGCCGTGCAAACGCATAGTCGCCGCCCACCGGGGAGTGTATTTTCGTCTTGCAGGAGTGTGAACGCTTGTGCAGCAGAGCGGCTGCAAACACATTTTGTGCAAGACCATACCCTGTAGTTACTCTTCATGTGCGCTGATTCTTACGACGGGGAGAGTGGGGGGGGGGGGGGGGGGGGCGGATTTTGACGTCACACACCCGCCCAGCGAACGCCCAGCCACGCCTGCGTTTTTCCAGCCACGCCTACGTTTTTCCAAACACTCCCTGAAAACGGTCAGTTGACACCCAGAAACGCCCACTTCCTGTCATTCTTCCTGCGTTCGGCCGTGCGACTGGAATGTTCGTTAGAATCTGTGCAAACCCACGATGCCCATTGTACCCGTACGACGCGCCTGCGCACTGCGGTGCATGCGCATGCGCAGAAATGCCGATTTTTAGCCTGCTCGCTGCGCAGCGACCAACGGCAGCTAGCGATCAACTCGGAATGAGGGCCTTAGCCTCCTCCAGTCGCACAAACACAGACGCACAATTCTACCTACATTAAAACAGGAATAATCTGGATTTTTTATCTGCATCCTTTCTCAGGCAGCAACGAGTTACATTCTTTGGTCCAGACATGGCTAGACCAAATCTGTCATCCTTTTTATGCAGGGAAGTTGGCACACTCAGGCCTGTCTAGGCCTGGCACGATCCGGAGATCCTTGGTACCCTGGCAGAGCTATGTCAGTTTAGTAAATATATCAGAGTGATGGTGCCAGTGTAGGATCCTCCCTATTGGACAGCGAGATGCGTTATCTGTATTAATATCTCGCTCCCCACAGAGTATTTCAAGAACACAGTCTGTGCATAACGTGTTGGCCAGGAGACAGGCACCAGAGAGAGACAATGCCAACACGCTAGGTCTATAGAGCCTGGCACCATCTGTTAGGCCATTTATGGTTTTCCCACTGTATCATTCACAACTCAGGATCTGTTATCATTGCTAGTCATTTCATTACAAAGCTTAGAGGACGCATTCACTGGAAGCAAGTCTCCCTGGCCTTCAGGAATCGGTGCAGTTTACCAGCAGCCTGGTCAGCTTAACATAAAACTATACGAGTGTTTTAAATCAGCAAGGAACAAGCTGTCTAAATAAATTAGAGAGGAGCCGTAGTAAAAAAGGAGCAAGCCCGAGAGTAAAGGAGAACGGAGCGTTATTTATTTTATACGTTGCAAGAGAGATGCTCAGAGGGTTTCGAACCGGTTCAAAATGCAATTGGATTTCACCAGTTCCAAGGCAGATAGCTATCGCCAACTGGGCCCGATTCAGATCGTCAGAAAATCGCTGCTCATGTCAGTGTAAAGGGTGCAGTATATTTCGTGATAATGAGAATGTTGACATGGTGAAATGTTGACATGAATTAAAATGTGGACAAAATGTCCCTAGTGGTTTACTGGTGACTTATCTGGTATGTAGGATCCTGCAGCTCAAGCAGTGTCTTCTGGGGCAGGCGGTGATATCTTGATGACTTCCGGTGGACCCTTTGGCGCTTCCGGTGGTAAGGAAGACTAAATCTAACCCTTACCTTAGTGCCTACCCTAACCTACCCCTCCCTTAGCTTAAACCTGCCCCTAATGCCTAACCCTAACCCTCCTCTCCCACAGCCTAACCCTAACCTTACTCTCTCACAGCATAACCCTCCTCTCCCACAGCCTAACCCTACTCTTCCACAGCCTAACCCTAACCCTCCTCTCCCACAGCCTAACCCTAATCCTACTCTCCCACAGCCTAACCCTAACCATCCTCTCTCACAGCCTAACCCTACTCTTCCACAGCCTAACGCTAACCCTTCTCTCCCACAGCCTAACCCTAACCCTCCTCTCCCACAGCCTAACCCTACTCTCCCACAGCCTAACCCTACTCTTCCACAGCCTAGCCGTAACCCTCCTCTTCCATAGCCTAACCCTCCTCTCCCACAGCCTAACCATACTCTCCCACAGCCTAACCCTAACCCTACTCTCCCACAGCATAACCCTCCTCTTCCACAGCCTAACCCTACCACAGCCTAACCCTACTCTCCAACAGCCTAACCCTAACCCTCCTCTCCCACAGCCTAACCCTACTTTCCAACAGCCTAACCCTAACCCTCCTCTCCCACAGCCTAACCCTAACCCTCCTCTCCCATAGCCTGACCCTCCTATTCTACTGCCTAACTCTAACCCTCCTCTCCCACAACCTAACCCTAACCCTACTCTTCCACAGCCTAACCCTAACCCTACTACAGCCTAACCCTAACCCTCCTCTCCCACAGCCTAACCCTCCTCTCCCAGAGCCTAACCCTAACCCTACTCTTCCACAGCCTAACCCTAACCCTCCTCTCCCACAGCCTAACCCTAACCCTCCTCTCCCACAGCCTAACCCTCCTCTCCCATAGCCTAACCCTACTCTCCCACAGCCTAACTCCAACCCTCCTTTCCCACAGCCTAACCCTCCTCTCCCACAGCCTAACCCTAACCCTTCTCCCCCACAGCCTAACCCTAACTCTACTCTTCCACAGCCTAACCCTCCTCTCCCACAGCCTAACCCTACCCTCCCACAGCCTAACCCTAATCCTACTCCTGCAGAACCTAACCCCCCTCTCCCACAGTCTAACCCTACTCTCCCATAGCCTAACCCTAACCCTCCCCTCCCACAGCCTAACCCTCCTCTCCCACCCTAACCCTTCTCTCCCACAGCCTAACCCTACTCTCCCATAGCCTAACCCTCCTCTCACACAGCCTAACCATAACACTACTCTCCCACAGCCTAACCCTCCTCTCCCACCCTAACCCTTCTCTCCCACAGCCTAACCCTACTCTCCCATAGCCTAACCCTCCTCTCCCGCAGCCTAACCCTAACCCTCCTCTCCCATAGCCTAACCCTAACCCTCCTTTCCCACAGCCTAACCCTTCTCTCCCACAGCCTAACCCTAACCCTTCTCCCCCACGGCCTAACCCTAACTCTACTCTTCCGGAGCCTAACCCTCCTCTACCACAGCCTAACCCTAACCGTACCACAGCCTAACCCTACTCTCCCACAGCCTAACTCTAATCCTACTCTCCCAGAACCTAACCCCCCTCTCCCACAGTCTAACCCTAACCCTCCTCTAACACAGCTTAACCATAACCCTACTCTCCCATAGCCTAACCCTCCTCTCCCACCCTAACCCTTCTCTCCCACAGCCTAACCCTACTCTCCCATAGCCTAACCCTAACCCTCCCCTCCCTTAGCCTAACCCTTCCAATCTGTAATCCTAACCGTCCACTCCTGTAGCCTAACCCTAACCATCCCCTCATTTAACCTAACCTTCTCCCTAGTGCTTAATCATAACCCACCCCTCGCCTAACATAACCTTCTCCCTAGTGCCTAACCACAACCCTCACCTACCTTAGCCTAACATTCTCCCTAATACCTAACTCTAACCCTTCCCTCCCATAACCCTAACCCTCTCCCTAGTGCCTAACCCTAATCCGCCCATCCTGTAACCCTAAACCTCTCTCTAGTGCCTAACCCACCCCTGCCATACCCTCCCATAACTTTAACCTTCCCTCCCATAACCTTAACCCTCCTTAAGCCTAACCTTCTCCCTAGTGCCTAACCCTTCCATATCAGTCCGTGCAGAATGTTGGCATTTCACATGTCGACATTGTGAACATGCCAACTTTCTACAGATGCCAGCATGTTCCACGTCAACATTTCAACAATGTTGATACTGTGGAGTATAAATTACTGTGTTCAATGTTTTTTGAAACATTACTTCAAGATTTCAAATTTTTAGTTCAAGGTTCACTGTTCGCTAAACAGTGAATCGCTCCCATGATAAGGGTAGCCCCTTGACCTCACAGCCTAGCTGCATGCGTAGGCAGTCAGGGGGCCACCATCTTTTGGGTCGCGGCGGCGTCTGCATGTGACGTGGCACTGTGGCTCACCCTGTAAATAGTTCGGACAGCCCTGCATTGTCCGGACTGCGCCACCCCCCAAATGGTGCGTCAATGCCCCCAAAATGCGACATCAAGGCCCCGTCACCCCCACTGGTTCAAACTGCGATTACGTGCCATCGCAGTTTAAGACCTCACACATGCACAGAAGTGTGGAAATCGGCAAACAGCCATTTCTGTACTTCTGTGGGGCTTACTGAATTAGCCCCTTTGTCCCAATCCCTTTCTACTAAACCTGGTTTGGGCTTTTTAAAGATAAATATCCATTCAATGTGATGATTACTTTAAAGAAACAATCTGTCATAAAAATGACTGGCTTTTCTCAGACCTGTCGCTGTGACGCGTTTCACAACAATGGACAGAGAGTGATTATCTAGAACAGTGCTCGAGAAACTGACCTGAGGGGAACATGACAGACCAGGACTCTCTTAGTGAGTCGCCATCGCGCAGCCACGTAGGAAATGATATAATAGAACCTTGTGGTCTATGGTCACACAGGAAGGTGGAACGTAGCCTGTTAATGCAAATGTTCTTACAATCCCCTTTGTAAATTGCAAACTAGGTTATCATTTATTTCATTACTCCTTGATAAAGATACTGATCCCTATGTATCAATAATCTCTGCTACAGTATGTACTAAAGATAACTCGAAGGGACAACGGTAGTGATATCCGCATTCCCTGCAAATTACAGTACAGCATTCTGGAGGCGGCTTCCCCATTTCTGAAAGACTTCTCCGCGCTTCTACAAATGGTGGTCCCAGATGAAAAAACTATCCACACTAACCCCCAAAATGCATAAAAAAGGTATGTCGACCATTTCTGTGTCAACCATTGTCATGTCAACCTTATGTCCCTGTCGAACTTTTGTACCTCTCACCCACTGATTTCTCTCCCTTGCTTTTCTCTCCCCCTCTTTCTTCTTTCCCCTCCCTCTTTTCTCTCCCCCTCTTGCTGACAATGTTTTTCTCTCTCTCCCCCTCTTTCTGCTCTATCTCCACCACTTTTCTCTCTCCCCCTCTTTTTTCTTTCTCCCTTTTCTCTCTCCCCCTCTTTCTGCTCTCCCCCCCCCCCCCACTTTTTTCTTTCTCCCTTTTCTCTCTCCCCCTCTTTCTGCTCTCTCTCCCCCACTTTTTTCTTTCTCCCTTTTCTCTCTCCCGCTCTTTCTCCCACTTTTTTCCCTTTCTCCCTTTTCTCTCTCCCGCTTTCTTTTCTGTCCCCATCTTTCTGCTCTCTCTTTCACTTTTTTTTTTTTATTTCTCCCTTTCTTCTCTCCTCCTCTTTTCCTACCTCCACCTCATCAATCTTTCGTAGGGAGTAATGCAAGACAAACCTCTGCCACAGGTCCAGGCTACATGGAGAAAACAGGAAGGTCGTGGGGTCCCAGCCATCATGTTGCGCTGGACTTCCATATCCTGCTCTGGAGCTCTGGCATTACGCAGAAAAGCCGCCATTAGTTGCAATGGGCGTGGGCTCTCATCTTGGGGGAGGGGGCACGCCTTGCACTCTCACTGCGCATATGATACATGCCGTAAAGACTTATATAGTAGATGAAAATCAGAAAACTGCAATGCGTGGACATACACTTATAAAGGCTGTTTCCATATTCAGTATATACGGACATAAGACAAAACAGCATTACTCTGCACCTAGATTATACAGATGGAGAGTTTTGTGTGTTAATCCCAATAAACCATCCAAGTACCGACCAGGTTATCTCTCTACTTCACAGCTAATATGGGATTAGCAATGCACAATTCCGTATATAGGTGGTCATTCCGAGTTGATCGCTCGCTAGCCAGTTTTTAGCAGCAGTGCAAACGCTATGCCGCCGCCCACTGGGGAGTGTATTTGAGCTTAGCAGAAGTGCGAACGCTTGTGCAGCCGAGCTCTGCAAAACCAGTTTGTGCAGCTTCAGAGTAGCTCTGAACCTACCCAGCACTTGCGATCACTTCAGCCTATTCATGTCCAGATTTGACGTCATACACCCGCCCAGCGAACGACCAGCCACGCCTGCGTTTTTTCAGACACGCCTGCGTTTTTGCAAACACTCCCTGAAAACGGTCAGTTGACACCCAGAAAAGCCCCCTTCCTGTCAATCTTCTTGCGGCGGTCAGTGCGAAGGAAAACTTCGCTAGAACCTGTGCACAACCACAAAGAGCTTTGTACCCGTACGTTGCGCGTGCGCTTTGCGGGGCATACGCATGCGCATAAATGCCATTTTTTCACCTGATCGCTGCACTGCGAAAATCGTCAGCGAGCGATCAACTCGGAATGACCCCCATAGGACTTAATTCAGACCTGATCGCAACAGAAAACTTGTTCTTTAATGGGCAAAACCATGTGCAGGTGGGCAGATGTAACATGTGCAGAGAGAGTTAGATTTGGGTGGGGTGTGTTCAAACTGAAATCTAAATTGCAGGGTAAAAATAAAGCAGCCAGTATTTACCCTGCACAGAAACAATATAACCCACCCAAATCTAACTCTCTCTGCACATGTTACATCTGCCCCACCTGCAGTGCACAAGGTTTTGCCCATTAGAGAAAGATTTTTCTTTTGCGATCAGGTGTGAATTAGGCCTCTAATGCTCTCTTGTCCTGTTACATGTACACTCATGAGGCTAATTGAAGCCGCCGTGTAAGTATGAATATCATACATAAATAAGCAGGAGCAGATCTGTCTTCTTCCTTCATGAAGGGGCTGGATCCAGTCAGGTCGCACATCCCTGTACACGGATTCACAGACCAGCGTGCATATCGTTACACGCCATTACAGCCTCTCTACAAGCAATTTTAGATAAAAGTAGATAAATGACCCTTCAGTTCCACTGAAACCCTGCAGAAACTATCTGATCTGCCTGGAAGGACCTTGTGTATATTTAATTTACGCATCACCGGTGGACAATACAAGCGGGCAGGTTGAAGGGTTACACAATCCGGGTGCTGTAACCTACACCATGTCTAGCATTTCCATTCACTAGACCACAGGTTCTCAAACTCGGTCCTCAGGACCCCACACGGTGCATGTTTTGCAGGTCTCCTCACAGAATCACAAGTGAAATAATTAACTCCACCTGTGGACCTTTTAAAATGTGTCAGTGATTAATTAATACACCTGTGCACCTGCTGGGTTACCTGCAAAACATGCACAGTGTGGGGTCCTGAGGACCGAGTTTGAGAACCACTGCACTAGACTAAGGGGGGCATGTACTAAACAGTGATAAAAGTGGAGAAGTGAGCCAGTGGAGAAGTTGCCCATGGCAACCAATCAGCATTGACGTAACATTTATAATTTGCATACTATAAACATATACAGAGCAGCTGATTGGTTGCCATGGGCAATTTCTCCACTGGCTCTCTTCTCCACATTTATCACTGCTTAGTACATGTCCCCCCTAAGACCCTTATGTACTAAGCCTTAGACGGAGAAGCGGAGAGAGATAAAGGGGGTCATTCCGAGTTGTTCGCTCGCAAGCTGCTTTTAGCAGCTTTGCACACGCTAAGCCGCCGCCTACTGGGAGTGAATCTTAGCTTAGCAAAATTGCGAACGAAAGATTAGCAGAATTGCGATTACACACCTCGTAGCAGTTTCTGAGTAGCTCCAGACTTACTCGGCATCTGCGATCAGTTCACTGCTTGTCGTTCCTGGTTTGACGTCACAAACACACCCAGCGTTCGCCCAGACACTCCTCCGTTTCTCCAGCCACTCCCGCGTTTTTCCCAGAAACGGCAGCGTTTTTCCGCACACACCCATAAAACGGCCAGTTTCCGCCCAGAAACACCCACTTCCTGTCAATCACATTACGATCACCAGAACGAAGAAAAAACCTCGTAATGCCGTGAGTAAAATACCAAACTTCTTAGCAAATTTACTTGGCACAGTCGCACTGCGGACATTGCGCATGCGCATTAGTGACTAATCGCTCCGTTGCGAGAAAAAAATAACGAGCGAACAACTCGGAATGACCCCCAAAGTACCGGCCAACCAGCTCCTGTCATTTTTTAAATACAGCCTGTAACATGGCAGTTAGGAGCTGATTGGCTGGGACTTGGGGGACATTTACTAAGCAGTGATAAGAGCGGAGAAGTGAGCCAGTGGAGAAGTTGCTCCATTAACCAATCAGCAGCTCTGTATCATTTTATAGTATGCAAATGATAGATGTTACTTCAGTGCTGATTGGTTGCCAGGGGCAACTTCTCCACTGGCTCACTTCTACGCTCTTATCACTGCTTAGTAAATGCCCCCCTCTATCTCTCTCCACTTTATCGCTCTCCAATGCTTAGTATATAGACCCCCTAAGTGCCTCATGGGTCACAGACCAGTGCTATACACTCAGTAGCACTGTATGAGGTACACCTTTCTAGTACTGGGTGGAGTCCCCTTTACACCCAGAGCAGCCTGCATTCTCTGGGGCATGGATACAAGTTGCTGGATATATTCCGGCCCATGGTGACATGGTGGCATCATGCGGCCGCTGCAGGTCTGTTGGCAGCGAGTCTCCCGCTCCTTGATAGCCTAAAGGTGCTCTGCTGTACTGGGAACTGGAGACTGTGGAGTACACTGGAGTACACGGACCTCACTGTCATATCTGTGGGACTAGCGTGAGACGACATGCGCGGTGGGACATGAAGCGTCGTCCTGCCGGAATAGCCATTAGATGCATGTGGCCAGCAACAATCCTGAGGTACGCTGTTGTATTAATTGGTATCAAGAGGCCTAAAGTGTGACAAGCAAACATTCCCCCCCACTATTACCTCACCGTCAGACTGACCTGCTGCCACCAGGCCAAATGCATCCATGGATCTGTGCTGTTTATGCCAATCTGACCTTGAGATTCATTGGTTCAGGTAACGTTTTTCCAAGCTTTAATTGCCCAGTGTTGGGAATCCTGTGCCCACTGTAGCCCACTGCTTAGGCCATCCACCTCAAGGACCTGTGTTGTTCTATATTCTGCATATCACCGCTGTAGACATGATTACTTGAGGTCCTGCCGTCTTCCTGTCAGCTTGAACCAGACTGGCTCCTCTCTTCTGACCTCTCTTATAATCCAGGCATTTTTGCCCACAGAACTGACGCTCACAGTTGCCTGCATGCCCTCTGCTTTGTGCGCTATTCTCTGTAAACACTAGAGTCTACTGCTGAAAAATACCAGGCAATCAGTCGTTACAACATCTGACGCCAACAATTAATACATGGTCAAAGCAGTGGCGGATTTAGCGGGGGGCGATGAGGGCGAACGCCCCCCCTATACATACCAGCGCCGGGATGGACGGCCGGGTCCCGCCGCGGCGTTCATCTGCGCAGCCGCAGCCAGGCAGCACATCCGGCCAGCGGCCGACCCTACGATCAGCTGCGGCAGCCGTAGCCAGCACTGTGGGAAGCCTGGCTGCGGCTAGCCAGCTACCGCAGGTGCCCATGACTCCACTAAGTGCCTTCTCCGGCACCCGCTCCCTGAGCCCTGCCGCTATATCCTGCAGCCTGACTGTCCCGCCTTCGGGAGTACCGCACCCGCTCCCGGACGGATCATGCTGTCCCTCGGAGTCTCCCAGATGGTGCTCAGATGTCTGATCGTGGCTGTCAGCTTCGCCGCCCTGGCTCTAAGCACCTCTGCCAGGGTCAGACACTCATGCCCTTTCTGGGCAGGCTTAAGTTCTCGGTGAGTACACTGGAACTTCCCTCCAAGCTATTACTGGGATACCAGTTGAATGTCTTCCTGCTGTGTGGATCTCAGAGTGATCACCTATATACACTGTAGTATTACTACACATCTGTATAGGGCAGCACCAGCCCGCAGCACAATGTTTTCTTTCTGCACATGGATGTATAGACCGCACTAGTGAATGTGCCAACTATGGGAAATATTAACATGAGCTATTGGTGACTTGTGCCACATTTATGTGCAGCAACCATAAGCTAGCAACTCATGTCAGCACTGCCAGGTGGCATTTACAGATGCCCCTCATTTCTGATTGTGTGCTTTTACACTACAGAATCTACAGTATATACAATTGGTCACACTACAGGTGATATATATGTCATCTACAGGTGTTATAATTAAACCCCACACGTCAGATGCATCCACTTACCACTCAAGCACACCTATTCTATGAAATAAAAACACCACAACTATAATTGGCGTGAAAGGGGTCAGCTTTTATTTTCTGACTGAGAGGAAGGCCTATTAAATGCTAAAACTAAAATGTAGACTTCCCTCTCTAACTAAGGTGGCGGGGAGAAGAACGGTTAACATAATAAAGTAACATGGGTGAAAAAACATTGTAATACATAAAAAATAAGCAATAAAAACATATGTGTGAGGGAGCCTTCTGCCCCCAATGTTCCGGGATCGGCCTCCTGCCTGCATCCTGGACATTAAAAATTCAAAAATCCAAGGACAGGGGTCGACCTTCTGCCACTACCCCTGCCCACCAACAGTTGTAGGGACGGAGGTACGCTCCGCCCCTATGAGGTAAAAAATTCGGGCCACCAGCCCCGCCATCCACATATGTTTTTACCAATTAATGGGCTCCACTTGGTAAAGTGATGCCCGGAAACTAATTCAAACGACTAAGAAAATGTTTCTAAAACACACCCCAACTTCTCACCTTGAAGTCATGGTTAAAAATTAAGTAACCGTTCCTAAACCGGCCACCCAAAGCCGACACAATGAACACAGCTGCAAAGCAGAAAAACAAGTCCCCAGGGAGGGAGGGTGGGTAACGAAAAGGCTGAAGAGAGGCAGGAAGTATCCTGCCGGCTGCCTATATGCATGACAGGCCAGCCCCCTATCATGCTGCAGCCAATGGGCCCCCCGGCCCACTCTCTGAGTTCCTCCCAGCCGAAAACATTAACCCCTCACAGGCCATGTGGTGCCTCGAGCGGCGCTGCGGAGGCCCTGGACGGTGCGTTTATGCCGCTGTGGTCGCATTATGCTCCCTACGCGGTCTTAAACCCCACACGTCAGATGCATCCACTTACCACTCAAGCACACCTATTCTATGAAATAAAAACACCACAACTATAATTGGCGTGAAAGGGGTCAGCTTTTATTTTCTGACTGAGAGGAAGGCCTATTAAATGCTAAAACTAAAATGTAGACTTCCCTCTCTAACTAAGGTGGCGGGGAGAAGAACGGTTAACATAATAAAGTAACATGGGTGAAAAAACATTGTAATACATAAAAAATAAGCAATAAAAACATATGTGTGAGGGAGCCTTCTGCCCCCAATGTTCCGGGATCGGCCTCCTGCCTGCATCCTGGACATTAAAAATTCAAAAATCCAAGGACAGGGGTCGACCTTCTGCCACTACCCCTGCCCACCAACAGTTGTAGGGACGGAGGTACGCTCCGCCCCTATGAGGTAAAAAATTCGGGCCACCAGCCCCGCCATCCACATATGTTTTTACCAATTAATGGGCTCCACTTGGTAAAGTGATGCCCGGAAACTAATTCAAACGACTAAGAAAATGTTTCTAAAACACACCCCAACTTCTCACCTTGAAGTCATGGTTAAAAATTAAGTAACCGTTCCTAAACCGGCCAACTGCCAGGTTACCAACCTGCCGCCGCCACCGAACTAACAACTAACTAGAGGAGGGGCTAAAAAACCGACAAAACTAACTAGACACTAATGAACGACTAAACCTTAACTAATGTTACCTAAACAACTACCGAAGGGGACCGAAGGACGTGCATAAAGTCATCCCAGAAGATCGCCATGCCAGCTGGCGACAAATGCACCCCGTCAGACCGGTATAGAGTCGGATCCCGGAAAGAGATACCACTGTGCGGCACGACCAGGCCACCATGCTACCGACCACCGAATTGACCCGTCTCCGAACCAAGTCAATCGCCCCCGGGTTAAAGGCTCCACGCCAAGATTGCCGGGGGACCATGTCCGACCAGAGGATCAGGCAAAACGGCCACTCAGCCATAAGTGCCAGCAGCTGGCGCCGGATCACGAGGCGAATGTCAAGGCCCGTGCGGTGTACCAAATCATTGCCCCCGAGATGTACCACCAAGAACAGCGGATACCCAAAACAGCCAACTGCCGCCCTAAGCCAGTCCCGCAGGCCGTCCCAGCGGAGGCCTCTACGCCCCAACCAGCGCACGGCCTGCAGTTCAGGAAAACGGGTTGTGTCGTAGGCCAGAGCCGACACGGACAGCCAATAGATGTACGAATGGCCCACGAACCATATAAAGCGCGGATCTAACCGCCGTCCTGTAAAAGAAGGGTGTAATGAAGGTCAGAAATTACATAAAATACGGCATTGCTAAATGGGGAACCTATCTACGTCCCTAACGGGGAGTGGAAAGGGGTGGGGGGGGGGGGGGTTGGGCCACCCAATTTGACTTGAGGCAAAAACGAAACTTCGTTAGCCGGCAAAAGCCGTAGTAAAACCAACGATAAAACAAAAATTCCTCAAGGCCCCCACAACCGCAAAATGCAGTTGCGACGAGCGGCTAGTCCTCAAATGGGTGCACTGGGAGGAAAAGGCCTGATATAGCGTCTGACTGCACCAGACCTCCACCTACCCAGTGCCCGGACTTCGACTTCGGACCAACCCACCGCAGCAGCTGCTGAAGCCGCGCCGATGCGGAAAGAGTGAGTCCCATAGTCGGCCGGAGATAGACCCAGGTACAAGATACAACGCCCCAAAACCGACCGGAATTGATATCTGGTCAACGGGGACCCATCGCTATGGACGAGCCACCCAGTGGGCGTTGGAGGCCGAAGGGACGAATAAGCCAGGGCCGCGGAAACCGGACAAATGCCCCGCGAACTGGCCCGGCCCATTCGAACCCACTGCCCCCTGCCGGCTACGTCAGTCTTGGAGCGCTGAATCCTGCACCACAAACCGTCGGGACGTATGACGACGTGGGCCGCCAGCATGGGCGAGGCAGAAGTCCGAGAGACGGCCACCAGCTCGCCCACCCTGAACGCGCCGTGGAAGGCCATCGTAAAGGCCGCCATGAAGAGGCGAACTTCGTATCCCGAGGAGCAAATACTCCGGAGGGATCCCAAAATCCGCCGCAGCAAAGCCCCAGTGATCGGCAGACGAGTATCTGGGAGGGGCGGGGACGCCCGTGCCCAACCTTTCAACACCCGCCGGAGGAAAAAGGACTTCGTAAAATCCGCTTCCCCCCGCAGCTGCAGAAAGTATGATATACCCGCCAGAATCCTGTTAACAGACGCCCGCGAAATCCCGTCGGAGTACAGCATCCAGATATATTCTAAGAGTAAAGTGTGAGAGGTCTTACCACTCTGGCCTCGCTCCAGGAGGAAGCGACTCCACCGTTCCCAGGCGGCACGATAGGCCGCAAACGTAGCAGGGGCCAACGATCTGTGTGCTAACTCCTCCAATCCGGGTGGATGACCTGCCACACATAAGCAGGACATAATTCCCCATGGAGTAGCGCTGCAGGAGCCAAGCGCCGAAAACCGCTGCCAATCGCCGCGCGACAGGGCATCCGCAATTTCGTTACGCACGCCAGGGACATGTTTTGCTCGCACCGTAATGTTGTTCACCAAGCAGAGCAAGACTATCTGTGCAAGGACCCGCAGAACCGGCAAGGAAGTGGATTTTTGCCGGTTTATGGCAAAGACCACGCCCAAATTGTCGCACCAGAAGATAACCTGTTTGTTCCGCAGGGCCGCGCACCACAATTCCAGAGCGACTAAAATGGGAAATATTTCCAGCAACAGCATATTTGACGTAAGGCCCCCGCTAAGCCAGGCCCGAGGCCAGGGACGCGCGCACCAACGGCCTGCAAAATAAGCTCCGAACCCGTAACCGCCAGAGGCGTCCGTGAAAAGCTCCAGGGCTGGGCTAGACACAGCCGCCTCCTGCCAAATACAGATGCCGTTGAAACGAATAAGAAATTCGTCCCAAATGCGCGAATCCCTTCGGATTTCAAGAGACAATCGAAGAAAATGATGTGGGCGTCTAACCCCCACGGTAGCCCGTTCCAATTTTCTACAGAAGACTCTACCCATGGGTATCACCTTGCAAGCAAAGTTAAACAGGCCCAATAAGGATTGAGCCTGTTTGAGCGTGAGCTTGCCCGCCGCCAGCGCATATAGGATACCATCGTGCAAACGCAACACCTTGTCCGCGGGGAGCATACACAAACCACCGACCGTATCAATCTGAATCCCGAGGTAAACCAAGGAGGCGGAGGGACCCTCCGTCTTCTCAGGTGCCACCGGAACACCAAAGTGCGCGAAGAGGGCGAGAGCCCCCTGCAGCAAAAGGAGGCAGCGATCCGAATCTGAAGGGCCGATAAAAAGGAAATCGTCTAAGTAGTGCGAAATGCCCCGTTCGCCCGTCTCCTGCTGGAGACACCAGTGGAGGAAAGAACTGAAACGCTCGAAGTAGGCGCAAGAGATGGAACACCCCATAGGGAGGCACCGATCGATGTAAAAACCATCGTCCAGCTGAAAACCCATAAACCGAAAGGCGGACGGGTGCAGCGGGAGGAGGCGGAACGCTGACTGGATGTCCAATTTACACATCATTGCCCCAGGACCAAAGGACCGGATGGTGTCGATGGCTGAGTCAAAGGATAGATAAACAACCCTACACTGATCCGGGGGGATGGCATCATTAACCGACGACCCTGGAGGGCAGGACAGATGCTGGATAAGGCGAAATTTTCCCATGGTCTTTTTGGGAACTATGCCAACGGGGGACAATACGAGGTCCGGCAAGGGGGGTTCCCGGAAAGGGCCCACCATCCTACCTAGCGACACCTCGGCCTCGACCTTCTGGCGGAGCACTTCCGGAAATTCCCTGGCCGAGCGCAGGTTCGTGCCCGTCCCGGGGCCCACACGCCCATGTATAGGTAAAGGGAAGCCCGACGCGAATCCCGAGTGTAGGAAATGGGCGTCAGCCGGGCGCGGGTACCGTCGCAGCCAGGGAAGGAGTGCCCGAAGCCTAATTGGGGTGGGGGCTGTGGCCAACGCCAGAGGCCGCGGGCGCGCGGCTCTGCCGGGTCTGAGGACCGGACGCACCTCCGACCCCAGGACTGGAACAGTCCTTAATCCCGTGGCCCCCCCCACATCGGATACAGGAGTGACGAAAACGACAGCGGCTACCTAAGTCGCATTGTGCATTATTAAAAGCGAAGCATTTTCCATGCCCCGCGCGCCCTGAACCGCCGCGAAAGCCGGCAGAACGAGGGGTGGGACGCTTAGCCCATCTCCTCGCTGTGCCGCTCTCCTCAGCGCCGGCCGAACCCTGGGTCAGTTCCGAGCACAGTTCCACATCCTTCTTGCCGAAGTTATAGATCTGCCGCCCGTGTTGTTTTCGGCGAAAATCCTCATCATAACGACGCCAGGCCGACCCTTTATACTTGTGGTACAGAACATGTATGAGGAATTGATATCGAACTATGTTCATATGTTCGTCCGGGCGGGTCTCTAGGTAACATGCCGCAAATATCAACATGCAGCGTACCCAATTCGGGTAGGAGCGCAGAGCGTCCTCGCTGCCCTGCCCCTTTTTCTTGGCGGAAAGTAAGGCTTTTCTATCGTCACTAGTGAGAGCGAAAATATTAACATATTGGCCCTTACGGATTCTATCCCGGACCCGGGGCCTAAGACCACGTTGCACCGCCGTATTAGCGCAGTGCACGGTGTCCGATTCCACCGAGACTTGGGAGGCGGACGAGGTTGAATACCGACGCTCGCGTCGTCTGCGGCGCTTAACCCTGTGCAGTCCGCCATCAGAGGAGGACAGGCCCTCCGAGGACGTGGAGGCAAGGGAAGAGTCCGTGTACCGACGCCTGCGGCTGCGCCTGCTGCGCTTGCTAGAAACCGTACGCACCCTGCCGCCAGCACTAGAGGAGCCGGAGTGATAAACTGATCCTAAGCCGCTAAGGGGTGTAACCGCGCTTCCCCGGGACCAGTCGGGGTCCGATGAAGACTCACCTGCACGAGAGGGAACACCGTCCGTCTCGACGGCCACTGGTCGACTCGCGGAAGCGCCGACAGACTCCATTTCTCTCCTGACGTCCGCGGCTGGGGGGACAAAAGAGACATGGTTTTCCCGCTCCTCCACCGAGTTTGCCGCAGCCGGGAGCGGGGCAGGCGGGGGAACGGTCGCGCCAGAGGACAGAAGCGGGGCAAGAGCCTGCGCAATGCTATCCGCCAAAGAAGTGGGGGACCGCCCAAGTCCCCCGGGTACGGGGGATAACAAGGGCGCCACTGCCGACACAACAGCCGCACAAATGGCGGACAGAACAGTGGGGTCCACCAAGGGTGCCGCTGCCGTGGCCTGCGTAGGAAATTCAGAGCCGCCACGCGGGTCGTGTTCCCTATGGGAGGATCGTAAACCCCCCGCTGGGAGCAAGGACCCCGATGATCCCTCACTGTCGGGCGTCACGGTATCGCCGTCCCGCTGGGAGAAATCCCGCGCCAATTGCTCCCGCCGCGATCTTCTCCGATCTCGCGTATTGGCCACCGGAGGAGAAACTGAACAGTCATCGCTACTGGCGGGAGGAGGCGCAATGTAGGCATGTGACCCCTCCGTATCCACATTAGCAGGAGATGACCGGCCGCGAGGAGGTGCGGAACGGACACCCCCCGACTGCGCACGCCGCCCCCTGGGGTGAGGAACCCCCGTCGGAGGCGCATGGCCGTGGACGGCGGCCGCAGCGCCTCGAGCCAGACGCGGTATCCTGGAGGGGAGGGGCGCCACAGGGGCACCCCCGGCAGGAGAGGCCCGGTGGGGCACGCCGCCGCGGGCGGACGCAGAACGCCCCCGACGTATGGGCCCCTCCCTAGCGGAGATAGGTAGAGGAGGGTGTGCAGTAGCGGGGCGGGGGCGACGCCCCTCCCTGTCGTGGGGGGGCGCGGGCTGGACCTGACTTGATGAGGGGTGAACAGTGGGGACAGGCCTCATCTGGGCCCCCCTAGTGGCAGTATTCCTAGTGCCACGCGCGCGCTGCCTGCCCTGTGCAGGTCTGGCAGCCGCACGACCCCCCTCCCGACCCCCACTTCCCACGTGTTCATTGCTGGCCTGCGGCTGCTGATCCGCGGGCCGGGAGCTCTGTCCCGGCCCCACGTGATCAGGGCAGCCGCGTGTAGCGAGCGGCGAGCTCAGGGATGGCAGGACACCATCCCTGGCTCTTTGCCGCGTACCTCTTCGGCCGCCCAGCGCTCCGTTCCCCGCCGCGGCTAGCAGCGGGGACGGAGAGCGCACGCGCGGGGGAGCACGGGCGGGCGGCTGAGCCCGGCCGCGCGCGCCCTGGGGTTCCCGTACGGCCGCTGCAGCCTGTCTTCCCCGTGCCGGCTGGACAGCAGACGCGTCCATGAGCCGGGCGGGGAGGCCAGCGGAGCGGGTGGGGCGTCTAGCGGCCATGCCTGAGGGGAGGAGAGCTGAGATACAGTAAGAGATATACTAAGAGAAGTGAGGACAGCAAAATTAGAAAGATTATAAGGATAGTAATAGCAGAAAGAGGGGTTAAATATCAGAGGAAGGGAAATGTAAAAAGAATAATGAGATGTGAGCAGAGAATAAGGAGATTAGTTAAATGTAAGGAGGGTGATACTTGCAGTCCTAACGAAAAGGCTGAAGAGAGGCAGGAAGTATCCTGCCGGCTGCCTATATGCATGACAGGCCAGCCCCCTATCATGCTGCAGCCAATGGGCCCCCCGGCCCACTCTCTGAGTTCCTCCCAGCCGAAAACATTAACCCCTCACAGGCCATGTGGTGCCTCGAGCGGCGCTGCGGAGGCCCTGGACGGTGCGTTTATGCCGCTGTGGTCGCATTATGCTCCCTACGCGGTCTTTATATTAATAGCTACCTATTGGAATATTGGTGTACAGATTTTAGGTCTTTAGTTTTCGATTGTTAAACGCATTCCAAAATTGTGTGTTCTATATTAAGAAAATGTGAGGAGACTCTTTCAGGCTCAGCAGCACTGGTCACCTTTTACCATGCTGGGAACAATAGGTAGCTGCAGTGGGCACCCCCCCCCCCCCCAAAAAAAAACATCTGACACACTCTCCCTCCATCTCCCCCATTGTTGCTGGGTGACTGATCCGTGTCTGCCCCCCTCCTCATTCTAGCTCCTCATCATCACCTCTTCCAGAAAGGATATTCCGGCTGTAAGGAGCACTCTTTCCCCACTGCAGCCTCATCCGTCACAGGATGGGGAAGTACCAGGAGCTGCTCCAGGCTGCGGACCTCACAATTTTTTTAAGTGGGAGGGGCATAACTAAGTGGGAGGAGTAAGAGTAGAGAGGGGAGGAGTCAGTATTAATTTTTAATCCGCCCCCCCCTAAAGCTAAAGTCTAGATCCACCACTGGTTCAAAGTCACTTAGAGTAGATCACATGTCTAACCTGTTTAGGTGTTTTGTGTGAGCAACAACTGAACCTCTTGACCATTTTATACGTTGAACTCCTGCCACATGATTAATTGATTGATTGATTGATTGATAGATATTTGCCTTAACGAGCAGGTGAACCTATTACAGTGGACACTGAGTGCAGTTTCATACTTATAATACTGTACTTTGAAGAAGATCACATGATAGTTTGTGCAGCCCTTAATCATCATACAACAAGCACTAGTACTTTCAGACTGCAGGACCTGAACCTGCCCATTACAAAGGAGTAGTATGTAATTTCATCCATATGGAAAGCAGAAAAGCTGGGGGTGGCTGATTACAATACTGGACTGTGACAGAGCACAATTTTTATCTCTCTCCGCTTTATCTCTCTCTGCAAGCTCTGATACATTTGCCCCTAAATCTTTTCTTGCGGATACAGCAAACCCCAGATATTAACGCACTCCCACTACGTATCCACTGCACTGACCGGCCACCACCACCAGTGCTGACTGACACTCCCGAACCTGTATGTCAAATAAATACGTACATACTGTATTCTAACAGCATTCAGAATAACAATTGCCTTCCTTTATGCTGGTCCGAATATATAACACAGAGGTTGATTCTGACGCATCTATGACATGTTCCCAATGATAATCTGCAGCGTCAACAGAGAGGTAAGTATAGTAAATGAGCGCGGGACGTGAACAGTCAGCAACCATTGTACGCACACGCATGTCCACAGGTGGGTCTGCGTCTGACTCGCGTACGACTCAGAATTGGGAACAAATTGCACGGAGGGTTAATAGGTGGTGCAGCCAATTCAATCAATCCACTCTCTGCATTTCTGCAAAAGTCAAATCCAGTTCATGCAAGGGTAAGATTACTGACCACCATGCACGCACGTCTGTGCCACTGGTGAGGGGACTCTGGAGCCACTCTGCATGTCACCCCCAAGGAAGGTGAGTACTCGGGAGGCAACGGGGAGCGGGGGAGGGGGGAAGGGTTGAGGGACATTTTTTTGGAGGGGGCCCCTCACAACTTAGGGGGTAATTCAGAGTTGATCTTTTGACCGTTGAATTTGTTAGCAGTTGGGCAAAACCATGTGCACTGCAGGTGGGGCAGATGTAACATGTGCAGAGAGAGTTAGATTTGGGTGGGGTATGTTGTTTCTGTGCAGGGTAAATACTGGCTGCTTTATTTTTACACTGCAATTTAGATTTCAGACTGAACACACCCCACCCAAATCTAACTCTCTCTGCACATGTTACATCTGCCCCACCTGCAGTGCACATGGTTTTGTCCAACTGCTAACAAATTTGCTGCTGCGATCAACTCTGAATTACCCCCATAGTTGCCCCGGGTCCCCCACTAGTCTTAATCTGGCCCTTATCTCATCTGTCATTAAGGAAGAAAAATTAGAGGTCAGTAAGTAAGAAAATAAGATGCTGCAAATGCATTAAGGGACATCACTAATTTAAGGGGAGCTTAGGCGGTTGCCTGGTGCGCCAATGTTTAGGGGGCATCTAAATCACTGCCACTCATCTATTATATTGATGCCCCCATAGCCCCCGCACAGGCCGCTGCTCCTTCACGTCCCAGTTATTAAGCAGTTAAGAAAAACATCCAGATTAGACAAATACGTCTGTTCCCTGGAGCCAAACGCACCTGAACACGAAAGACTAACAGTCGCCTGCAAGCAAGAAGCTTTTATTTTAATTGATTACAAGGAAAAAATTCCAAGCTCTTGCGCTGAGATGCAGGTCGCAAATAATTCCCTTGCCAACAAAATTGCATGGTAACAACAAACTGATGGCATTTTACTTAGAAACACACTGGAGCCACAAAACGCTTCCTGTTGGCTCTTTCAGAAAGACATTTCCAGTATTAACCCCCTTAACACCAGCTACAACAAATTATCGGCACAGTCCCCGCCGGCCGTCACTCACCGTGGTCGTGGGAAAACACCAGGAAGTTTAGGCTGGTCAGTTTCTGTGCCATGTCATCGTATCGGCTGCAGTGTTCTCCGGCACCGTGAACCACAAACGCCAGGGCCCTGGGGGGATCGAACAGAAGTATAAACCAGATTAAAAACCACTTAACTGACGATTTTTCCCTTCAAAAACGTTAACAACGCTGTTTTTTTTTAAATTTTAAGTTGAAAAAGTATTTTTGGAAATATTTAAACATTATATTATGTACATCTGCAGAACGGATCTCCTCGTCAAAATGGGGGGGGACAGGGGGGGCGACGCAGTTGCATGAAATCTAACCACGCCAGTTAAGTGGTTAATAAAACCGCTCAGCTCCGTGTGCTGCATAAACCACTGGAATTATTGGTTCCGGTATGAATGGTCGACCATGTTATGGTCGACAGTCATTGGGTCGGCCACTATTGGTCGACATTGACATGGTCGACATGGACACATGGTCGACACATGAAAATGGTCGACGCATGAAAGGTCGACATATGAAAAGGTCGACATGCGTTTTTTAACTTTTTTGGATGTCGTTTTTTGCGTAAAGTGACTGGGAACCCCAATTAGTGCACTGCTTCGCTCGCCATGCTTCGGGCATGGTGCCTTCGCTCCGCTACCGCTTCGCTCGGCACACTTTACCGTTCCAATCGTAGTCCATGTGGATCGTAAAGTATGGAAAAGTTCCCCAAAAGGAAAAAAAGTTAAAAAACTCATGTCGACCTTTTCATGTGTCGACCATTTTCATATGTCGACCTTTTCATGTGTCCATGTCGACCTAATGACTGTCGACCATAACATGGTCGACCATGTGAACGGATACCGGAATTATTCTATACTGCTAGATCCCACTATTCTGGCAGGTCAGGGTGGGATTACTCATTTACTCTGTATTATCAGGGTACAGTCAGAGGTGTAGCTAGGCGCCATGGTGCCCGGAGCAAGGATATGTTTTGGCGCCACCTCCCCTGTACTGAATTAGATGCCTAGCCAACATGTGGTGGCATGTTACATTTGTAGAGCTCAGGGGGCGAAAGTTTCCTTTAGGTGTCCCCATATTTAAAATAGGGTCAGTGCATTCCAAATACATGCGACAACAATATAGGGGCATGGCAATACGAACGGTATAATGGTTAGCATTATTGCCACACAGCACTGAGGTCATGGGTTTGACTCCCACAATGGCCCTGTGTGGAGTTTGTATATTCTCCCAATGGTTGCATGGGTTTCCTCCCACAATGCAAAAATATACTGTTAGGTTAATTGGCTCCCAACAAAAATTAACCCTGTTGTGTGTGTGTGTGTGTGTGTGTGTGTGTGTGTGTGGTAAGTAATATAGATTGTAAGCTCCCATGGGGTAGAGACTAATGTTAATGGCAAAATATTCTTCTAAAGTGCTGGGGAATATGTGTGCGCTATATAAATAACTTTTAATAGCAAATAAACAATGGCTTCATTGGGAAGGTGTGTGGCCATAGAATAGTACCAATTCACATTACACTGCACAGTAGTGTCCATCATTCACATCACACCACACAGTAGTACCCCTTATACATGTTATGTTACACAGTAAAGCCCCTTTTACACGTTATGCCACACAGTAGTACCCCTAGTACATGTTACGCCACACAGTAGTACCCCTTATACATGTTACGCCACACAGTAGTACCCCTTATACACGTTATGCCACACAGTAGTACCCCTAGTACATGTTACGCCACACAGTAGTACCCCTTATACACGTTATGCCACACAGTAGTACCCCTAGTACATGTTACGCCACACAGTAGTACCCCTTATACATGTTATGTTACACAGTAAAGCCCCTTTTACACGTTATGCCACACAGTAGTACCCCTTATACATGTTATGTTACACAGTAAAGCCCCTTTTACACGTTATGCCACACAGTAGTACCCCTAGTACATGTTACGCCACACAGTAGAGCCTCTAATACATGTTACACTATGGTTGAGCCCCTTATACACATTAAACCATGGTAGAGCCGCTATGAAATTAGCTGTATTGTACTATTTACTTGCTTAATTCAAATTAATTAAAAACACTATATATGCCCCGACTGACCTGACCTTACAACCCCCCAGTTACTCATTGAAACCCCCCCACAAATTTGACCCCCAACAGACCTAATAACCCACCCAATCTCTGAATGAAAATAATGCCCCAAAACTGACCCCTCCAGATCTGATAATCTCTCAATGCCTCAATGAAAATAATGCCCCAAATGTGATCCCCCCACAGACATGAAACCCCCCCAAACTCTCAATGAATATAATGCACCAAAGAGAGGTGCTGCAGCAGATGGGGCAGAGTGAGGTTCTGTAAAAGCCAGGGCAGAAAGAGGTGCTGCAGCTTCCAGGAAACAGAGAGGTGCTGCAGCAGCGGGGGTAGAGAGTGGTGCTACAGGACAGAAGTAACGCTGCACAGCTACAAGCGGGCCACTGAAGGGGAGGTGGGTGGGAGGCAGTGCGCCCTCTAACTTTTTTGGCGCCCGGAGCTCGTGCT
The DNA here is from genome assembly GCF_028390025.1 of Pseudophryne corroboree. Classification (NCBI taxonomy): domain Eukaryota; kingdom Metazoa; phylum Chordata; class Amphibia; order Anura; family Myobatrachidae; genus Pseudophryne; species Pseudophryne corroboree. The sequence goes on along the minus strand of NC_086452.1, from coordinate 449,573,364 downwards.
CCACCGGAGCCACCATCGCTACACCCCTGGGTACAGTCTTCTTTCAAAGAAATGTTCGCTCATTTCTTTTTTATTTAGATTTCCAAACTTCGGAGTTAGTTAGTCATTCCCTTTCCTTTTCTCTGTGGCCTGACTGCTGCAAAACGGTTAAACTCAGCGCTTAGGGTTAATAAATTGCAAATCCTCTTATAGTCAACCGGGGATATGAACTGAGGAACAGGAGCAAGTATCTGTGCGGAATGTTGTATAAAAAGACCTTCTGATGTGAATAGGATATATTAAACATGCAGCATAAGAAGCCCATATGGCATGAACTCTGTAAAATGTTGAACATTAGTTCTGTACCTAGAAGGTCTTTAGAACTGAGCTGTAGGAAGGTGAGACCAGTGCCGTCACACAGGGTGCAAGGTGGGGGTGGGGGAGGGTTAGAATTTGGGGTTAGGCACTTTGAGGAAGGTTATGCTGCATTCAGATCGCAAATGCCGGATCCTACCCGGTAAGAGAAACGTGTACTTACCGGGTGGGATCCGGCATTTGTGCTCCGTTGCTGGCTTTCCGACCCGGCAATATACCGGGTCGGTTGCCATAGCAGCGTAGGCCGCAGCAGCAGCAGGGGCGGGGGTGGAGGCGGCGCCGGGAGATGAGCTCATCTCCTGCGCCGCCTCTCCCTATGCTGTGAATGGGAGCCGTGTCGCATCGGAACGGCTCCCATTCACACTGCGCCTGACCCGGTAATCAACCCGGTAATAACCCTTCTTTTTTACCGGGTTGAATTACCGGGTCAGGCGACCCGCTAATTCACCAAAGGACCTTTCACATCGCACACGGACCTGTTTCGACACGGCAATATGCCGTGTCGATACCGGGTTTTTAGTGCGATGTGAAAGGGGTATTAGGGTTAGGTTGCCGGAGTTGAGGGTCACAGTTAGGCACCTGCCAGATGGTTAGGGTCAGGCACCAGGGGGAGGATTAGGGTTAGGCACAATGGGGAGAGGGAGGGTTAGGCACTAGGGAGAGAGGGGCTAGGTACTCGAGGGAGGATTACTGTTGAAGGGGCAAAACCATGCAGCACTGCAGGTGGTGCAGATGTAACAGGTGCAGAGAGTGTGGGTCATATTGTTTCTGTGCAGGGTAAATACCGGCTGCTTTTGCATGTAGCCCACAAATGTTAGACAGCTTTACTTTTACACTGCAATTTAGATTTCAGCTTCAACACCCCCCTTCCCCCCAATCTAACTCTCTCTGCACATGTTACATCTGCCCCACCTGCAGTGCAACCTGGTTTTGCCCAGTTGTGTAATTTTGTGCTCTGCTAACAAACCTGAATCAGGCCGACTGTTTATGGTCGATCTTTAAATCCACAAGCCATGATGCCTCATGTTCTGGGGGCAGCACAGGGTGTGCAAGTGACAAACCCTGAATAAGAAACCCTAGCCAAGATACTAATTAGGGGCCTTCCATCATCTCACACACAATAGCAGGAGAGGGTAAGTGGGGCCCCTAAGTGCTTATGTTGCCTAATGGGGTGGTATTTAGTTTGCCGGCTGTTGGGATCCCGGCACACAGTATACCGGCGAAGGAATCCCGACACCCGGCATACCAACACCTTTTCTCCCTCTTGGGGGTCCACAACCCCCCCTGGAGAATAGCTAGCGTAGCACGCGTAGCGCGCCACCGTGCCCGCAGCGTGGTGAGCGCAGCGAGCCCGCAAGGGGCTCATTTGCGCTCGCCCAGCTGTCGGTATGCCGGCGGTCGGGATTCCGGTGCTGGTATGCTGGCCGTCGGGAGCCCGGCCACCGGCATACCATACTACACCCGCCTAATTGATGATCCGGCTCTGTTACAGAATATTAGGTGTAAGGCTCCATTTGGTAAAATTATATTATCCGTTATTTATATTGCTTCAGCATATTGTGTATCACCGTTTGGACTCCCGTGAGTCATGATTTTCCCGCGACCTATTCTGCCCTCTGACTCATGTCTGTACATCCGTTTATGTCCTGTGTATAGTACTGACTGTCTGGTGCTGTATAGTTCTGATGCCAGGGCTGGCACTGAATGAGTGACGTAACGCCGACTTACCTGTGGGGCTGTCAGCTGCTGCTCCTCTGTGTTGGGGCTGGGAGCGCGGAACTGGGATATGAAGCCACAGCCCAGCGCGCCACTCCCAGGAGGGGAAGATGCCGCTCCTCCCCTACACAAGAGGGGGAAGTGACAAGGCAGCGCCTGTGGGGGCGCCTGACTGTGTCGGTGGTACCTAGGACGCACAACTCCCACGTGCTAGTCCTCTTTGTGGTAACCTACAAGTACATGATAACTCCTTCCTAAAATCTCACAATCCTTACTATTGTCATTAAAGTCCTGATTAACCCAGATTGTCATTATACGTAAATGGTTCATATAAAATATAACGACATGCGGCCCCCCAGCTGCTGTAGAACTACACATCTCAGCATGCTCTGACACAGTTTTGCTATTAGCACATGCTAAAACTGTGTCAGGGCATGCTGGGAAACCCCTGGTGTCCCGCCTGTATTTGGGGCCTACTGTATATGAAAGAATTGGGTTTCATAGTCTGAGTAAACTTCAAGCCATGCCGCTGTCCCTATATTTTCTTTTTGAAATCCTAACATTTGTCGCAGAGGTTCTCAAACTCGGTCCTCCTGACCCCACACAGGTCATGTTTTCCAGGTCACCCAGCAGGTGCACTGTGTATCACCAACTGTCACATTTTAAAAATCCACAGGCGATCTGGAAAACATGACCAGTGTGGGGTCCTGAGGACCGAGCCTGAGAACCTGAACGGTCTGACAGATACGGATAGGTGGCTGCACTTGGATATCGTACTGCAGACCTGAGACAAAACAGGATTTCCCCTCACATCCCCTACACCAGGATATTACAATCAACTGGCAACGATGTCACATCGAATTCAGCCGGACCCGCAATGTCTCCCTTCCACCGTGCAGCGGCCGGAGCACAGTGTCACGGGCAGCCGGGGACACTCCTCCCTTGCAGAAACAGATGTCTCTTTGATGTGGGGGGGAAAAAAAACCATGCCCTCTCTCATTTTCCAGTGGAAATAAATGTCTTATGTCCCTTCCGCTGTCCATAGCGTGCAGCAACAAACGCCCATTTATAAAGCACAGATGTCCAGCCCTTAACCCTCTCCCCTCCAGACTTAACCCTTCCAGTATCTGGCGGGCAGAAATAAAAAATTTACATTTGATATATATTTTTAAAATGTTATTTTCCTAAAAGCCGCTCGAGTCCTAGCAGTGCTTTATGATATAGTAAATGCTACACAACGCTGGCAGGAAATGCAGAACCCTCTCCTACACCTCTATGTGGAAAGGACTGTGGAAGACAGGTGCAGAGCAAACATTGCAAAACAGCACGGTGCGCGCGAAGCCGTAACACAAAAGCGCGCTCTCTAATCTGACAGCTTCACAATGCAATTTAAACATCCATATTGATTTATCCGCCAGTCGCTGAACTACAACGGAGGCACGTGCGAAAGGCTGAATACCACACGGGCTTAACCCCTCGGCTGCTGAAAGACTTCAGCCGGCGTTATCAGCTGCAGAATAACTACATAAGCCGTAATACTGATGATCGGTGCACGTGACGTGCTTTATTTACATGTGTTTGGGGCTGCTTGCTAGGTGGGTTTTATCGGCGCTCTTTGCTTTTCACCTTCATTTCCCTGTGTGTTTGCCATGCTGTATAATTCCCCCCACCCGGCAGCCACACACCGACCTTCCGTAATTCACAAAGGAGCCCCCTGAATGGGGACTCGCTTCAAACGCTTGCAGCTCCCACCTCATCCCTTGCCCCCCCCCCCCCTCCCTCCCCCCCCTTCCCGTTGCCTTCTTCTGGTATTTTTTTCTAAAGTCGGTTACTAAAAAGAGAACAGGTTCTCAAAGCTGTCATTATGTAACACCAAAAAAGGAAGTGGCTTTTCTAGGCTACGTGAACTGGCAGAATCCGTGGAGCCAGGGGAAAAAGAGATACAAAGTCAATTATTTCACACGTATCAATTCTAAAAGGAAGCAGTGGCAGGAAGCCGTCGGATGATTGAAAGCCCCGGTATTAAGCTTCTGTGCACTCGGGATATCACTAAGCATCTCGGTCGCATTGCTAGGACTGAGAATGGCAGCTTCGTAGGATTTCCATCAGCGCTACGGGTAATGCGCGACCTTGAGAAAATCTCTGTGCCCTTGGAATGCTCAACCTGCGGCCAGTGTGCCAGGCGTTCCGCTGCTCTATATTCTCTGCACGCGATAAAAGTCTTTTCTATTATCCTCCGATCAATCTCACAATCTATTTGTAGTGAGCCTGGTCTAATTTTTTTTTAAGGTTATGAATATCTTAAGGCCATGGATTGAAATACTGGATCACTGTGCCCCAGAGTAGGGGCTTGTCGATGGGAATCCGGTCTTTAGGACGACAATGTCTAGGTCGACCACTATTAGCCGACAGCAAGTAGGTCGACATAACACTGATCGACGTAAGTTTTTCACATTTTTTTTCCATGATTTTTTAAAAACTTTTTCATATTTTCCGATCCACGTGGACTACAATTGGGAACGGTAACCTGTGCCGAGCGCAACGGTAGCGGAGTGAGGCACCTTGCCCGAAGCATAGCGAGCCATGCCAGGGGACACGGTGCACTAATTGGGGTTCCCCGTCATTGTACGGAGAAAACGACACCAAAAATAGTGAGAATACTCATGTCGACATTTTGTCGCGTCGACCTACTTACTGTCGACCAATAATGGTGGACCTAAACACTGTCGACCTAAGTCTAGTCTAACATAGCACACCCCCTGTGGACGCGGGTCTTCTTCCTGCAGCTCCTGCCTTGCTCTTCTCAGCTTGTTCTGTGATATAAGCAGTGTAGTAATGGAAGTACAGTTGGAACTGGGTGCGGGGAGGACACAAGCCCTCCTCAACTCTGTACTTGCCCTGCAAGAATGATGCAAGCCCTCATCCCTCCAAACTATGCCCATACGAAGGCTACAAGCCCTCCTTACCCCCAGCTGCACTCTTCAATGGACAACAAGTCCTATTACCTCCGAAAAAACCACCCCACAAAGATGCTACAAGCCCCCCTCTCCCTCAGCCTTGCCCCAGGAGTAGTTTATCAGACCTCCTCATCTCCATACCAGCCCCATTTGGGGGGATACATGCTTTTTTTACTCCCATACTTCACGCAGGGGGTACAGAGCTTAGCCTTACCCCCCTACCCCCGCATAGCCCAGATTAGCCCGTCACCCACGTAGCCCACCCTCCATTCAGAGCAACTGACTGTACACTGTGTGTTATGGTCGTGGATGTGCAATTCATCGATGGTTCACGTCGATGGTTGCCTGCCATTGGTGAAAAGCACTGGCGGCACCATCAATGGTACCATGCTATTGATGTAAAGCACTGTTGGCACTATCAATGGTTATTTGCCATTGATGTAAAGCACTGATGCCACCATCGATGGTTACCTGCCATCGATGTAAATAACTTATGGCACCATCGATGGTTATCTGCCATTGATGTAAAGCACTAATGACACCATTGATGGTAACTATTAATGGTGTACCCTTAAGATGGTCATCCCTACTCCAGACACCTCCTACAAGAGGGGCTACAATGTCAGTAGTACATCCATTGCTTGGGGTCTACCTGTTCACTCTGAACTACTGACCTCCTTGTAAATCATTAGGAGTAACTTCATTTAGACTGAAGTGCATTAACTAATGCCAGCCAATAAGTAATTAGTTTTCATTGATCGAGAGTACGCCGGACACGTATAGCAAATACCGTATGGACTTCTAAGGGTTTCTATACATCTGTTGATGAACATGACCGGGTCACATGACCGGTGGGGCCTGTCGTTATAGGTATCAGTAGCCCCACCCTTCCCGTGATAAGCCCCGCCTGTTCACAGGTTGGTGCACTTTGGGGCCTCCTGTGTCAGAAATCCTCCAGCTGGTAATACACACTGCATTCAAATAAGCTGATCACATGCTAAAACAAACCGTTTGCAGATACTGTATCAGATCTACTCGCACGTTCACGAGTTCACTGACCCCTCACCGCCTGCGCTCGCACGGAGGGGTGCTGTGCGGTCAGGCTTTGTGCAGGGATAGTTTAGCGTGCCATAGGTCAAATCCCAATGGGTCAGACTAACCTGCTCAGGAATAACCTGCACTCCTGTGAAAGAGACTGAACATGAATTTGAACACAATGACCCCTGTTTCACGTTGGATTGCTATGGCCTCATGGGGCAATTATTCACAGCTGGTTTCACATTGACGCCCTCCTAAATGTAACTTACACGCAGAGGGGAAGAAACAATGGCCCTCGTTCCGAGTTGATCGCTCGCTAGCTATTTTTTGCAGAGCAGCGATCAGATAGTCGCCGCCCACGGGGGAGTGTATTTTCGCTTTGCAAGTGTGCGATCGCATGTGCAGCCGAGCGGGACGAAAAAGTTTTTTGCAGTTTCCGAGTAGCCCAGGACTTACTCAGCCGCTGCGATCACTTCAGCCTGTCCGGTCCCGGAATTGACGTCAGACACCCGCCCTGCAAACGCCTGGACACGCCTGCGTTTTCCCAACCACTCCCACAAAAGTTGACACCCATAAACACCCTCTTCCTGTCAATCTCCTTGCGATCGGTTGTGCGAATGGATTCGTCGCTAGAAGCATTGCACAGCAATGATGCTGTTTCTACCCGTACGACGCGCGTGTGCATTGTGGTGCATACGCATGCGCAGTAGTAACCTGATCGCTGCGCTGCGGAAAAACGCCAGCGATCGATCAACTCGGAATGAGGGCCAATAGGCGTTAGCATTACTTAAAGCAATACTGAAAATAAACCTTATAGCAGCAATACATTGGGAATATTTTTTTTTTAGAACCGCACTAAAAATGGCCGCTGAAGGGTCAGAGGGGCGGTATCAGCTGGAGGAGCAATGAGAAGCACCCATAATCTTCACTAAGGCAGCTTCTGATTGGTTCTCCAGCTTGCATGCCCCCTGCGCACCATCACACAGTTAGAAATTTGTGCCTGGGAAGATCCACGCAGCCCTTTAAAAGATGGCTGCAGAGAGGAGGCTCCAGGGCGGGTTGGGAATTGGCGAGCTGCGCGTGATAACAGAGCTTTATCAAAATACCAGATTGTGCCGTAACCACAGTAGTTACACTTCTGCATGTGCTGATAACACCTCAGTATAACCTTTCCAGCTACAGGCCAGTACGCTGTTATCAGCATATATGCCTGCATTCCGCAGTTCTGACAGAGCTAAAGAGGTATGTCCCGTACAGCTGTAATCACTTATATAATGTCCCATGTATCGCTGACAAACACTGTATATACACACAGAGAAAGTTGCTGAACCGTACATGTTTGTTTAAATACGTCACATCTGTGCACGGTCCTATTAAAAATCAAAAAAAGGTTTAATTACAAGCTCCGTTCATTTCCTGCAGCCTGGCCCCCTCCATATAACGACATTATTTGCATAACGACTCAGCTGCTAAATTGCTGTGCAACATTCCAGTAAATTGCTCGAAGAGAACTTCGGCTCGGTGTCTTCCTTTTAGCGGCAGCCCATTTGTCATCCGGCACAATATTCATGAGAATACTGAAACTAGCGACATCACTGAGGCACGAGGCACTTTGGGGGTTATTCCGAGTTGTTAGCAAACCCAAAAAAGATAGCAATTGGGCAAAACCATGCTGCACTGCAGGTTGGGAAGATGTAACATGTGCAGAGAGAGTTAGATTTGGGTGGGTTATTTTGTTTCTGTGCAGGGTAAATACTGGCTGCTTTATTTTTGCACTGAAATTTAGATTTCAACTTGAACACACCCCACCCAAATCTAACTCTCTCTGCACATGTTATTATTTATTTTATTTATTAACAGTTTCTTATATAGCGCAGCAAATTCTGTTGCGCTTTACAATTGGAAATAACAATGATATAACAAAACTGGGTAATAACAAACAGTCAGAGGTAGGAGGGCCCTGCTCGCAAGCTTACAATCTATAGAAATCTATAGATGTTACATCTGCCCCACCTGCAGTGCACATAGGGGGTCATTCCGAGTTGATCGCTCGCTAGCTATTTTTTGCTGCACTGCAATCAGATATTTGCCGCCTATGGGGGAGTGTATTTTCGCTTTGCAAGTGTGCGATCGCTTGTGCAGCCGAGCGGTACAAAAAAGTTTTGTGCAGTTTCTGAGTAGGTCTGAACTTACTCAGCCGCTGCGATCACTTCAGCCTGTCCGGGCCCGGAACTGACGTCAGACACCCGCCCTGCAAACGCTTGGACACGCCTGAGTTTTTCCAACCACTCCCTGAAAACGGTCAGTTGACACCCACAAATGCCTTCTTCCTGTCAATCTTCTTGCGATCGGCTGTGCGAATGGATTCTTTGTTAAATCCATCGTCCAGCACCGATCCGCTTTGTACTCGTACAACGCACCTGCGCATTGCGGTGCATACGCATGCGCAGTTTTGCCGAGTTTTGACCTGATCGCAGCGCTGCAAAATATAGCTAGCGCTTTCAGGTCGGAATGACCCCCCATGGTTTTGCCCAATTGCTAACTTTTTTGGTTTGCTAACAACTCTGAATATCCCCCTGTTTACCTTAATTCTGTGAAAGCAGGAGGTACACTTTAAAGAACGAAAATGCATCCTGTTTTACAAACAAGGTTTACTTTCCTACAAATGTCCAAAAAAACACAGGTTATATTTATTTAGCGCGCCAAACCTTCATTCGCTGAATAAGTGAGAGACTGCTTTTTCTGTTAACAAAATCTGAAATAACCACAGCATTAGAAAACCAGTGTGACGTGGTCACACGATCGCAAAGGTAATACAAGGAGTTTTGATTTTTTTTGGGGGGTGCATTTTTTTCATTGATTATAAATGTGTCACATTATCATATGTAAAAGAGTAAACAAGTCTGGAACATAACGTTGTATGAAAATTGATATACTATTTTAATGTTAGTCAGTATTAATAAGAAGTCATTTAATAGCCGTGGACCCCCAAGACATAGGATTGAGTTCAGGATAAAAAGAACCTTAAAATATTGTTTTGGTTTTTTTTTTAAAAACATTTTCCAGAGTAGGGACCTATTAAAGAAGGACACATAGGGGGTCATTCCGAGTTGATCGCTCGCTAGCAGTTTTTAGCAGCCGTGCAAACGCTATGCCGCCTCCCACTGGGAGTGTATTTTAGCTTAGCAGAAGTGCGAACGAAAGGATCGCAGAGCGGCTACAAAGTTTTTTTGTGCAGTTTTAGAGTAGCTCTAAACCTACTCCGTGCTTGTGATCACTTCAGACTGTTCAGTTCCTGTTTTGATGTCACACACACGCCCTGCGTTCGCCCAGCCACGCCTGCATTTTTCCTGGCACGCCTGCGTTTTTCAGAACACTCCCCGAAAACGGTCAGTTGACACCCAGAAAAGCCCACTTCATGTCAATCACTCTGCGGCAGCCAGTGCGACTGAAAAGCATCGCTAGACCCTGTGTGAAACTACAACCTTCGTTGTAATAATACGTCGCACGTGCGCATTGCGCCTCATACGAATGCGCAGAACTGCCGTTTTTTTAGCCTCATCGCTGCACAGCGAACGAATGCAGCTAACGATCAACTCGGAATGACCCCCATGCAGTATGTAGGCTTACCATATCAGCCCTTTAAACCGGGACACTCGTGGATTACGCATGTTCTGTGGCTGATTGAAAAACCCAGTGAAATGCAGGCTTGAAGCCAGCCAGCCACGGAACCTGTATAATTCATTAGCATCCCAGTTTAAAGGGACAGTATGGTAAGCCTACGTATGTATGCTGTATTCTACCAACCTTTGTCCTGTTCCATGCAAAGGCATCCAGGCTTATAAAGGATATGGGGTTTTAACTGTTTCCTTGCCAGGCAAGGTAACCATAATAGACCACAGCCTTACCTGGGGGGAGACGGGGGTTTCCAATATCTGCAGTAAATCTGCTGCCCGTCTGCATTGACATAATGCTGCGGATCCTTATGCGGCGTACCCTCAGGACTTATCCCGGGGGTGCAGTCTTCAGGCATCATTGGATACTGCCTAGAATTCAAAAGAAAAACCACAAGTGAATGAGACAGAGGTCTGCAGGTAGCGCTCTCGCAAAAGGATCATTATCTGCAGTCTGACACAGCACGTTGCAACACTTTGCACCATTCCGTCTCCCGCTGCCCACAGTCAAATGTACCCGAACCCACTGGTGATGTGCACCACAGCATTTAAAAGGCCAGGAGCACCTAAGCACTTCACATCCTCCGTGTGGAAACAGGGGAGATTAGGCAAGAGGCTGGTGGTGACAGGGAGAAAGTCTCAAGTCATGTCATTCTACTATAAAGAGTTGGTGTAGTCTATGAGATATCGCTGGGATATCACTAAGGGCAGGATTTGCGTTCCTGTATTAGGGCGTAAGAATGCCAGCGGGTATGATCTTCACTGTACAAAAACTGGGCAGAATTATTTCTTATTCTACTGACTGCTGGAAGGCAGCAGAAAAACGCTCCTGGAGGCGACGGGGTTAATATAGTAAGAACCAAGGAAGGTGCGCACACGATGGCATTGTGCTAAGCGGATATCTGAGCCGGTCCTTCCAGCCGGCGAGCCATGCAAGCTGAACAGGAGAAAAAGGCGCATCACTAATATTGTGTCACTTAGTGCAGGACACACACACAGCCGCACCTACCTCTCTGTGATGGGGTGGATGGAGCCGGGTGCCTCTCATGTACATACATACTGACACTGCCCCATAGGGTTACACTGCACCTCTCACACATACATACTGTACATAGCAACAGTTGTGTATTTGCAGAATTACCCTCAGCCGTGAATATGGAAATATAACTCACAGGTAAATGGACAGATTCACAAAGGCAATACTGCAAATGTATACACGGGAAATGATACGGCATACACGGGAAATGATACGGCGTACACGGGAAATGACACGGCGTACACGGGAAATGACACGGCATACACGGGAAATGACACGGGTACACGGGAAATGACACGGGTACACGGGAAATGACACGGGTACATGGGAAATGACACGGCGTACACGGGAAATGACACGGCTTACATGGGAAATGACACGACACAGTGTACATGGGAAATGACACGGCGTACATGGGAAATGACACGGCGTACATGGGAAATGACACGGCGTACATGGGAAATGACACGGCGTACATGGGAAATGACACGGCGTACATGGGAAATGACACGGCGTACATGGGAAATGACACGGCGTACATGGGAAATGACACGGCGTACATGGGAAATGACACGGCGTACATGGGAAATGACACGGCGTACATGGGAAATGACACGGCGTACATGGGAAATGACACGGCGTACATGGGAAATGACACGGCGTACATGGGAAATGACACGGCGTACATGGGAAATGACACGGCGTACATGGGAAATGACACGGCGTACATGTCACGCAGGATGCACACAGGTGACTGTCACGCAGGATGCACACATGATGCACACAGGTGACTGTCACGCAGGATGCACACAGGTGGCTGTCACACAGAATGCACACAGGTGGATGTCACACAGAATGCACACAGGTGGATGTCACACAGGATGCACACAGGTGGATGTCACACAGGATGCACACAGGTGGATGTCACACAGGATGCACACAGGTGGATGTCACACAGGATGCACACAGGTGACTGTCACACAGGATGCACACAGGTGACTGTCACACAGGATGCACACAGGTGGATGTCACACAGGATGCACACAGGTGACTGTCACACAGGATGCACACAGGTGGATGTCACACAGGATGCACACAGGTGGATGTCACGCAGGATGCACACAGGTGGATGTCACGCAGGATGCACACAGGTGACTGTCACACAGGATGCACACAGGTGACTGTCACACAGGATGCACACAGGTGACTGTCACACAGGATGCACACAGGTGACTGTCACACAGGATGCACACAGGTGACTGTCACACAGGATGCACACAGGTGACTGTCACACAGGATGCACACAGGTGACTGTCACACAGGATGCACACAGGTGACTGTCACACAGGATGCACACAGGTGGATGTCACACAGGTGGATGTCACGCAGGATGCACACAGGTGGATGTCACACAGGATGCACACAGGTGACTGTCACGCAGGATGCACACAGGTGGATGTCACGCAGGATGCACACAGGTGGATGTCACGCAGGATGCACACAGGTGGATGTCACGCAGGATGCACACAGGTGGATGTCACGCAGGATGCACACAGGTGGATGTCACACAGGATGCACACAGGTGGATGTCACACAGGATGCACACAGGTGGATGTCACACAGGATGCACACAGGTGGATGTCACACAGGATGCACACAGGTGGATGTCACGCAGGATGCACACAGGTGACTGTCACACAGGATGCACACAGGTGACTGTCACGCAGGATGCACACAGGTGACTGTCACGCAGGATGCACACAGGTGGATGTCACACAGGATGCACACAGGTGACTGTCACACAAGTCCCAAAATCAACAGTGGAATATGTATATGTATATATATATATATATATATATATATATATATATATATATATATATACACACACATATGTGTATATATCTCCATACAAAAAGAAAACCCAGCACTCACCGTAGCAAGCTCACTTATCCTCAACACATCAATAAATAGATGAGTGGTAAGTGCACTTGTGTGCCCCGCTTCTGGGGTGGCGAGTCCTGTGGTTTTATATTTGTGTGTATATTGCGGGGTTAATCTATGGTTAACTCTTATTAACTGTGGCCACTACCTTTCTTATGCGCCCCTATGTAGACTCAATTATCCTAAACCTGTCTCAGCTGTTCCTTAGTAATTTATCAGCCAGTGTCAGGTGACTAGTGTACCTTTAAAGGCCATAATGTGTGTGGCAGGTGCACATTACACCTAGCAGGCAGATGATGTGTGAGACAGGTGCCAGGTTTTGAGACTCTGTGATAGTGTAGGACCTGCATGAAGGTGGGGTACCTTGGCGATTGGTTTACAGGCTTCTGTGCATTGGCCAATTCACTAAACCCCCATCATTTATTTATTGATGTGGTGAGGATAAGTGAGCTTGCTATGGTGAGTGCTTGGTTTTCTGTTTGTATGTATTTGAGTGATGTGGTCATGGGCTACATGCACCCCACCCTATGAGTGGTGAGTGCACGTGTGTGCTCCGCTTCTGGGGTGGCGAGTGCTGTGGTTTTCTATCTGTGTGTATATATATATATCCAAGGATCAGATTTACACTGCAATGTGTAGAGCACAGGTTCTCAAACTCGGTCCTCAGGACCCCACACAGTGCATGTTTTGCAGGTCTCCTCACAGAATCACAAGTAAAATAATTAGCTCCACCTGTGGACCTTTTAAAATGTGTCTGTGAGTAATTAATACACCTGTGCACTTACTGGGTTACCTGCAAAACATGCACTGTGTGGGGTCCTGAGGACCGAGTCTGAGAACCCTTGGTGTAGAGTATGGTCAAAGTGGGACACACCTTTATTTACCCAGAGCAGCTGATTTGCCTCCCCTGACTAATATAAGGCTCAGTGTTACATACTTTAGTTAATTATGGTAATGAGGCTACCAGGAAGCTAATGTGAAATATTCCTGTACACACCTGGGGGTGTAATAATCTAATTTACACTGTCCTCCCTGAGCGTCTTCTCCACTCCTCACACTTCTCATGTCTGTACCCCACCTCTCCCTGTACCCTCTTTCTACCTGTACCCCACGTCTCCCTGTACCCTCTACCTATCTGTACCCCACCTCTCCCTGTACCCTCTTTCTACCTGTACCCCACGTCTCCCTGTACCCCACCTCTCCCTGTACCCTCTTTCTAACTGTACCCCACGTCTCCCTGTACCTTCTACCTATCTGTACCCCATGTCTCCCTGTACCCTCTGCCTATCTGTACCCTCTTTCTACCTGTACCCTCTGCCTATCTGTGCCCCACGTCTCCCTGTACCCTCTGCCTATCTGTGCCCCACGTCTCCCTGTACCCTCTGCCTATCTGTGCCCCACGTCTCCCTGTACCCTCTGCCTATCTGTGCCCCACGTCTCCCTGTACCCTCTGACTATCTGTGCCCCACATCTCCCTGTACCCTCTGCCTATCTGTGCCTCCATCCTTCCTGTACCCTCTGCCTATCTGTGCCCCACGTCTCCCTGTACCCTCTGCCTATCTGTGCCCCACGTCTCCCTGTACCCTCTGCCTATCTGTGCCCCACGTCTCCCTGTACCCTCTGCCTATCTGTGCCCCACGTCTCCCTGTACCCTCTGCCTATCTGTGCCCCACGTCTCCCTGTACCCTCTGCCTATCTGTGCCCCACGTCTCCCTGTACCCTCTGCCTATCTGTGCCCCACGTCTCCCTGTACCCTCTGACTATCTGTGCCCCACGTCTCCCTGTACCCTCTGCCTATCTGTGCCTCCATCCTTCCTGTACCCTCTGCCTATCTGTGCCCCACGTCTCCCTGTACCCTCTGCCTATCTGTGCCCCACGTCTCCCTGTACCCTCTGCCTATCTGTGCCCCACGTCTCCCTGTACCCTCTGCCTATCTGTGCCCCACGTCTCCCTGTACCCTCTGCCTATCTGTGCCCCACGTCTCCCTGTACCCTCTGCCTATCTATGCCCCACGTCTCCCTGTACCCTCTGCCTATCTGTGCCTCCATCCTTCCTGTACCCTCTGCCTATCTGTGCCCCACGTCTCCCTGTACCCTCTGCCTATCTGTGCCCCACGTCTCCCTGTACCCTCTGCCTATCTGTGCCCCACGTCTCCCTGTACCCTCTGCCTATCTGTGCCCCACGTCTCCCTGTACCCTCTGCCTATCTGTGCCCCACGTCTCCCTGTACCCTCTGCCTATCTGTGCCCCCATCCTTCCTGTACCTTCTGCCTATCTGTGCCCCACGTCTCCCTGTACCCTCTGCCTATCTGTGCCCCACGTCTCCCTGTACCCTCTGCCTATCTGTGCCCCCATCCTTCCTGTACCCTCTGCCTATCTGTGCCCCACGTCTCCCTGTACCCTCTGCCTATCTGTGCCCCACGTCTCCCTGTACCCTCTGCCTATCTGTGCCCCACGTCTCCCTGTACCCTCTGCCTATCTGTGCCCCCATCCTTCCTGTACCCTCTGCCTATCTGTGCCCCCATCCTTCCTGTACCTTCTTTCTTCCTGTACTACATCTCCCTGTAACCCCATCCTACCTGTACCTTATGTCTCCCTGTATCCCCATTCTATCTTTACCACCTGCCTACCTGTACCCCATTCTTCCTGTACCACCTTCACATCTCTGTGAACCATGCCTAGCTATACCCCATGTCTCCCTATACCCCCTGCCTATCTGTAACCATATGCGTACCTGTAGCCCTTGCCTACCTGGGACCCATACCTAGCTGTACCCATGCCTGTCTGTGCCCCCTGCCTACCTGCACCCCTTGTCTCCATGTGTCCCCAGCCAACCTGTACCCCATGCCTACATGTGTCCCCAGCCAACCTGTACCCCATGCCTACATGTGTCCCCTGCCTACCTGTACCCCATGACTGCCTGTGCCCCCTACCTACCTGTACCCCCTGCCTATCTGTACCCCAGATGTGTACCTGTAGCCCTGCCTACCTGGGACCCATACCTAGCTGTACTGATGCCTGACTGTGCCCCTAACCTACATGTGCCTCCTGCCTACCTGTACCACTTCTCTCCCTGTGCTCCATGCCTACCTGTGTCCCCTACCTATCAGTACCCCATACTTACCTGTATCCCCTACCTAACAGTACCCCATACTTACCTGTGTCCCCTACCTATCAGTACCCCATACTTACCTGTATCCCCTACCTATCGGTACCCCATACTTACCTGTGTCCCCTACCTATCAGTACCCCATGCCTACCTGTATCCCCTACCTATCAGTACCCCATACTTACCTGTATCCCCTACCTAACAGTACCCCATACTTACCTGTATCCCCTACCTAACAGTACCCCATACTTACCTGTGTCCCCTACCTATCAGTACCCCATGCCTACCTGTGTCCCCTACCTATCAGTACCCCATGCCTACCTGTGTCCCCTACCTATCAGTACCCCATGCCTACCTGTGTCCCCTACCTATCAGTACCCTATGCCTACCTGTGTCCCCTACCTAACAGTACCCCATGCCTACCTGTGTCCCCTACCTATCAGTACCCCATGCCTACCTGTGTCCCCTACCTAACAGTACCCCATGCCTACCTGTGTCCCCTACCTATCAGTACCCTATGCCTACCTGTGTCCCCTACCTAACAGTACCCCATACTTACCTGTGTCCCCTACCTATCAGTACCCCATGCCTACCTGTGTCCCCACAGTATTTCTTCCTTCATACTTGATTGGTTAGTTTTTATCCTCTTGGCCCCCAATAACCTCTAAGAAACGATAAGACGGTAAAATGACACAGGAAATAGGAATAACGATGCAGGTGATTAATGATTGGTGAAATTGGAACTATCCGGTGCTCAGGTCTGCGTTACGGTGATTGACCTATCAGGGTCTCATTAATACTTTGTACTAGCCCAATTGATATGGATGTAGGACTGTGTCCTATTCAATAGATGGAGCAGAATATACATTGTTTTTATTCACCTTTTACCATTCTGAATGACGAGCTAGCCTCTGAAACTGTGGTATACAAATCCAATTTTATGGTTTGACTTAATAAAAGTTATGTTTTAAATCTCCAGTAATACATTTTCTTCTACTAAAGAGTGCGCCCACACACGAGTCCTCTTGTTTCCATGTCTCTTAGGCTGTTTTTCTGACTCAGGGCGCACCACCAAGCGGACGCATTTAGGGATCGTTCTCCCGCTATATTGTCCAATTCTGTTTTTTCACATATTCTGATTATAATTCTCTGGCAAGTGCGGAATCACAAACCCCTACCTGTCATTTACCTGTGCCCCCTGCCTACTTGTGCCCCATGCTGACTGCTACTCCTATCAAATGAGAAAGAAAACACTAACGGGACAAAATCCCATACTGGAATCAACTACAATATCCAGCATGGACTGCAGAGTAAGAACCAGCCGCAGATGCTGCAGCTACTGTCACTGACCACACACACAGATCCTTACTACTTACCCAAGCCACCTGCAAAGAGACTCTCTGCCCCGCAGACAATAACTGCCCCATGTGCCAGCGCTGTACCCTCAGATACCCCTCTGTAATGGCACTGCCACATTACCCACTAAGATGCATGTTAATGGCACTGCTTAATCCACCAACTCTTAAAAGTACTGTCTTATCCACCAACACCAACAAAGAAACCTTACCCACCAACACCAGGAATAATGTCTTACCCACCAAACCAAACAATGATGTCTTACCCACCAAACCCAACAATTAAGTCTTACCCACCAACACCAACAATGATATCGTTATCCACCAACAATGATATCTTTACCCACCAAACCCAACAATGAAGTATTACCCACCAGCACCAACAATTATGTTTTACCCACCAACACCAACATTCATGACTTACCCACCAAACCCAACAAGGAAGTATTACCTACCAGCACCAACAATTATGTCTTACCCACCATGACAATACTGATGTCTTACCCACCAACACTAACAATGAAGTATTACCCACCCGCACCAACAATTATGTCTTACCCACCAACCACAATACTGATGTCTTACCCACCAACAATAACAATGATTTCTTACCCACTAGTACCAACAATAATATCTTACCCATCAACACTGATGTCCTACCCACCAAACCCAACAACAAAGTACTACCCACCAACAATTATGTCTTACCCACCAACCACAATACTGATGTCTTACCCACCAACACTAACAATGATTTCTTAACCACCGGCACCAACGATGTCTTACCCACCAACACTAACAATGATTTCTTACACACCAGCACCAACAATGTCTTACCCACCAACCACAATACTGATGTCTTACCCACCAACACTAACAATGATTTCTTACCCACCAACCACAATACTGATGTCTTACCCACCAACACCAACAATGATGTCTTACCCACCAACCGCAATACTGATGTCTTACCCACCAACACCAACAATGATTTCTTACCCACCAACCCCAATACCGATGTCTTACCCACCAGCACCAACAATGATGTCTTACCCACCAGCCCTGCAGATGCTGCCATGCCCTTGCACACTGAGGTTGCTGTCTCCCCACTAACTATAACGGGTGCTGCCGTCCCACCCACTGACACGGAGGGTGCCCGTCTTACCCAGCCACAGAGCCCGCGGTGAGTGCGCCTCCTAGCCCCGGACGGTCATGCTGTGCCAGCCCCAGCACACGGAGGATGCAGCGGGTGCCCGGCTCGGTGTCAGCCGCTCACTGACAGCCAGAGCAGCCTGAGCAGCGGACGGGGAGGGGTGGGCGGGCATAGGCACATGAGCGGGCGGGGCCCCGGAGCTGTCACTCCGGGAGCGCAGGCCGGTGCACGTGGTTATCCTTGGGTATGGGCGGGGCTATGTTATGTTGTGGGCGTGTTCACCACAGTCTCCGCCCCCGTCAGCTTTATTTGTGTGCAGGGCAGTGCCAGGAGATGCCATCTGTCTCCCTACTGGCAGCAGGGCTGCTAAGTGCTGCATTGTACAGCACTGCACATAGTGATGGTGCTTTACCCATTCATGTCATCATGATCATCATCATCAATATGATTCTAAATATTATTATCATCATCATCATCATCATCATCACAATAATAATAATAATAATAATAATAATAATCTTCTTGTTCTTCATCATGTTGTTATTTTTATTCTTTTTCTGTGTGATAAAAGGTGCTGGTTGCTTACTGAAAGTTACAAGATGTAATGCAGCTTCCACACTGGATGAAAGTGCAGCACTTATTATATTCATTATTTATAGTCATTATTTATATTCATTATTTCCCCGCTTTCTTCCTCTTTATTGCTTTATAAACAGTTTCTTATTTATCGCAGCTTATTCCGTTGCGCTTTACAATTGAAACAACAGTGATAGAATAATCCCCTATCCGTTTAATCCTGGATAACAACAGACAGACATAGAGGTAGGAGGGCCCTGCTCGCACGCTTACACTCTATATTACAGGTTCTCAAACTCGGTCCTCAGGACCCCCACACAGTGCATGTTTGCAGGTCTCTTCACAGAATCTCAAGTGAAATAATTACTTAGTTCCACCTGTGGACCTTTTAAAATGTGTCTGTGAGTAATTAATACACCTGTGCACTTGCTGGGTTACCTGCAAAACGTGCACTGTGTGGGGTCCTGAGGACCGAGTTTGAGAACCTGTGCTCTATAGGATTCAGGAGCTAGTTATAAGAATGAAGGTGCCGGTAATGAGTATCCCCGAGTACCACCACAATAAAAGCACTAATTATTATTATTATTATTGTTATTATTATTATTACTACTTGTAATATACTTACTATATCCAGGGCCGTTTCTAGCCAATTTGGCTCCCAGTGCGAGATGAAAAAATGCCCCCCCCCCCCCCATTCACATTATAAAAAATGCGCCCATCCCCCCCATAGATATAAAGAGTGAAAGCATGCGCACGCCGAAGGCGCGCGCGCTCCCGGCAAGGGGGCGTGACCTCGTTAAAATGGGCGTGGCCTCATCTGATCTCATCATCACGGCCACGGGATAAAAAAAAAAAAAGGCCTCAATTTACACATTACAGCAGGCCCGCGACCCAATTTTACACAGCACGGCAGGAAAGTGTCCCCATTTTACACATTGCGGCAGGAAAGTGTCCCCATTTTACACATTGCGGCAGGCACGTGCCCCCATTTTACACATTACGGCAGACAGGTGTCCCTATTTTACACATTAAGGCAGACAGGTGTCCCCATTTTACACATTCCGGCAGGCAAGAGTCCCCATTTAACACATTCCGGCAGACTGCGTCCCCATTTAACACATTCCGGCAGACAGGTGTCCCCATTTTACACACTACGGCAGGTGGGGGGGGGGGGGGGGGGGGGAGGGAGAGAGAGAGGGAGAGGGGCTGACTTACATTTCAAGCGGTTCTTCCCGCTCTTCAGCCGCCTCTCCCTCATCTGCGCGGAGCCGCCGCCGGCCGACTTGGCTCCCCCTTCTCCCTCCTCCCGAGTGCCCAGCTCGGGGGGCGGGGTTTCGCGGAATGACGCGATTGCGTTGTGACGTCACGACGCAAACGCGTCATTCCGCGAGACCTCGCCCCCCGAGCTGGGCACTCGGGAGGAGAGGGGAGGAGGGTTTCAAAGTCCTCAAAAAGTGCCGCGGCAGGCGCCCCGTGCGGTTGCACGGCTCGCCCACCGCAAGAAACGGCACTGGCTATATCTGCATACCTCCTTACCCTCCAACATGACCCGCCCCACTAGGTACAAAATGCTCTGTTTCTGGACTTCCCTCTTAATTTATTATTGCCATCACTTGTGAAGAAACGGCTTTCTTATCATTTAACTGGTTCAACACAGGTGATGGAAATCATAAATTAAGAGGGAAGTCCAGAAACAGAGCATTTTGTACCTAGTGGGGCTGGTCATGTTGGAGGGTCTGTATACCTCCCAACATGACCCTCTCCAGGAGGGACACAATGCTCTGCTCCTGGACTTCCCTCTTAATTAATGATTGCCATCATCTGTAGTGAAACACCTTTCTCATCCATTAACCTGTTCAACACAGGTGCCGGCAATCATACATTAGGAGAAAGGTCCAGATGCAGAGCATTGTGTCCCTCCTGGAGAGGGTCATGTTGGGAGGTATGCTATATTACTATACTCCTGCATCAATGGATATGAATGCATACAATAAGAACAGTAAGTAAATCTTGTGTATAGAAACAAAAATATCACACACATATACATCAGGGGACATGACACAATACCCCGTGTGGTGTGACCACAACACTTTTTTTGGCAACGC
This sequence comes from Pseudophryne corroboree, assembly GCF_028390025.1. NCBI lineage: Eukaryota > Metazoa > Chordata > Amphibia > Anura > Myobatrachidae > Pseudophryne > Pseudophryne corroboree. Next base: position 449,552,348 of record NC_086452.1, on the reverse strand, counting down.
AATGAACTTGTCCTGATGTTCTCAAAGGGCAATGTTAAGAGGTAATATGCTCCCAAGTTGGAAATGCGACGTAGAGGAACAAGAAGTAGGCGTGCTCTGTGTTTCCTGAGGTGGGCGATGCCAAGCATTATGTTCCAGTTTGCGTCACATTTACATTGCAAGTATCTTAGCTAATCTAATCTAGTGGTGTAGTAACTACCAGGTTGTGTGGCCACTGTGGGGCTCGGTGGTGTGTGTGGCACAGCAATGGTGTGTGGGTCCAACTCAGAGGCGGAACTACCGCCAGTGCAACCAGTGCGTTGCACTGGGGCCCGCCACTGTCCAGGGGCCCAAAGCATGTAATAAGTCAAACTGACTCATTACATGCCGCTGTGTGCTGTGGGCAACCGCTGCCCGCAGCACACAGCCGCTCGGAGAGAGAGGAGAGGAGCGCAGCGGTACGGGGGGGGAGGAGGAGGGAGGTGGAGGAGGGAGCCGCAGCAGCGCTGTGTTATTGGTGGAGGTGCTGCTGCTGCTGTCCCTCTGTTTCACTATAGGCTGTCTTCCACCACTGTGAAGCACATCCCAGCATTCACAGCGGCGGAGAACAGCCTATAGTGAAGCAGAGGGACAGCAGCAGCAGCGCCTCCACCAGTAACACAGCGCTGCTGCGGCTCCCTCCTCCACCTCCCTCCTCCTCCTCCTCTCCTGCCCGGGATCTCTGCCAGAAAAAGCTGCACAGAGGAGCCTGAGCCAGCGGAGAGGGTAAGTATAATTCTTTCTTTCTTTCTTTCTTTCTTTCTTTCTTTCTTTCTTTCTTTCTTTCTTTCTTTCTTTCTTTCTTTCTTTCTTCATGTGCAAAAAGGGGGACTGTCTGCCGTAATGTGTAAAAAAGGGTGAATCTGTCTGACGTAATGTGTAAAAAAGGGGGAATCTGCCTGCCGCGATGTGTAAAAAGGGGACGCTGTCTGCCGTAATGTGTAAAAAGGGGGAATCTGCCTGCTGTAATGTGTAAAAAGGGGGACGCTGTCTGCCGTAATGTGTAACAAGGGCACGCTGTCTGCCGTAATGTGTAACAAGGGCATGCTGTCTGCCGTTATGTGTAAAAAGGGGGACGCTGTCTGCCGTTATGTGTAAAAAGAGGGACGCTGTCTGCCGTAATGTGTAAAAAGGGCTCGCTGTCTGCCGTTATGTGTAAAAAGGGGACGCTGTCTGCCGTTATGTGTAAAAAGGGGGACACTGTCTGCCGTTATGTGTAAAAAGGGGGAAGCTGTCTGTCGTTATGTGTAAAAAGAGGGACGCTGTCTGCCGTAATGTGTAAAAAGGGGACGCTGTTTGCCGTAATGTGTAAAAGGTGGACGCTGTCTGCCGTAATGTGTAAAAAGGGGAATCTGTCCGCCGTAAGGTGTAAAAGGGGCTCTACCTGGTGTAGTGGTGCTACTGTGCGGCGTAATTTGAATAATGGAGACTACTGTGCACCGTTGTATGAATTGGTATTATTTTGTGGCCACACCACTTCCCCATGAAGCCACGCCCCTATGTATTTTTGCGCGAGCCTACGGCGCGCACTGCCCCTGTTTTGCATGCAGGGGTGGGGCTCCGATGCCGTTGCTTGCACACAGTGCTAAAATGTCTAGTTACGGCACTGTTGCCAGGTATCCATTTCTCTGGCCCTGAGCAGGTCCCCCTTACCAGATCCTCTCCAGGGGTGGATCCCGACTTGGATGGGATGGGGGGGGGGGGGGGTATCCAACTCATGTGCACAAAACCCTCAGCCGGCCTGGGATGGTGGAGCATCATTTCTGGACCCTCTATAGGGCCTGGCGATGACAAGTTCCACCTATCGTCTGTTCTCTCTATGCAGTAAAATGTCTGCCTCCGTTGTGGGTCCTTTTGCTGCAAATTAATATTGCTTAGGGCCACATGTTCTATCTAGGATGCCCCCCTTTATAAAGTGACTGTGGGGCATAGTTATCAGGGCTTGGAGAGAGATAACGTACCAACCAATCAGCTCGTGTCCTTTTTCAGTCAGTAAAATCACAGGAGCTGATTGGCTGGGACTTTGATAGGCCCTATACACTGGTCGACATCAGTCAAAGATATGAACGAGATACCGTTCATATCTTTGAGTGTGGAGGCTCCAGCGATGAACGATGCGCGGCCCCGCGCTCGTTCATCGCTGGTCCCCCGTCGGCTGTACATGCAGGCAGGGCCGGATTAAGCCTTGGGGGTGCCCGGTGCACTTAATATAGGGGGGCCCCAGTGGAAGGTGGGGGGTGTATATTAGATTGTGCATACTTCCCAACATGTCCCATTCCAGGAGGGACAAAATGCTCTCTCCCTGGACTTCCCACCTAATATATGATTGGCGTCACCTGTGTTGAACAATTTAATTTATAAGAAAGGTATTTCAACACATGAAATTGCAATCATAAATTAAGAATGAAGTCCGGGTAGAGAGCATGTTGTCCCTCCTGGAATGGGTCATGGTGCGATGTATGGATTGTGTATATTAAATTTAAACCAATGGTTTATATTAGTTTTAACTAATAGTTTAATAATGCCTGGGTACTGTTTATAGCTCCAAGTAATTGAAAGACAACTATTTTGTAACATTTTTTTGTAGTGGAACAAAGACAAATTAACCTTAAAATACACATACAAAAGTAAAATAATTTATCTTGTCACATGCAAGAATAGCAGCAGCCTCTGTATTACTTACACACTGGGGCAGGACTCAGGAGGACTCTGTGTGTGTCTCTATCTCTAGACCCAAATGGATTAGTTGCATAACAGTTTACACAAGACTCAGACACCCAGGCAGGGAAGAGAAGAAGCTGGGATCCTCCTATCTCTCCTCTGGTCGGAAAGCTCTGTCGGTAGCTCATGAAACATGATATTCCTGTGTCTCTGCCTGCACCGCATACTGTCCTGCTCATATTCTAGCTGCTGGTTCTTCTGCTGCTTATGAGGGAAAGCTAGTGATGTCAGTGTGCTCTAGCCGGGGGGCCCTCTGACAAAGGGGGGCCTGGGGTACAGTATGCCCTACATCCCCCCCTTAATCTGGCTATGCATGCAGGCCAATATGGACGATCTCGTCCATATTTGCCTGCACTTCAATGCAGCCGGGTGACGGGGGAGTGAAGAAACTTCGCTCCCCCCGTCACTGCCCCTCCGCCGCCGGGTCGCCCGTCGGCCGTATCCTCCGTCGGGCAGCTCGGCCAATGTGTAGGGCCCTTAACTCTCTCCATTTTATCTCTGTGCGCGGCTTGATACATCTCCCCCTATATAACTTCTAGCAGGTGAGGGGATTAAACATAAGGTGTGTTTTTTTAACTCCATGCTTGTACTTTTTATTACAAGCAGCATTATATATGACAGCAGAATTAGTATGCCCTCCTCTAATGCATCCACGTGCTCAGCAAAGACCTGGCCATCAGAATGGGTTTTATCTTAGATGTGCCCGAACAGAGATCTAAAATGAAGGACGCAGTTTGTGACGTTACAGTATGATAAGGTTCAGATGGGATGACTTCAATACCTGCATATTGAGCTCACCCTCCAAACACATTACTTCCCAGAATCTGAGGCGTCCATCATCAACAGCCAATCAGAACTGGGCTAACAACAAGGGGGTGCAGCAGCAGCACCTGCCACTGCTCTGAGAGCTGAGACAGGAGAGGTCTGACCTTGCTCAGCAGAAAGCTATTGTGCTAGAGAGAAATACCGGTTTTACATAATACCTCTCTGAGTCCTGTAATTAGAATAAGGCGTTGGACAGGTGCCTAAGGAGTTACGGCAGATAGACCTCTCCCTTCCTGCATAATGCATATGAAACTCTTCTTTGCTTCTTATGCAACAAGTCTTCCCAGGGACTGAAAGATGTTATCCTATTGATTTATGGGCCTAATTCAGACCTGATTGCTGTGCAGCAAATTACACTGTCCTGCGATCAGATAGCCGCCGCCCAGGGGGAGTGAAAATTCGCCCCGTTCAAGTGTGCGATTGCAGGTGTACACTGTGAGAAAATTCACCTCAGTCGGTGGACAGCTGCAAAACCGTTCACACATCACACTCACCATGGAATGTTTTTCCCACTCTGTGCAGTGTGTGCGTAGCTCAATACTTACTCCTCCAGTGCGATGAGAACAGGCTGATCAGGGCCGGAGCTGACGTCACACACCCTCCCTGAAAACAGTTGGGCACGCCTGCGTTTTTCCAGACACTCCCAGAAAACGTCCAGTTACCACCCACAAACGTCCGCTTCCTGTCAAAAGCCGAAGCCCGTGCAATTGAAATTTTCGCACCATCCTGTCGCTATTTGGCGACGCGCCTGCACATTGCTGTGCATCCGCATGTGCAGTCATTCGATAACTGGCCGCTGTGCGATTTCGTACAACGGCGATCAGGTCTGAATCGGGCCCTATATTGGGTGGGGGAAACTGTGAATGAATGAGGTAAAAGTAAGGGTGATCTGAGAGACCTGACAGGGCTTGGGGTGTCACCAGGGACGGATTGGGAGATAAAAGTGGCCCTGGAAAAAAATCTAGACGTGGCCTCGTGGGCGGCATCAAATCAACTGTAGGCGGGACCAATACAAAAGTAGGCAGGATTACTGCTTCAAAATGTAATGTAGGCGGAGTTACACCAACAAAAGGCAGATCATGTTAGTGTTCACTCTAGGATTTTTTTAGGACAGGGTACTGATCACGGGGAGGGCACATTTTTCATTCGGGAGGGCACTTTTTTAAGTTAGAAGGGCAAAATTAGGTACAGTACATACTATAATGCTTGGTGCTCCCATTCCCACAGGGCAAAGCATGGACAGTGCGCGCCTAAAATTTAGGGGCATTGTTTTGTGGAGAAGGGGCGTGGCCACATAACAGTGGCAATTCACATTACACCACACAGTAGTGCTCCTAATACACAATGCACCAGGTAGAACCTCCTATACACACTGCGACAGGTAGAGCACGTTATACATATTGCGCCAGATAGAGCACGTTATACACATTGCGCCAGGTAGAGAGCACTGAGACACACTGCACCAGGTAGAGAGCACTGAGGCACACTGCACCAGGTAGAGAGCACTGAGGCACATTGCACCAGGTAGAGAGCACTGAGGCACACTGCACCAGGTAGAGAGCACTGAGACACACTGCACCAGGTAGAGAGCACTGAGGCACATTGCACCAGGTAGAGAGCACTGAGGCACACTGCACCAGGTAGAGAGCACTGAGACACACTGCACCAGGTAGAGAGCACTGAGACACACTGCACCAGGTAGAGAGCACTGAGGCACACTGCACCAGGTAGAGAGCACTGAGGCACACTGCACCAGGTAGAGAGCACTGAGACACACTGCACCAGGTAGAGAGCACTGAGGCACATTGCACCAGGTAGAGAGCACTGAGGCACATTGAACCAGGTAGAGAGCACTGAGGCACACTGCACCAGGTAGAGAGCACTGAGACACACTGCACCAGGTAGAGAGCACTGAGGCACACTGCACCAGGTAGAGAGCACTGAGGCACACTGCACCAGGTAGAGAGCACTGAGACACACTGCACCAGGTAGAGAGCACTGAGGCACATTGCACCAGGTAGAGAGCACTGAGGCACATTGAACCAGGTAGAGAGCACTGAGGCACACTGCACCAGGTAGAGAGCACTGGGGCACATTGCACCAGGTAGAGAGCACAGAGCCTTATTGCACCAGGTAGAGAGCACTGAGGCACACTGCACCAGGTAGAGAGCACTGAGACACACTGCACCAGGTAGAGAGCACTGAGGCACATTGCACCAGGTAGAGAGCACTGAGGCACATTGCACCAGGTAGAGAGCACTGAGGCACATTGCGCCAGGTAGAGAAAACTGAGGCACATTGCACCAGGTAGAGAGCACTGAGACACACTGCACCAGGTAGAGAGCACTGAGACACATTGCACCAGGTAGAGAGCACAGAGACACATTGCACCAGGTAGAGAGCACTGAGGCACACTGCACCAGGTAGAGAGCACTGAGGCACACTGCACCAGGTAGAGCACAGAGACGCACTGCACCAGGTAGAGAGCACAGAGACACATTGCACCAGGTAGAGAGCACAGAGACACATTGCACCAGATAGAGAGCACAGAGCCTTATTGCACCAGGTAGAGAGCACTGAGGCACATTGCACCAGGTAGAGAGCACTGAGACACACTGCACCAGGTAGAGAGCACTGAGGCACACTGCACCAGGTAGAGAGCACTGAGGCACACTGCACCAGGTAGAGAGCACTGAGACACACTGCACCAGGTAGAGAGCACTGAGGCACATTGCACCAGGTAGAGAGCACAGAGCCACATTGCACCAGGTAGAGAGCACTGAGGCACACTGCACCAGGTAGAGAGCACTGAGGCACACTGCACCAGGTAGAGAGCACTGAGGCACACTGCACCAGGTAGAGAGCACTGAGGCACACTGCACCAGGTAGAGAGCGAAGTAAGGCATAAGCAGAGTATGTGGAGGGGAGCGTGGCCGGCTCTCCTGATAGCGGCCATTGGCCGCCGCAGCAAGGCATAAGCAGATGACATGGGGGTGGGGGGTGGGGGGGGCGCCTCTCCTGATAGCAGCCAGTGGCTGCAGTAAGACATAAGCAGTTACTCCATTAAACAGTTCACAGGGGTAAGACGGGCCACGGCCCACCGGGGGAACTCCCAATACATGCACTGGCCAATCCTGCCCTGTGTATGTATGTATGTATATATATATATATATATATATATATATATATATGTATATGTGTGTTGCAAATGCCATTTGCATGGTGGTAATGCTGACCCCGAGCGCTAACACCTACTTTTTCTTACTTATCACTTTGGGACTTGGGGGTGTGCAGCAGGACTTCAGGTGTTCGGTTGAGCCAGGCACCTTGTATAATTAAGCCCCGCCCCCACCGCATATTGCCATGATTCGCAGGCCTATAGGGAGGGGGTGGAGCCAAATGGATATTATGGAAATTGCATTGCATTGCCTCTGCCATCTCCTCACAGTCCCGCGAATCGCGGCAAAATGCCGCAGGGGGAGGTGCTACGATCAGGGGCTGGGGGACCGTGGTCACAAAAAAATAAACATATGTGGTCCATCGGAGAGGGGGGAGGGGGTTCTGGGTGCTCCCACACGTCTGCTGCGGCGTGTGAAAGCAGTAGAGCCGGTAACGCTGCCCAGTCTCACTCTCAACTGATCGGTATAAATTCCCCACCTGCTTGTCTTTCAGTAATCAGTGTGCTGGAGGAGAGTGAAATTTCAGAATCACGGAGTCCTCCAGTCTGCGGGCCGCTGACAGGCACTGGCTGCAAAGAATGAGTGACTCGTTTCTGGGGGCGAGGCCACATGCATCAATCGGCCCCACAGGCCCACAATGCCATCGGCCTCCCGGGGAAGTTCCCGGTGACTACAATGGCCAATCTGGGCCTGGGTGTCACCATTCACTGCAGACTTCAATGATTTATTATTATTATTATTATTATTATTATTATTATAATATCATCATTCATATTTGCCTTCTCTCCCACAATTTCCAGGAAACTCACAATTTTGGGTGACGGCTTCATGATCTGTGACAGTAGTCAGCCCTATCGGATCCCGTCCGCAGGGGAGGGATGATGCCATTTGCTATAAATTGCGTCATAACGGCCCGTCCCTTAAAACATAGTACCACAAGTCAAGGCATCATATCACGGGGGATTGGGCCACAATGACGCAAGTTTCAATGCCACACCCCATTCCTGGATCTCCCTCTCCCAAACCCCCAGGAGTAAACGCTACTACAGTAAGTATGCGTTCATTTTAATAACACAATAGGCTGCAACAGAACAGTAGGAGCTGAGCCTGATTGATCACCGTTACATTGATTCTGCTTCGGGCCCCTCTGAGTCTTAACCCGCTTCATTTCTCGAACCCCCCCCCCCCCCTCGCTCCTCCCCATCAGTACTTACCTTCCCTGTGTGGCAATCTAGGTTTCCTAATAGATGACCCACCTCTGAGTATCAGCATTTACAAAGCCCAGTTGGCCCTTAATTTGGCGCTGTAGCTGCTACGGATGCTAATCCGTATGATGTCATTTGTCAGTAGAACATTTTGTCCACAAATTTGTTTAGCGCTTACTCTGTACTTGACAAGGGCCGCCCTCCTTCCACACAAAAATTTTCCTCTCACCCCGTACCAATGCTGCTCCTCAAACGTCGCCCACCATCTAGGCCGGAAATTCATTTGCACCTCATTAATGACCTCCAATGTGTGCAGTGACATCATTTCATTTTCTTTTGCTGCAACATCTGGGAAAAGTTGGCTTCTATCCGTTTACCAAGTGTTTTCCCAAAGTTTAATGTTCCAGTATCACAAAACATATGTTGTGGCATAAAGCAGGTTTTGCAGTGAAGTTGATGTGGTTTGTGTACAACCTCTATTGCGTACTCTGCCAAAGTACATTTTGTTTACAACAGACACACAACACCATATGTTTTTTGTTTAATCCACTGCTGGGAGCTAGTGACCCAGACGGGGCGTGGATTTCATGCTTCTCTATTGGATATAAACTAAATATTTCATATTTTTCCAAAGCATAGGTATTTATTGAAGGGAACTTCCAATGTGTTTTAGGGGTCTATTTATCAATAATCGCATGCTCATTGTGATCTGGGCGAGATATTAGTACCCAAAATTGCATTGCATTATGCACTTATTCCGCTGCCATGTTAGAAAGAACAACCGCATGCAGTACGGCCCCCCACTCTCCCCCTGTCGTCGCTTTGCCCTGCCGCTGGGTCCCGTTGATGACGGCTTTGCGCTGGGTACACATAGTCTCTCTAGTGTGTACCCAGCCTAAGACTTGGAGAGAGATAAAGTGGATGGAGATAAAGTATCAGCCAATCAGCTCCTGTCTGTCAGGCTCTGGAGCCTTACCTCCAGCGGGTGCTCCCACCGGTTACCGTCCCGCTGGTTGGCACGGCTGCGGCGGCAGGGAGCTGATGGCGGCGGGTCCTCCTGGACGGATGTGCGGCTGCCAAGGGCCGGGGGCCGAGGGTCTGGAGAGCCGGGCGCTGTGGCGGGGATCGCTGCGGTAAGGTCCTCTGGTGGTGACACAGTATAGTGTGTCAGAGACAGAAGCTGGCGAAAGCTGTGTGCTAGCAGCTAAGTATGTCTCCTGTGCTGGGGGCAGCCATGTTGGAGACCAAGAGTATTACCAATGAAGTTCCCAATCTGTGTCCAGCCAATCCTGCGTGTTCTCCCCTTAAAAAAGGGGGCTGGCTCAGAGGGAGAGTGCCAGTGCTTCAAGTTACCTCCTTGTGAAAGGTTCTCCAGCTCTGTGCTCCCAGGTTACTTCTGGTTCCCTGGTCCTGGTTGCTCTCATCCATCGGTTACCTAAACGCTGCTGCATTCCTGCTGTCTAAGTCCGTTGCCACTCGTGGAAGCACTCACGGGGTCCCAGGTCGTAGAGGAGCTCCAGGTGCTAACAGCGGTCCCCGCAGCAGTCTTCATTTCTTCAAAGTCCAAGTTCTTCAGCCTCGTCTTTCAATCACAAACCACAGTCTTCATTTCTTCAAAGTCCAAGTTCTTCAGCCTCGTCTTTCAATCACAAACCACAGTCTTCATTTATTCAAAGTCCAAGTTCTTCAGCCTCGTCTTTCAATCACAAACCACAGTCTTCATTTATTCAAAGTCCAAGTTCTTCAGCCTCGTCTTTCAATCACAAACCACAGTCTTGAGTTCTTCTTTACCGGAGTTCTTAAGCTTCACTCTTCAAGTCATTTAACCATAGACTCTAATTCTTCCAGTTTCTTCAATTTCTCCAATATTCGTGTACAGCCTGATTATTCATTAAAACTACAGTTATCTTCCTACGAAGTCGTCCTTTTTTTTACGCCCTCCGGCCAACGTTAACACTAAAGGTGTGTACACACGGTGAGATTTTTTCTTGAGATTTTGACTATATAGTCAAAATTGCAAGAAAAGTTAGTGCAAATCGCAAGGTGAAAGTCACCTTGCGATCCCGATGCGCGGCCCCGCCAGGTCGGCATCGCAAGAAAAGATAGACTGTACAGGCAAGTCAATTCTTGCTAGATCGGTGTACTATCTAGTTCATCTCACATGTCAATGACATCTCACATAAGCCAAAATCTCACATAAGCCAAAATCGTAAGCACACATAGTCCATATCTCAAGAAAAGTTAGTCAAAATCTGTCCTATCTGGGCTCCGGGGAGTTCAAGGGAAATCGCAAGTAAAAATCGAACATAGCAAGAATCTCACCGTGTGTACACACCCTTAGTTTGGCTTCCACCCCATGAGGAGGAATTACATTCAGCCACCTCGTTTACTCTCCTCACAGGTAGCTGTCCCTTCAGCCAAAACTCGGTTGTCGGAACCCCAACTTTTTCAAACCCAGCCTGTAACATGACAGCTAGGAGCTGATTGGCTGTTACATTATCACCGTGCAATTTATCACTCTCCAAGGTTTGATAAATCTGGGTCTTTGTAAAGTGTCATATCCACCGTTCCACTTACATACACTATCAATATGCCAACATGCTATTACCGTCAAGTAATGCGAGTTCTCATATATATCAGTAGTTGGGATCTCAGTCATTTAAATAGGAGGCTTCATAGTATAAATATACTGTAGGTTTACAATGGTTAAATGTAAAACCAATGCAGTAAGAATTGATTTAATACATATACAGTATACGGTATGTATTACTTACCTATGGAGATAATGCAATCCAGGATTGAGGCAATTCCCACGCTATTCTGACCCATTGCATACATCGCAACTTTTAATATTTTAGATTTGGGACCCCTCTGCATGGCGAAACAGCGCCTGCTGGAAAAGAGGGCGTGGCCTCAGTAAAAGGAGGTGAAGCTTCGCAAGAATGCCACGCCAGGGTCGGACTGGCCCACTGGAGAACAGGGGTAACCACCGGTGGACCCCACTGCCTGTGGGCCCACCTCCTCCTGTTATTAATCTTCTACATTAACATGCACGTACAAGCAGTGTTTACTATATATACTTATCAAGGGACACAGCCCATGTACTCTCTACTGGTTAGCCGGGACTCTGTGTTGGTTGGCCACAACCTTAAGCATGGGCCCCTACCACTGCATTTCCCCGGTGGGCCATTATTGCCCCAGTCTGACACTGTGCCACGCCACCCGTTTTCGTCACTGCGGGGGCATGCCCAGTGCTCTATGAGCTGCTGGCATGCCCCCAGTCCCTCTGTGTCCTGTGAATAGACGCTGTGCACATGCGCACAGCATCTGTACACCGCTGCTGCAGCCAATGACAGGAGCCTCCCAACTGCCCCCCGCCCCCGCCCCCCTCCACCACCATGGGACACTGCGGCCTGAGGGTGGGACAGCAGGATAGTCCCCAAAAAAGGGACTGTCCTGCGAAAATCATGACAGTTGGGTGGTATGCCATTGCTTGTTCTCCAGAACTGACCTAGGGGGTAATTCAGACTGGATCGCTGCAGCGATAGCAGTCTGAATCCCTTTGTGGAGTGCGCCCTCGCACAACGGGAGACCACTGAGATGCCAACAGCATCTCAGGACTGCAATCGCCTCTGCCTGATTGACAGGCACGCCAGGCCAGCGGCGTTAGAACTGCATTGGTGGCTCGCGGTCCATACAGCGCAACCGTATCCGGACCATTGCGGGGGCGGGCTGCGGTGGCAGCCGCTGAGACCCGGGACACTGAGGGTAGCCGCCTGCCAGCACAGTTAGGCTGTGCAGGCAGGGAGCTACTCGCCGGGTGCAAAAGCATCGCCGCTGTGCACCCTTGCGGGGTGGGGAGGGGGTAGGGCCTGACATGTGGAATGGATATAGCCCTGTGCTGGGCGTCACCACGCATTAAGTGATTGTAGATGTGCTAAATTTAGCACATCTACAATCAGATCTTAATTACCCCCCTAGCTCTATGTATTAATAATTGTGGCAGTGCCGTGATTACTAGTAGTCCATATTCAAAATGACTTTTTCATTTTACCACAAATGTCCTTTTTATGTACTAGGGACTGTCCCTGCGAGGGGTGGTCTTCAGTATGCCGGCCGTCGGGCTCCCGGCGACCAGCATACCGGCGCCGGGAGCCCGACGCCCGGAATATCAACACTTATTCTCCCTTGTGGGGGTCCACGACCCCCCTGGAGGGAGAATAAAATAGTGTGGTGCGCGTAGCGCGCCACCGTGCCCGTAGCGAGGCGAGCGCAGCGAGCCCGCAAGGGGCTCATTTGCGCTCGCCACATTGTCGGTAAGCCGGCGGCCGGCCTCCCGGCGCCGGTATGCTGGTCGCCGGGAGGCCGGCCGCCGGCAGATCGTAGTGAACCCCCTTGCGAATTACACCACAATCGACCACAGTGGAGTCTGTCACATTTCTGAAAGACATCTCGAGAGAATCTGACTCTGCGCATGCGCACATCTGCCCTGATTCTGATTTGGAAGTAGAGCAAATAAAAAGCTGTGCACCTAGGTTACACCATGCTGCACTGCAGGTGAGGCAGATGTAACATGTGCGGAGAGAGATTTGGGTGGGGGGTGTCCAAACCGAAATTGAATTTCCAGTGTAAAAATAAAGCAGTCAGTATTTAGTTACCCTGCACAGAAACAATATAACTGGATTTGCTCCCTTTGCATTGCACATTGGTTTGTTCCAGATACAAAGTTATACCACTTTCACCAGACAAGTGTGACAATCCTGGCTTTTAAGTATCGGGTCATTTTGCTGGTCCTAGCCTTACCCCCTTCCACACAGGAAAGCAAATTACCAGGTGAAGCAACTACCCGGTAATTTTCCAATCAATGCTGGTATTTCTCTGTGTGGAGGGGTCAACCCGGGTTGCAATTGCCGGGTCTCTGACCCTAGTAAAAACCAGGGTTGAAATCCGCGAATTTTGACCCGGGTTGACTTTTTCACACAGAGAGCCGGATGTACTAAGCAGAAAATGCGGTAAACCCCCTGTTTACCGCATTATCCTGATGTACTAAGCCCCGGCCGGCTGGTCAGCGCTGCGGCGGGGTTCGCCAGCTTTAGCCTATGGGCTTCTCTCCACGGCGCTGTGTGAGGGATCCGATCGGATCCCTCCCAGCATGCCCTGCGGCCGCCCCCCGTCACCCCGCGCATGCGCAGACTGACTCCTGGGGACGAATCCCGGAAGTCGGGCTGCCGCTGCGCATCGCGGAGGACAGCTCTTATCGGAAGAGCTGTCCTCCGCAATGCTGATCGCATATGTTAGTGCATATGCGATCAGGGCGGCGATGGGCAGCGATGTACATTAGTACATCCCGCCCAGAAAAAGGACCTGTGTTAATTGGCAAATTACCATGTAAAAGTGCTTTACCCGGTAATTTGGTTTTCTGTGTGAAAGGGGTATTACTTGTCTTTTTTGCTTTACTTCCAAAGCAGAATCAGACTCTGGTCAGTTGCCTGAGTTGGATGGAGGCTGTAGGACAGGGGCCCTCATTCCGAGTTGTTCGCTCGTTAGTGGTTTTCGCAACGGAGCGATTTGTCGCAAACTGCGCATGCGCAATGTTCGCAGTGCGTCTGCGCCAAGTAAATTTGCCAAAAAGTTAGGTATTTTACTCACGGCTTAACGAAGAAATTTCTTTGTTCTGGTGATCGGAGTGTGATTGACAGGAAGTGGGTGTTTCTGGGTGGAAACTGGACGTTTTATGGGTGTGTGCGGAAAAACGCTGCCGTTTCTGGGAAAAACGCGGGAGTGGCTGGAGAAACGGGGGAGTGTCTTGGCGAACGCTGGGTGTGTTTGTGACGTCAAACCAGGAACGAAACTGACTGAACTGATCGCAGTGGCAGAGTAAGTCCCGAGCTACTCAGAAACTGCAAAGAAATTTCTATTCGCAATTATGCAAATCTTTCATTCGCAATTCTGCAAAGCTAAGATTCACTCCCAGTAGGCAGCGGCTTAGCGTGTGCAAAGCTGCTAAAAGTAGCTAGCGAGCGAACAACTCGGAATGAGGGCCCGGGATCGTACCCCTCTCCTGTGAAGCTGCCTCCGTAGGCATAAAGCTTTGCTGTTCAGGATTTGGAAAATAGCAGTCAGACTGCATCCCCCATTAATATTAATTAATAACGGAGACTGCAGTCTGCAGCGCTAACTAGCCTTTTGCAAGAGAATTCTCCGAAATCTGTATTAGTACATAGCAAGTAAACATACAATTATGCAGAAATTTCAGGTTCTACTTAGTTTTATGAGGTAAAAAAAGCTTGATAAATAGTCCCCAGCTTTAGCAGCCATGGAGAGCGGAGTATTTTGTGAAAGGAATCTCAGACCATTTCACTTTACTGACTACCATAGATACTAATCCTGTATAACCCCTTTCTGTCGTCTCTTTCCCCAAATCAGTGATCTGACGTCAGCTGCGCTCTAGGAAACGTTATAAGTTTTAAATAGTGGCTTGACAGTTCCTGTAATGGTCTGGGACGCGGCTAAAGCGTACCTGAGGGGAACGTTTATTGCCGCTCTCTCCTCATAAAATAAACTAACGCTCTGAGGACGATGAATTATCCAGAACACTGTAAACTGCAGAGCCAAGATATTTAGCTCCTGATACTTCTGCTGTAAGATCACAACGGGAACGAGCTCGTAAAGCACATTTTAGTAGGCTAAGAACAGTCACTGCTGACCTTTTTTTTTTTTTTACGATAATCATAAATTTATTTCATGTGGGGATTACGTGGGTAATATGGTGGCTCTGCTATGCAAGCCGCCTGGGAGTAGTTCTGCCGTTATGTCAAGCGGATACAGAGTCACATGTATCACATGTAGAATTCTAATTATCTCATACGGTAATCTATAAGGGTGCATTATTCCCAGTATTCGGTATAGACACTCCAGTCTCCATAAGTGCATGCTTTAATGAATTCTTACCTAGACACCTTAACCCTGTTGTATTGTGGGACCAACATGAAGACGTCTGAAAAATATGGCATTACATTCCCTCAGAGACAGACTAAGGAGGCACAGGATGCCCCCATGACACCGGGGGAAATGAATGATGTCATCTGGTTGGTTTAGTGAAGGAAAACTGCAGGAGCAGACGGGATATCAGTAGACTCACATATTATATTACATTTATTGATATTGTGGGCCCTATGGGGCTGATTCTCATTCGGACGGATCTCTGTGCACGGATGCAATGGCGAGTTTTAGCGTACAACCAGTAGTGGATATTGCTACGGGCACGCAGGATTTTTTTTGCCCGCGGTGCCACTTTCCGGAGGGCGCCGCCACCATGGCAAGATCTGCTACTGGTGCCCCCCGGTGCTCGGTAGATGCGGTGCTGTGCGGTGCGCGATGAAGTCATCACGCATTGCATTGTGGGAGTGGCACATAGACACTAGGGGTCATGATTGACCTCTAGTGTCTATGCGGTGCTATGGGAGGGACGTCATGAAGTCTCTCCCATAGATCAGAGGAGCGGCAGCAGCGGTCGGGAAGCAGGAGCGGGGATTGTAAGTATTAATTTTTTTTTTTTTTAAGCGGCGCAACTAGGTGGCACAACTCTACAGGGGGCACAGTACTGGGGGCACGGTGCAACTAGGTGGCACAACTCTACAGGGGGCACAGTACTGGGGGCACGGTGCAACTAGGTGGCACAACTCTACAGGGGGCACGGCGCAACTAGGTGGCACAACTCTACAGAGGGCACAGTACTGGGGGCATGGCGCAACTAGGGGGCACAACTATACAGGGGGCACAGTACTGGGGGCACGGTGCAACTAGGTGGCACAACTCTACAGAGGGCACAGTACTGGGGGCACGGTGCAACTAGGTGGCACAACTCTTCAGAGGGCACAGTACTGGGGGCACGGCGCAACTAGGTGGCACAACTCTACAGGGGGCACAGTACTTGGGGCATGGCGCAACTAGGTGGCACAACTCTTCAGAGGGTACAGTACTGGGGGCATGGCGCAACTAGGTGGCACAACTCTACAGAGGGCACAGTACTGGGGGCATGGCGCAACTAGGTGGCACAACTCTACAGGGGGCACAGTACTGGGGGCACGGTGCAACTAGGTGGCACAACTCTACAGAGGGCACAGTACTGGGGGCATGGCGCAACTAGGTGGCACAACTCTACAGGGGGCACAGTACTGGGGGCACGGTGCAACTAGGTGGCACAACTCTTCAGAGGGCACAGTACTGGGGGCATGGCGCAACTAGGGGGCACAACTATACAGGGGGCACAGTACTGGGGGCACGGTGCAACTAGGTGGCACAACTCTACAGAGGGCACAGTACTGGGGGCACGGTGCAACTAGGTGGCACAACTCTTCAGAGGGCACAGTACTGGGGGCACGGTGCAACTAGGTGGCACAACTCTACAGAGGGCACAGTACTTGGGGCATGGCGCAACTAGGTGGCACAACTCTACAGGGGGCACAGTACTGGGGGCACGGTGCAACTAGGTGGCACAACTCTACAGAGGGCACAGTACTGGGGGCATGGCGCAACTAGGTGGCACAACTCTACAGGGGGCACAGTACTGGGGGCACGGTGCAACTAGGTGGCACAACTCTACAGAGGGCACAGTACTGGGGGCATGGCGCAACTAGGTGGCACAACTCTACAGGGGGCACAGTACTGGGGGCACGGTGCAACTAGGTGGCACAACTCTACAGAGGGCACAGTACTGGGGGCATGGCGCAACTTGGTGGCACAACTCTACAGAGGGCACAGTACTGGGGGCATGGCGCAACTAGGTGGCACAACTCTACAGAGGGCACAGTACTGGGGGCATGGCGCAACTAGGTGGCACAACTCTACAGAGGGCACAGTACTGGGGGCATGGCGCAACTAGGTGGCACAACTCTACAGGGGGCACAGTACTGGGGGCACGGTGCAACTAGGTGGCACAACTCTACAGAGGGCACAGTACTGGGGGCATGGCGCAACTAGGTGGCACAACTCTACAGGGGGCACAGTACTGGGGGCACGGTGCAACTAGGTGGCACAACTCTTCAGAGGGCACAGTACTGGGGGCACGGCGCAACTAGGTGGCACAACTCTACAGGGGGCACAGTACTTGGGGCACGGCGCAACTAGGTGGCACAACTCTACAGGGGGCACAGTACTTGGGGCACGGCGCAACTAGGTGGCACAACTCTTCAGAGGGCACAGTACTGGGGGCATGGCGCAACTAGGTGGCACAACTCTACAGAGGGCACAGTACTGGGGGCATGGCGCAACTAGGTGGCACAACTCTACAGGGGGCACAGTACTGGGGGCACGGTGCAACTAGGTGGCACAACTCTACAGAGGGCACAGTACTGGGGGCATGGCGCAACTAGGTGGCACAACTCTACAGGGGGCACAGTACTGGGGGCACGGTGCAACTAGGTGGCACAACTCTACAGAGGGCACAGTACTGGGGGCATGGCGCAACTAGGTGGCACAACTCTACAGAGGGCACAGTACTGGGGGCATGGCGCAACTAGGTGGCACAACTCTACAGAGGGCACAGTACTGGGGGCATGGCGCAACTAGGTGGCACAACTCTACAGAGGGCACAGTACTGGGGGCATGGCGCAACTAGGTGGCACAACTCTACAGGGGGCACAGTACTGGGGGCACGGTGCAACTAGGTGGCACAACTCTACAGAGGGCACAGTACTGGGGGCATGGCGCAACTAGGTGGCACAACTCTACAGGGGGCACAGTACTGGGGGCACGGTGCAGCTAGGTGGCACAACTCTTCAGAGGGCACAGTACTGGGGGCACGGCGCAACTAGGTGGCACAACTCTACAGGGGGCACAGTACTTGGGGCACGGTGCAACTAGGTGGCACAACTCTTCAGAGGGCACAGTACTGGGGGCATGGCGCAACTAGGTGGCACAACTATACAGGGGGCACAGTACTTGGGGCACGGCGCAACTAGGTGGCACAACTCTACAGAGGGCACAGTACTGGGGGCATGGCGCAACTAGGGGGCACAACTATACAGGAGGCACAGTACTGGGGGCACAACTCTACAGGGGGCATAACTGACCACGCCCCTTCTCCGTGAATCCACTCCCCTATTTTTTCGCCCGGGGCGCCACAAAGTCTAGATCCGGCTCCTGTGTACAACACATAAGCAGAAGTGGATTCACCCATTATTGCGTAAGCATCTCCAGTTGTGGGTTGCATAGAACTTGGCCAGATCTGTCTTTCCGTGAAATTGGTCTTTTTGGGGTGGCAACAGGGCAGCAACGAGTGCACGGGACCACACAGACTATGGCCATTACGGCTATATATATATTGGTGCATCTGGCTGGGTGTACCGTACACTTGCTGTAGGGACTGCCAGCAGAGCAGTAGAGAGCCTGCTGGGCCCAGGTATTTTTCAGGAGGCGTGGCCTAGTCACAGGGGGAGTGGTCATGCACCCTTAGAAAAAAAAAAGATTTTTTTTTTAGTTTAAGCACTACCTGGACCACACTGCAGCGTGCTGGACTGAGGGGAAGAGCTGCAGATGCTGCTGCCAGGTAATAGGGGGACCTGGGCCCCCACTGGGCCCCTCCATCAGACCTGGGCCCCGGGTAATTAGTACCCTCCCTCTCTCTGCGCCAATGACTTTCGGTGACTGACATATAAACTGGGCGGACATATTTAAATGCCCACCCATGTGTGACGTCAGGCACGACACATCGTGCGGACGATTGGTAAGTGTGTCTGCAGTTACCCGTCATTAGGTCGGCGGATGGACCCGTCGGCCAGATGTGTACCCAGCTTCTCTGTCTCCGAGGCTTGATACATCTGGCCCATTGATTTTCCTTTCTCTTATTGAAAATGGATAATTCAGTAAAATGCAACAGACTTGTTACATATATGTCAGTAAAACCTTAGGAAGGAAGTCCGTGGGCAAGTCAAGAACATTCGGGTTAGTCAACAAAAAAACCCACAGTATTTTGATTTCACATGTCTGCTCTTCACATGTCTATTTTATTTATAGTTTATAGTACCGTACATAAAATACTTTATTTTTAATTATTATTATTATTATTAAAATTTTTTTAGATTATGTGGTGTTTTTTAGATTATGTGGTGTTTTTTAGATTATGTGGTGTTTTTTTAGATTATGTGGTGTCTTTGGTTATTTCATTACAACTGTAAAAGAGAAGTGATAGAGGAAGTATTATCAGTATATGACTATAGCGTGACAGGTCATCACCCATGTTGTGTCATATTTATGACTCCCAATCACACAGGGTTTTTGTGTAATTTGAGCAGTGGCGGAACAAGCAAGCGGTGGGCCCAGGTGCAACAAAATGCTTTGGGCCCCCCCCCCATCCCATCCAAGTCCACCCCACGGGCAGTGCACGCCGTAGGCGCGCGCAAAAATACATAGTGGCGTGGCTTCGTGGGGAAGGGGTGTGTCCACAAAATAATACCAATTCATAAAACGGTGCACAGTAGTCTCCATTCTTCAAATTACGCCGCACAGTAGCACCACTACACCAGGTAGAGACCCTTTTACTCCTTACAGCGAACAGATTCCCCTTTTTACACATAACGGCAGACAGCGTGCACTTTTTACACATAACGGCAGACAGCGTGCCCTCGTTACACATAGCGGCAGACAGCATACACTTTTTACACAATGGCAGACAGCGTGCCCTCGTTACACATAGCGTCAGACAGCGTGCACTTTTTACACATTACGGCAGACAGCGTCCCCATTTTACACATTACGGCAGACAGCGTCCCCATTTTACACATTACGGCAGACACCATACACTTTTACACATAACGGCAGATAGCGTGCCCTTTTTACACATTACGGCAGGCAGATTCTACCTTTTTACACATAGCGGCAGGCAGATTCCCCATTTTTATACATAGCGGCAGGCAGATTCTACCTTTTTACACATAGCGGCAGGCAGATTCCCCATTTTTATACATAGCGGCAGGCAGATTCCCCATTTTTACACATTGCGGCAGGCAGATTCCCCATTTTTACATTGCGGCAGGCAGATTCCCCATTTTTACATTGCGGCAGGCAGATTCCCCATTTTTATACATAGCGGCAGGCAGTCCCCCCTTTTTACACATTGCGGCAGGCAGTCCCAACAAATAAAGAAAGAAAGAAAGAAAGAAAGAAAGAAAGAAAGAAGAATTATACTTACCCTCTCTGTTGGCTCAGGCTCCTCGGTGCAGCTTCCCGGGCAGTAGAGAAGAAGGAGGAGGGAGGTGAAGGAGGTAGCCGCAGCAGCGCTGTGTTACTGGTGGAGGCGCTGCTGCTGCTGCCCCTCTGCTTCCCTATAGGCTGTTCTCAGAGACAGCCTATAGTGAAGCAGAGGAGCAGCAGCAGCAGCGCCTCCACCAGTAACAAAGCGCTGCTGCGGCTCTCTCCTTCACTGAGAGACTGTGACCTGTTTGTATATGAGGGAGGGAGGGACGGACCCTCCTCCCTCCTTCGTGTGTGGGTGGCCAGAATCGTTCCTTATGACGGACGGGTCACGGGAGCGCTGGTGTGCGGCTGCGGCATGACATACAATGAGTCATTGTGACTCATTCATGTAATGCCGGCCGGCGGCTGTGGGCCCTTGAGTGCGGCGGGGCCCCAGTGCAATGCACTGCCTGCCCCGCCAGTAGTTCCGCCCCTGAATTTGAGTACTAAGCAGCCAGCAGAACGACACACATTACATCACTTCATTACCTGTTATTGGGACTAATTTAAGACTGATTGCAAAAGCAAAATCTTCCTCTAATGGGCAAAACCATGTGCACTGCAGTTGGGGCGGATGTAACATGTGCACAGAGAGTTAGATTTGGGTGGGGGGGTGTTCAAACTGAAATCCAAATTGCAGTGTAAAAATAAAGCAGCCAGTATTTACCCTGCATAGAAACAATACAACCCACCCAAATCTAACTCTCTCTGCACTTGTTAACTTATATCTATCCCCCCTGCACTGCACATGGTTTTGCCCATTAGAGGAAGATTTTGCTGTTGCAATCAACCTTGATTTAAGCCCATTGTGCATTAAATTGAGTCTGGTGGCTTTTTTATGATATGCTAATTCGCGTTGGGTATGGGTGACCGGCGGCTGGCATCCCAGCGGTCAGCATCCGGCAGCTGGGATCCCGGCAGTCAGCATACCGACACCGAGATCCCGGCTGCCAGAATTTCAGCAGGGGGGGAGAGAGCGCAATGAAGCACATTGCGGGCTCGGTGGCTCGCTGCACTCGTCACAGGTTCTATTCCCACTCTATGGGTACCGTGGACACCCACGAGTGGGAATAGTCCTGGGCCCCATGCCGGCATTCTGGCAGCCGGGATCCCGGTGTCGGTATGCTGACCGCCGGAAACCCGACTGCCTGGATGGTAACTACATACCGCTAATTCTATCACAAACAATGACATATGTGATTTCACCTTACACATGAAACTTTTGACAATATGGGGGCGGGAATTTCACCATAGGGGTAACATCACTCGCAATGACTCACACAAATTCCCGCACCTCCGGAACTCAGACGCTATCACATTTACCCATTGGTCTTACACACAGACTGGCTCATGTGTTTTGTATACTGTATATATATGTACTGTCAAAGTCAGAAAAATGTCTCTATGCACGTTGCCATATTTGCACCGCACACTGGTCCGCGCTGCGCATGCGTACGCTCTCCCGTGAAGGCGCATACCCGCGATAGCGTGCACTCGCAGGCGCGGTATGCGTATTTACGGTAGAGTTTATGTAGTCGTAGCGTGCGACTCATTCGTTACAAATGTTCACAATTAATGTAGTTTGTAGATCATGGTCACCTTGATAGATTCTGAAAGTTTGGTTAATATAGAATGTCCCTGAGCTGAGGAATCCCTCTTTGCATCGTACGAAGGGTCTAACAGGAATCATACAGCAGTGTTTGGTACCCATCGGAAGAGTATTTAATTAGCAATATTCCGGTGTTGGTTTGGAGCGTATTAATCGCTCGTGCGAATAGTTATGGACATAAGAAGTTTATGTCCATTTCTATTATTTACACATACTCAGGTATGCGGCGGGAAACCCAGTTTCCCACCCACCTGAGCTGTTGGAAATCGTCACAGCCCACCTGTATGAATCACCCTATGACCTTTTGTTATGATGCAGGGCCGAATTCCTTCGGCCAATGGACAATGGGATTGTAGGACCAGGAGATTGCATTGTGTGTGGGGCATAAATAGGCAGGCCGACCACATCCAGCTCTCACTCTTCAACGGTTCTCATTGCTGAAAATCGGGTGCTGGATGTCCAGGCGCATGCGATCGTTTCCCCTTGTGCGTAAGTTTTCTCTCCGTAATCATTGTCTTTCTGTGTGCCAATTTCTCTCATCTCTCTCTCTCTCTCTCCCTGTTCTGTTCTCTCATATCTCCCCTAGACTAGGCTAGTATTGTATTGTATTAGATAGTATTGTATTGTATTGCATTTAGGTCAGTGTAGTATTGTCCTTTTGTATTTATTGTTTAGTTCTGTGGTTAGGAAGTCTCTGTTATATTGTAGTGTATCATTTGTACTGTTATCCCCTTTTACAAATATATTAGATATAATACAGTTAATAGGCTTTGGAACCTAAACCAGTATCTGTGTATTTTCTATAGTGTTAAGTGTTCACTTGAGCGTCGGTGACGCTCAAGCAGCCTTGTAGTTAGTCAGGTTACACAAGGTTGCACTTACACCCTGTACTCACATTAAGGTATTCTGTGTATTTCATTTGTATAAGGTTTAAACATAAAGGTATAGTGCTGTGAGCGTCTGCGCCGCTGGTGACCTCCTCGTGGTCTCGAGCGTATGCTACGCTACAGCGAATCATTACTCTAGTCATAACCAATAACGTATCCTGTGATCACTGGGCCGTGAGCGAACGTGACGCTTGAGCGTCTCGCTTACTGCTGAGCGATCGTTACGCAAATAGCGTACCATTACGGTACTTCTTAAGTAAACAGCGTACAGTGTTCTTAGACTTCATAAAGGGTTGTTTATACGACAAAGGAATTTAGCATTGTCAATTGGGGACTCGTCCGGTCCTTCTCATATCTGCACTAGGTAGATCAGCAGACATTATCCCCCAGCAAAGGGTGGGAGGTTGTCTCACAGTTGCTGACGGGATAAGCGTCTGCTTCGCTTAGATAAAGAGTGCTGAAGGAATCCGGGAACCAGAAGTAAGAACAAAACGCTTGTGTCTTTTAAAACTGTTTTATTTCTCTTCTGTCTTGCGTATACACGCACGCATACATATATCTGCATTTTCTGTTTCATTTTCGTATATCACTATTCCTGTTTGCCAAATTTTATAGTTGATAGAAAGTGCTAAAAGAGATTTGCTGTTATTTCATAGTAGAGGTGATAGTTAAAGTATAGAACAACACACGATCTGCCTGGGAGATAAGGCAGTCAGTGTGGATTGCGGTAGATGATCAGGGATCATCTACATTGATAAAAGTATATATTGTGTTACGGTGGATCTTTACATTGCGTACACGTGTCTATAACAAAGACTAGCGTACGCAATCCAAAAGGAAGACGCACGCAGCGTTCACTACGCAACGTAGCGTCCGGTTACGCCCACGTAGCTCAAGTCACGAAAAGTTGAATTAGCGCAAAGCGATAATTAGCGCAAAGGCGATAAGTAACGCACAGCGGTAGATAACGCGAAGCGGTAAATAACGCAAATCTATTTTTGGAAAAAAAAATCTGAAATTTAGTTTAACAGATCCTGCTCCTAATTGGTAACACTGCTGGCCTGAAGAAAAATTTCTGCGCAGAAATAGATATAGAAACAAAGCGTACATGTGTTGAGTGAGTGTGGTTTTGTATACATAAGTTTATACAACTTTAAGGTGGAACCAAAAGGAAAGTCGGGTACTCGTCAAGGGACATACGTGTAAGTGACATATACGGTGGCTAAGGAGGCATCCTTGGTTAAATAATATTTGAGCATTAGAGTATAGCGGACCATAAGGTAACAAGACCAGGAGGTCATAAGGTAACAAGACCAGGAGGTCATAAGGTAACAAGACCAGGAGGTCATAAGGAACAAGACCAGGAGGTCACAAAATAGACAAAGAGGTCCGCTATAAAAGTCCAGTGGCACAACGCCTGGGGTGTTGGTGCAGAACCCATATAGGCCATAAGCTCTTGCTGAAGGAATCGCGGCCGGAAACATCGATTCCATTGATCTTTCAGTACATGACAAGTAGTGCTTGTGTACTGAACGATTGGACCGCACGTAATTGTGTGCAGTAGTTAGTAATCTGACCTAATACCATTAGAGTAAAGTGGTCACAAACGCTATTTGTACACTCTGACGTGATTTGTGTAATTTTTTATTTTTAAAGGGAAGTTCGCTGGTCACTCGGGAACTATCCAACAACCGATACTTGCTGGGGACTGGTAGGTCCAGCACGCCCCAGTAAATAAAGGTTCACAGGGGCCCTGGGTTGGGTACCGCAGCTCTGGTTACAGTTATTGCAGTACTGGCCAACGTGGGCGAGAAGTAAGTGGGGTACTTGGTAAACCACCACCGCCGGCCTGCCCAGGACATCTTGGTTTGTTTGTAAGGGTTCGCTGAAAACCTTGAGATAAAGATCCAAGGAGGAATAAGCAACACCTGCAGATTATGGGGGCCATTTGTTCAGGTAGGGGGCGATCAACCTCGGTTCGGGTTGATTCAGGGAACCGGCCAGTCGGGTCGGCACGATATGTGATGTGTGAGAAATATGGAAATCACGCTGAAGTTTTATGTGATGAATGGGAGAGAATGACTGTACAAGACAGGGACAAATTCCCAAGAATAGGTAGCTTCAGTCCAGAAGTGTTACAAAATTTAAGGAGGAGGATATGTCTCATTGACCCAACAAAGAGACAAAGTAAACATTATGATTATTTGCAGTTAGGGCAACAGGAAGGTGAATTACAAAGAGATTCAACTGACTTTTCTGAGAGGAGAGACAGTGGCATCGGGAGAGGAGTTGATTGCGGAGAGAAAAACACAAGGTTGAACAATAAAAACGCTCTTAGCAACTGTAGTATAGAGTATAAGAACAAGTGTAATAAATGTAACAATGATTATTGTAATACTGTTGAATGTACAACTATTAACCTATGCAAGTTGCATCCCATGTCAAACTTCCCCCAGGAATACACTCATGAAAGTGAACCCAGAACGATGTCAGCACCTCTTCCAGCAACCATCACAAAAGCCATCCAGGTGGACGCGACCAAATTGGTAAAGGCAATAATCGAACCCCCTAACGGAGGGTCAGGTGAGGTCGTGTCCACAGGTACGTACAATGTTTCATGTCACGCACAAACAAATATACCCCAAAATGTAAGACCAACACAAGATGATGTAACTGAGCTCGATCTGGCCAGGGTGATCTCAGTCCCCAATGGGAAGACTGACGATCAGGGAATCATTCCCGTCAAGGACAGTGCAATGCGCTGTCTCTGGTCCCGGACCGAATTGAGATCAATTATGTCTGAATTTCCTGATCCTAGGAAAAATCTAGCCAAATGTCAAAGGTTTATTAAAGAACTAGGAAACGCCACAGAACCCACCAACAAAGAGTGGCGGACAGTGCTGAGGGCATGTTTGCCCTCCAGGGTTGACCCTGAAAAATTCATTGCTGATTGTAAATTAAACACAGAGGTACTTTGTAGGGAGGAACACAATCAGGAATGTATTAGGCAGATTAACCGACAGTTAGGAATATATTTCCCAGCTGCTGTCAAGTGGAATGACATTTTCTCCATAAGGCAAAACGAAAGGGAAAATGTTTCTAATTATTTCAATCGAGCACTGCAAATAATGGCTAGAAACACTGGGATCGCAGACATCAAGACAAATGCACAACATAAAGGAATAGCGGTTAAGGTATTGATGCATGGTTTAAAAGATGAATTAAAAACAAGGGTACAGACCACCAACCCAAACTGGAGAGATATCTCGGTGACCGCACTAAGAGAGGCCGTCATCAATCAGGATCAGAATATCACCAGATACAGAGAGTCTCAAAGAGATAAGTTAATGGCAGCAAATATACAGGCCCAAACCACAAGACCACCCCAACAAAAGCCCCACACCCCTGCGAGAAATCCAGATATGGAAGTCTGTTACAATTGTCATAAAAAGGGACACTTTGCAAGAGATTGTAGATCAAGAGAAAGACAACACCATAATCATAAAATCCAAGGAATCAGGGAAGTACAGGGGAAACGATTGATGATGATGAGCATCCGAGCGTTTGAGGAGGCATCAAATCAACCAAAACCTCAGGTCATTGACACGTGGAGGAAGCCCAGGATTTGTTATCATTGTAGAAGAGAAGGGCATTGTGCCAACAACTGTAATAACCCACATAAAGTTAGACCCCCTAGACCAAGAAATGAGCAAAATTACAACACACACCATTATAATCAAGAATCACATAGGCAGGAAAGGTGATCATACGACTGATGGTAAGCCTGAGGTAACGGTTAATAAAGTGGGAGGTCATTCACTGAAGACACAGGAATGACCAGGTTAAACGTTGTAAATGTATTTGTGAAAAATGTTTTTTTTTTTTTTTCTCTCTCTCTCTCTATCCCCATCTCTGACGAGTATTGGTAAGAATTCACACATTGCATACCCACTTGGTCCTTGCAGAAGTCTACCAAACCCCAGCATGACCTCCGCCACAATGTATTTCTGGCCAGATACAGACAGTGGAGTAATGCAGGTGCTGGTGGGGAGGGACTGCTCAAGGAGACCATTAGACACATAGATATGACAGCCTAATAAGTCTGACAATGTTTTTCTAATGCTAACAATGTTTTCTTAATGTTGACAATGTTTAAAAATGCTTTGTTTCTCTTTTCTTATTTGTGGTTATTGTCGAGTTATGTAATGTATATATGCACATGAAGTGTTCTCTATCTCTTTTGTTTTTTTGTTGTCTCTCTCTTCCCACTCATGTTTCCATGGTTTAAAGATGGTATGTCACCCCTCAGTTGGACCAATGGTAATGTCAGATTTTTTGCTCCTTACAGAAAGATCGCCGGTTAGGAAGGAATATTGTATCACCAGAATGTTCGTTTGGAAGACTGAGAGACAGCACCTTTGAGAGGATAGCAGAACAAGAAGAACAACAAGACGAGAGAACTTATTATCGTAACAAGTTCTCTCCCCCTCAAACTGTTTTCTTATACCCCCTTTACAAATTTCTTCTTTTCTCCTCCTGTAAGATGGACTTGCCCCAAGAGACTGTGATATGGATTTTTCTGTTAACCATGATGTTGACCAGAGCAGTCTGTTTCGGTGAGAGTACCAGTGAGGTCGAGAAAGGATCCAGAAAGGTCCTGATGACTGAGACGGAGGTGTAAATTTCCAATAGCAACCCAATCACCAAGCAAAGGCGAGTACCGGGCACGATCTAACAACCATGTTATCTGTAAACATTTTCTTTGAAGGATTGTTAGTTCAAAAAGAAAAACTGTATCTGTAGGCTCTGTGACAATGGTTGAAGATGGAGGCATAAAGAAATGCCAATCCAGTTTTAATATCCATATGGACCAGCATCCATTGAGTGACCATCACTCCTTAGTGGGTAACGTGTTAAATAAAACAGATTGTTGGGTATGCTCTCAAGTACCTCAGGGTCATAGCAAATCAGGGCTAGTACCATTTCCTTTAACGTTAGGGGAGGTACTTGAGCTAAGGGGTGGGAGACCGGTGGACCGGAGGTTTAACATCTCCAGCCCTCCTAGTTTGAAGCTCCACCAATACCATGTGGATAGGTCCCTCATATGTTTTAACATCTCCAATCCCAGAAAACCGGGAAATTGGGAAGTGTCATGGAGCAACCTTACCATGACCTTTTCACACAAGAGCAGATAGAATGCCTACAGATACAGAGCTCGTACGCCATATAGCCAGTAGAGGAAAATCTTTTCGGTATCGATATACCTTAGGAAATAGGATTACTAGAGTTGGAGAGGTATCACCAGGATACTGTGCACATATCGTACAAACCGATACGTGCATTAAGCAGATGGAAGAATTAGGGTCAGGAGATTTCACCTGGAAGGTTTGTAACATGATCATGTCCTTCTCCGTCCCTTATGTTCTCCCCGATGATGCATATTTCATATGCGGGAGAAAGGCGTACAAGTGGCTTGCCCCAAACTCTGAAGGATTGTGTTATATTGGAAAAGTATTGCCTGAAGTGATGACTGTTACACATGACAAAATGAAGGACATACACCGTGGTGCCCAAGCTCCTTATACTCACACTCATTACGAGCACCGAGTTAAACGACAACTGTCAGAAAGGTTAGAGCATCCGGCCTCTGAGCTTATCCATGAATCCACCGGGATTCAGGTTCTGGTAGCGTTAGATTTCACTCGCACCGCTCGAGGTGTGATGAATTATAGATACATTTCCGCACTCGCCAATTTGTTAGATAATATCACTGAAATGTACGATGACACGTTTAGATACACTGGAAGAGAACTTCAAGCTTACAAAACAGAACTAGTTCAGCATAGGATGGTTCTTAATTATCTTACAGCAGTAACAGGCGGATATTGTGTTACATTGGCAACACAGTACGGCATAAAGTGTTGCACGTATATCACAAATAGCACCGAGGATCCGGTAGAGGTCATAGACCAAAAGATGGATGATATTCTGCAATTAAAGTGGGAATTTCGTCGAAAACACAATCTCACCCTTGCTGCTGTAGGTAATGAGCTGACTGGTTGGGTGTCATGGTTGAACCCGCGAAATTGGTTCTCCGGTTTGGGAGACTGGGCTCAAGGAGTCATAATGGATGTTGGAAAGTTTCTACTATGTATCTTGGGTGTCATTATATCGATTGGATTGATATTTAGATGCGGGCAGGCTTTAATGAGGTGCAAACAAAGTACAAGAGTGATGAGCTTGAGGAGCGAGGAAACTGTAATTAACCTGGATTTGATTTATGACCCAATGATAGAAACCAGAATGTGATGAAAATGCGATTATACGGTCCGTTTCTTTCACCTGTTTTTCTGCTTTTCTCCAAGATACAAAGACCCCCTTGGACGAGGAAGTTGACGAGACGCTATACAGACAACAGACAAGCACCAAAGAAGAAGATTTGACAACTTTAAATATGGACACTTGATGAACTTTGCCATGGATCCCCAGTTTCCCTAGTATTTTTAAACTCACGCTAGCCCAACATTTCTGTAAATCTGATGGCTCAGACAAAGCTATTTGCTCATGCCTAAGGAGCAAAACAGCGCAAAGAAGACGACTCTCAACAGATACCGAACACAACTTCAACAACAGATGTACATTTCCCTGACATAGAATATCATTGCATTTTTCGTAAGTGTTCTTTATCTTCATCTCTACAACCCTCAGGTAACGACACACATAGACGATAGGGAATACAGGCACAGATATCAGCAACCACATACCTCCCCCATTCATGTATCATCAACTAAAATGTGCATCCCCATTTTGTTACAACCACAGCCGAAATGAGCTCGGTAGAGTTTGACAGCCCATCCACAGACCTGTACCACAGGATAAGAAGGAATTCAAATGTATACTTCGCAATACCTCGAAGCTTGATTTACCACACGTACGGCACGATGATACATGACCCTCCAAACATGGACTCATACACACATGCTTCTGCTTTCTCACTAGG
Source organism: Pseudophryne corroboree (assembly GCF_028390025.1). NCBI lineage: Eukaryota > Metazoa > Chordata > Amphibia > Anura > Myobatrachidae > Pseudophryne > Pseudophryne corroboree. Next base: position 449,522,670 of record NC_086452.1, on the reverse strand, counting down.
TCATACCCTCTTCACACCTACTCCACTCTTCTCCCCTACCCAACCATGGAAATCAATTAACCCCTGACTTACATTTTTCTCCTTAAATATTTTAGAAGGTGGCAGTTATTATTGACTGCCAAAGGGTGGACTGTCAAAGTCAGAAAAATGTCTCTATGCACGTTGCCATATTTGCACCGCACACTGGTCCGCGCTGCGCATGCGTACGCTCTCCCGTGAAGGCGCATACCCGCGATAGCGTGCACTCGCAGGCGCGGTATGCGTATTTACGGTAGAGTTTATGTAGTCGTAGCGTGCGACTCATTCGTTACAAATGTTCACAATTAATGTAGTTTGTAGATCATGGTCACCTTGATAGATTCTGAAAGTTTGGTTAATATAGAATGTCCCTGAGCTGAGGAATCCCTCTTTGCATCGTACGAAGGGTCTAACAGGAATCATACAGCAGTGTTTGGTACCCATCGGAAGAGTATTTAATTAGCAATATTCCGGTGTTGGTTTGGAGCGTATTAATCGCTCGTGCGAATAGTTATGGACATAAGAAGTTTATGTCCATTTCTATTATTTACACATACTCAGGTATGCGGCGGGAAACCCAGTTTCCCACCCACCTGAGCTGTTGGAAATCGTCACAGCCCACCTGTATGAATCACCCTATGACCTTTTGTTATGATGCAGGGCCGAATTCCTTCGGCCAATGGACAATGGGATTGTAGGACCAGGAGATTGCATTGTGTGTGGGGCATAAATAGGCAGGCCGACCACATCCAGCTCTCACTCTTCAACGGTTCTCATTGCTGAAAATCGGGTGCTGGATGTCCAGGCGCATGCGATCGTTTCCCCTTGTGCGTAAGTTTTCTCTCCGTAATCATTGTCTTTCTGTGTGCCAATTTCTCTCATCTCTCTCTCTCTCTCTCCCTGTTCTGTTCTCTCATATCTCCCCTAGACTAGGCTAGTATTGTATTGTATTAGATAGTATTGTATTGTATTGCATTTAGGTCAGTGTAGTATTGTCCTTTTGTATTTATTGTTTAGTTCTGTGGTTAGGAAGTCTCTGTTATATTGTAGTGTATCATTTGTACTGTTATCCCCTTTTACAAATATATTAGATATAATACAGTTAATAGGCTTTGGAACCTAAACCAGTATCTGTGTATTTTCTATAGTGTTAAGTGTTCACTTGAGCGTCGGTGACGCTCAAGCAGCTTTGTAGTTAGTCAGGTTACACAAGGTTGCACTTACACCCTGTACTCACATTAAGGTATTCTGTGTATTTCATTTGTATAAGGTTTAAACATAAAGGTATAGTGCTGTGAGCGTCTGCATCGCTGGTGACCTCGTGGTCTCGAGCGTACGCTACGCTACAGCGAATCATTACTCTAGTCATAACCAATAACGTATCCTGTGATCACTGGGCCGTGAGCGAACGTGACGCTTGAGCGTCTCGCTTACTGCTGAGCGATCGTTACGCAAATAGCGTACCATTACGGTACTTCTTAAGTAAACAGCGTACAGTGTTCTTAGACTTCATAAAGGGTTGTTTATACGACAAAGGAATTTAGCATTGTCAGTACATTATTTGCATCATTATGAGGGGGCACCGCACATAGCACTGCAGGGTAGGGGGCGCTGTTGGCAGCACTTGTCAATTATCTGTTTTAATTAATTAATTGCAGCTTCCCCCCTTTTTGAAGCCCGGCATCTCCTGACCACCCCTGTCTCCTACCCCCACCGCTTCTGTCACTAATACCTATACAACATTCATGAACTTAACTTGAGAGCTCTTTGTTATTCAGTCACACTGTCCTTTATTACATTTCGGGTGCGGTGGTGCTACGGGTGGGGGAGGGAGTCCAGAGCCACCGCGGGTGCTGGAGGGGGGGTGTGGGGGTGCAGCGGATTGGGCCCGGAGGTACTGTGAGTGGGTGAGAGGCTGGTAATGCTTCTCCTCCTGGAAGCAGCTAAGCTGCTGTCCTCCCTTTGGCAGTGGCTCTCCCGGAGACTCGCACAGCAGCCAGTCACTATTGTTAGCACCAGTGTCCCAACGCTCCGCATTACAGGGAAGAAGATGCACTCAATAAACTGCAGCTCCCAGCAGCCCTTAGTGCTAGAGTGCTTCGGTGCTAAGGGCTGCTGGGAGCTGTAGTTTATGTAGTGCGTGCACTTCCCTGTAATGCGGCGCGTTGGGACACCGGCGCTAACAATAGTGACTGGCTGGCAGAACTGACTGACTCGCTGAATCAATGTAAAAGGTGAGAGTGCTATGCAGTGTACGTGACACTACACACCCACTGCACTGCACAGCACTGTCACCTTTTACATTGATTCAGCGTCCAGACATTACCCTCCGCGATATCACCCACTCTATCCGTTACATTAGCCATCTCGGGGCTTCCAGGCTGGCAGCCCAGGTGTTGTGTTGCGGAGTCAGGGCCTCTGGGGAACTAGGCGCGGCTGTGGTGGGGAGACACTTCTGTGACATCACACGCAGAGGAGACTCCGGGGCTCAGAGAGTATGCGGTGCAGGGAGGGCTATGAAAGTCTTCCGCTGTGCAGCTTTAATACACATCTATTGCGGTGGCCGCAGCAGCTTTTGTTCCACCTGCGCCGCGGCTAGGGAGTGGGGATTGTTGATGCCGGAGGGGGCAGGTGGACTGGCAGCAGGACATAGGACGCTGCAATAAAAGGATTTTTCCCCCCCTATCTACAGCTCAGAGACTTGCTGCAGATGCAGTGGCATTCCCTCCAGCTGCACCTTTTTGGCAGGTACAGTACCTTTTTTTTATGGTCTGTACCGATTTTTGGCTCTCCAAACTTCCATTGAAAGTATAGGAAAAGGGGTGTGACCATGCCCTTTACCTGTGGCCACGCCCCCTTTTCGAATTTGTAGCTATGTTTATGTGTAAAGTGTTGGAGGGTATGTTGCTGTAGATGCATGGGGCCTATTTTGTGGTGTGGGGCTGGAGCTGCAGCTTTATCAGTCCCACTGTTAATCCTGCTCTGCGAACACACATCAGCCAATAGCCAAAGGGCAGAGCCTCCCATTGGATGTAAGCTATGTGGGAGGGCGTTTCTCTCCCAATCTGCTGTGGACTGGGTGTGATAGACCTGCTGCTAACCCAATGAGAGCTCCTAGCCTGTTATCCACACAGTCATTCTGAGCTATTATATAGGATATATATATATATATCTATACTGTATATATATAAAATGTGGGAAGGGGCATCATGGCATCAGATTGAGGTTTTCTCTGGGATCTGTCTTGCTATGTCCCTTTTCCACGAGACATGCGCCTTATGTTCCTATTGAAAAAATAGAGGGGAGGGGGATGCCAATTTTCTCTCTGGCACAGGGCTCCAAAAAGCCTAGTTACGACTCTGCAAGCTGATATGCTGGTACATTATCTGTCTGCACTTTATTTCTCTCCAAGCTGTGATAAATCTGCCCCTATAATGTACTGAGAGAGTAATAATGTGATGAGAGATAAAGGTCTGTATGTACTAATCTTGGAGAGAGATAAAATGGAAAGAGATAAAGTACCAGCCAACAGCTTCTAACTGTCATGTTTAAAACACAGCCTGTAACATGGCAGATAGGAGCTGATTGGCTGGAACTTTATGTACTCAATTATCGCAGTACGAGTTGGGCCGAGTTTATCACCTGTCAGCCACATCATCAGATACGGATGGTGATAAATAGACCCCTTTACCCAACTCCACTTTATGTCTTGTTAAAGCTTAATACATTTGGGCCATAGACTCCTAACTACTGTACCAGCCAATCAGCTCCCAACTGCCATGTTACAGGCTAGGTTTAAAAAATGACAGTTAAGAGCTGATTGGTTGGTACTTTATCTTTCTCCAATTCATAGTACATCTGCCCCTATATGTTCTATACTGGTACATACAATGTAAATATACCTGTATCCCCCAACCCTGCAGTACGTATCCCCATATTCACATCTTCCTCCCAACCAAATTTCATTATTTACTCATCCTGTTCTACCCAAAGTCACCATTGCCAAGACGTTCACAGCCAGACGTCAAACTTTTTCTTGCCAAATACACAACTAACTAGGTGCTTCATCGCGCCCTACGGGCGCTCTTCACACCGTCGCAAGGTACTATGCCCCCTTAACCCTTGCATGCCTTTCTGGGGTTCAATATTTGTATTATATGGAGTATTACCTGCATTCCTTTGATAGTGGTTAAATATTGCACAATGAAAGGGCGTGCGATGGTGAAGGAGGCGCAGCCCCTTGCGACGGCGTGAACAGCACCTGCAGGGCACGATGTACAGAATGCAGCGGGTGCGGGGGGGGGACTGCGGATGGGGGAGGGTGTCTAGATGCTGCGGGTGGAGGGGGGGCGGATGCGGGGGGGGGGCCAGATGGGGAAGGGTCGGGAGGTGCTGCGGGTGGAGGACGGGCAGGTGCGGGTGGTGCGACGGATGGGGAATGGGGTCCGGAGGTGCTGCAGATGGTGGAGGGGGGTGCCGTGGGTGAGGGAGGGGGGGGGCGCGGATGGAGGAGGGTGTCTGCAGATGCTGCGGGTGGAGGGGGAGGCAGGTGTGGGGGGAGACATATATGGGGGGTGGATGGTGGAGGGGGTCTGGAGGTGCTGTGGGTGGTGGAGGGGCGGGGGAGTGGGAGCCATGGGTGGTGTAGGGGGTCTGGAGGCACTGCGTGTGGGAAAGGGGTGGGTGAGGGGGGGGGACCGCGGATGGAGGAGGGTGTCTGCAGATGCTGTGGGTGGAGGGGGAGGCAGGTGTGGGGGAGACATATATGGGGGGTGGATGGTGGAGGGGGTCTGGAGGTGCTGTGGGTGGTGGAGGGGCGGGGGAGTGGGTGCTGCGGGTGGTGGAGGGGGTCTGGAGGCATTGCGTGTGGGTGAGGGGTGGGGTGCCACATGTGGTGGAGGGGGAGGTGTGGTGCATTGGGGAGGGGTCTGGAGGCGCTGCGGGTACTGTACCTGCCAAAAAGGTAATTGGAGGGTATGCAGCAACAGGGCCAGGACAGGGGTGACAGGGTCAGAAAAGGGGTGACAGGGTCAGAGAACAGGGGTGACGGGGCCAGGACAGGGGTGACGGGGCAAGGACAGGGGCGACGTGGCCAGGACAGAAATGACAGGGACAGGATAGGGGTGACAGGGCCAGGATAGGGTTGACAGGGCAAGCACAGGGGTGACAGGGCCAGGATAGGGGTGACAGGGCCAGGATAGGGGTGACAGGGCCAGGATAAGGGTGACAGGGCCAGGATAAGGGTGACAGGGCAAGGCCAGGGGTGACAGGGACATGACAGAACACAGGGCACGGGAGAGATTGGTATTAGGGACAAAACAGTGGTGACATACAGATGTGTCTTACCGGAGTCACTGCTGCTGGCTGCTGCTGTTCCACTCCAACCTGTTGGGATCTGCTGCTGCTGGAGACTTGGCATGGCTGACTCTCTCAGGCTGGAGTCCTGCTTCCTCTGCCCGCCCGCATCCCTCACCCCACTCCTCAGTCACACACCGCGGACCTCGCGGCTGCCGGGCACTGTGGTAAGCGGAGACTGGGAGTGACTGGTTAGCCCCCAGGAGAAGCTGCGGCTGGAGGGAGGAGGAGGTCGGAGCCTGCAAGCAGCGCGGACTTCTGCAGCGCTGCCCGCCGGCTAAAGTGTGAGAAGAAGCTGGGCGCACCTCACAGAGGGCGGCAGCGCTGCAGCTAGCGGTGGGGTTGCTGGGGCTGGAGATAACAGAGGCAGTACGGAACCTGCACAGCGGCAGGTGCCCCACAAAACTGCAGCTAAGAAGCGTGGAGTGTGCCAGAAAGTGACACTCCTCCACGCCAGAGAGCCCCTGCTGAGTATGCTGATGTGGGGGGTCAAGCACACAGTGAGCCGGTGCCTGTCTGTCTGTACGGCATACCCCCTCACAACCCCCCGTACCTCCCCACTGTCCCGATTTTCGCGGGACAGTCCCATTTTTTTTGGGTCTGTCCCACTGTCCCACCCGTGGGGGGGGGGGGAGGGCAGTTGGGAAGCTCCTGTACTCGCTGTTCTGCTTAGCAGAGCAGCGGTGAATAGACGCTGTGCGCATGCGCACAACGTCTATTTAGTGGAGACAGGAGGAGAGGGGGCATCAGGGGGTATGAATTAAGGGGGGGCCCGGCAGCAGAGACGAATTAAGGGGGGCCCAGGGGGTACGTACCGCGGGCCCCACAGTTTTAGGGCACCTCCCCCGGCTGGAGTAGCTCTGTCCCAGCTCTGAAGCTCCCCCGTCCTGCCAGCAACAGCAGCAGCATTGTGCTGCAGTCAGCACACGCTGCTGTGTGTTGGCAGGTCTGTGGTGTTGCAGGGAGGCAGCAGCCTCCCTGCTTTTTTCTGCCTGTGCCGGTGTGTAGGGGGGAGCAACCAACCCCTCTGGATTTACCCCTAGCTGAGGGGCCAAAATCCCATTTAAAAAAACCAACAATTCCCGGAATTTGCATAAGGGGGCATGTCCACGCGTCCCACGATTAGGCCACGCCCCCGAACCCACAGCAGGCACAGCAATGAGATAGGGCCCCCCGTCTCAAGTGCCCTGGGCCCCCCGGACTCATAATCCGCCCTGGAGGCATGCCAGCAGCTCACAGAGCGCTGGGCATGCCCCCTCACTGACGAAAACAGGGGCATGGCTCACAATCGCGGGTCCTCCCGTGAAGCCACGCCCCCTTTTCGCCGACCACACCCCCTTTTTTGCCACGCGTGTGTCCCTCCTTCTGCCTGAAGAAAGTTGGGAGGTATGCACCCCTGCCTGTGCCATGCCCATACCATCTGCTTCTGCTCCTAGGGCCAGATGCATCATGGCTTGGAGAGTGATAAAATGGAGAGTGAAAAAGTGGCAGCCAATCAGCTCCTAACTTCCATGTCACAGGCAGTGTTTGAAAAATGGCAGTCAGGAGCTGATTGGCTGGTGCTTTTCCACTCTCCATTTTATCACTCTCCAAGCGATGATGCATCTGGCCCCTAGTCTCCTATAGATTTGCCCAGATCTGTGACTCATTTGACTAACTCCGCCCAGTGTTGTGACTCCGCCCAGCGTTAACAAATGAGGCACAAAGTCACAGATCTGGGCTAATATATAGGAGATGGGCTATTCAATTGTTGCTCCGATCAGACGCCCATTAGCCGAGGCAGTCACATCTCAGCTCGCAGCCCCGGAGGCAGCAAGCTGAAATGTGCGAGAAGTCGGCTGTTTGGGTGACCAAACAGGACTCTTCCCCGTCACGCCCATTAGTTTAGACAGGCTTTGCCGCTTTAAGGGGACAAATCCCTGTCTACCTGGGCGCAACAAGCATGCTAATGGAAGGGTGCCCAAAACAATTGAATAGCAACGATGGGCGTCCTTTAATTATCGCATTCGGACAAACAATTGAATAGCCCCCAATGTGTCCAGCTGCACATTTTACCGATGTCCACGTCACTAGCAATTGGATTGCTCCACTACGCAAAATTCACTAGATAGGAGACTTAACCTGCAGAACTTTTTTTTTTTATTGGGAAAATCTATCAAATTTAATTGTAGTGATTAATTTATATAGGCTAATCATTGATTATAGTCTTCTTCTTCTTCTTCTTCTCCTTTATAAAGTGTTATCATTTTCTGCAGTGTGGTACAACAGCAAGTATACAATGATTACTATGCTAGAACATCAATGTAGACAAACGTTATCAGGACACTGCTTTCTAGAGCTTACAGTATAAAAGAACCAATCCATTTAAAATCAACAATAAAATCAGCCCCGCTTCTCTAAATCGGCACATATTAAGAAAGAATAAATGAGATGTGACCCTTTAATATGGCAAATGCAGTTAAAATCTCCGTGAGTACGTAAATCCCTGTTCCAGCACAATCAGTGATAATGAACACAGGAGGAATGGTGCAGTGCTTAGGGGTGGGTGAGGCTGGCTCAGTGGGTACATTTTTTTTCTGCTGATCTACGTATTGAATTAATCTCCGCTGCAAATGAGTTATTAAAAAAAAAAACCAACAACCCTGCCTTTTACATTCTTCTATGGTTGTGCTTATCAGGTAATGGACTTTTCTAGTCCTTGAAAAATCTCATTAATGTATCTAGCCCAGAGACTGTCTTTATCAGCGGACTCAGATCTGACTGCATTCACCTCCCTCTGCAGAGGAAATGTAAAAAAATGAAATTGGATTCACACAAGACGTGGACTGCCTCACTTTTAACTGGTGCCGGCAAGAGGATCTAAACTACAAGAGTCATTTGTACTAGTTAGGAAAATTATCTGTAACATTTTTCTTTTTTTTTCTTTCTTTTTTTTAATGGATAATTGTAAAATTTCATTTCTAATTAAACGTGCCTTGTGTGGAAGAATGATTTATCTTTATTTTATAACACATATACATTAAATGTTTGGGAATGAATGATGCTGCATAGAACCTATGATTTGCATTTATTTGTAAGGCTTGTTTCTTTTTCTTCCTCTGCAATGTACAAAGGGAAAGCAATCAATTTGCCAGCTGTCGGGATTTCGGCGGTCAGGATACCGACGCCGGAATCCCGATAGCTGGCGATGCCACCAGCCGGAATACAACGACCTCAATGGAAGAATGTACAAAGGGGGGTTATTCAGAAATGGACGCAGATGATTGATTATGCAGCCAGATCTGTGTCCATCTCCTCACATGCTGGGGGCCACCTAGCAAAGGGCAAGGCAGCCCAGAATTTGCGGCGCCGCCTCATGATGCGTCCGGAATTTAATTGTGGACGCGTCGATTAGAGGTTGACCCCTGCCAGCGCAGCCTGGCAGGTGGTACGTCGAAACATTTTTTATCGGAGCAGCTACGTGTGACGTCACGCAGTTGTCCCGAAAATGCTTGCAACCCCCCCTGTCCCAATCTCACGCAATGCCGCCACCCGAACACCCGCAGCTGTCAGTCATCTTCAGGATGCGGCCTCAAAGAGAACGATTGAACACTGCGGCTGGTGCGCGTGCACAGACTAGATGGACACGGCTGCTGCATACAGACGCGATACTACGTCCATCTCTGAATTGCCCTCAAAGTGTACTATTTTTTAATAATGGGGGTCATTCCGAGTTGATCGCTAGCAGATTTTGTTCGCTGCGCAGCGAACAGGCAAAAAATCTGCACTTCTGCGTATGCTGCGCAATGCGCACTCGCGTCGTACTATTACAACGAACAATGTCGTTTCACACAAGGACTAGCGAAGATTTTCAGTCGCTCTGCTGGCCGCAGAGTGATTGACAGAAAGAGGGCGTTTCTGACCGTTTTCAGGGAGTGTTCGAAAAAACGCAGGCGTGCCAGGAAAAACGCAGGCGTGGCTGGGAGAACGCAGGGCGTGTTTGTGACGTCAAAACAGGAACTGAACAGTCTGAAGTGATCGCAAGCACTCAGTAGGTCTGGAGCTACTCTGAAACTGCACAAAATGTATTTGTAGCCGCTCTGCGATCCTTTCGTTCACACTTCTGCTAAGCTAAGATACACTCCCAGTGGGAGGCGGCATAGCGTTTGCACGGCTGTTAAAAACTGCTAGCGAGCGAACAACTCGGAATGACCCCCAAGGATGTGGAGAGTTAAACTACGTTATGTTTTAGACTGTTGTTAAAGCATGGGTTGTCAATGTCAAATGACATTCCTGTGTAATGGGATTATTTCCCCATGTATGGAGTCATTATTCCTCTCATTTGCTCCTTTTCGGAAAGAAAAAAAAACAAAAACAGCAGTTTGTCGCCTCTGTTCTTTTCATTTACCCATCATCACATCCCAGAGACTCCTGACATACTTTAATTCTCTCGTTCTTGATATTTTTACTTCACCCCAGTAGGCAAGCCTTGGGGTTTATTTTTTTATTTTTATTTTTTTTAATATATTGATACTATTTTTCCCTGAATCTATGCCTTATAAGTGTTTGGTATTGTTCTATTTTTTGATCTGTGTTGTATTTGTTTAACACTTGCTTTTACAGAAAAAAATGAAGCTATAATTAATAAATAAATCACAAATTATGGTAAAACTACATTTCTGGTAAATATTTGCATGTTACTTAGGATACAGAAAATTGAAATCTGGATTAAAGATGACGTTAAAATATATATCTGAGTCATTAATAATAACTAGTTATTACTATTAGCTTGTTAAAATGACGGAACAACATAGCAGAAATGTCGGTGCCAGCGACTGTGCGTGTCCATATAGAACAACACTTGAATTGATCTATCGGGCGCCATCTAGTGGCTGCTGATGCGCAAAACACTTGAATTCCCCCCATAGAGGTGAGGAGCAGCGTTACGCTTTTATATTTTATATAGGATGTTTCCCTTTGGATAAAGAAGAAAAGTTTTAACCAGAAAGGGTCATTGATTGACCGCTATTTTAAAATATTTCTCCAAACCCTGTGTCATATAAAAAAAATTACTCCCATCTCCGATCATTCAATCCAGTGTTTTCCAACTTCAGTTCTCAAGGCACACTAACAGTGCAGGTTTTAAGGTGAGCGCATAAGCAAATGCAGGGGAGGGGGGGGGGGGGGGGGGTTCTCGTTGCCCGGAAACCCCTCCTTCTCTTCAGGGCTGTCTTTTCGTATGGGCTCAATGGGCTCTTGCCCAAGGGCCCCAGGACTATAAGGGCCCTAGGCTGATAGCTGAGGGTCACCTAGGGAACCGGAGATATCTGACTTGAAAGCAGGGGTCCCCAACCAAGACTGTTAATTGCTCTTCCCAGTCTGATATCTCGGGTTCTGTCTGACTTAGAGTATTTGTGAGGATATAAGCCAATAGCTGCAACTCTCCCCTTTTGGTGGAGTCTGGCAGCTTGTCTCTACTATGCCCAGAACCAGAGATATCAGCCTTCAAGCAGCTGATCCCTGCTCCAGCTCCACACGCCTAATATGCAGTTTTAGATTTTTGTTGGTTAATTGCTCTGGCTCCTGAACTCTGACCCCCAAGTCACTAATACCCAGAGCCGGCGCCACCACTAGGCAGCTTTAGGCAGCTGCCTATGGGCGGCGGCCACTGGAGGGCGGCAGGTCACGCTTACTCTTACTCAGCTCCTCCTCTTAAGAGGAGGAATATTTCAAGCGTTACCGGAGACGCGGAGAGGAGCAGAAGAACTGTACGTACGGTACCACTAGCCGGCAGCACGCCCCGTAAGCAGAGTGTGTTCTTGTGGTGCGGGGCGGGAATATGTCGGCGCGGAGAGGAGCAGAAGAACTGTTACAATAGCCGGCAGCACGCTGCATACTCTATGTGCATAGAGTATTAGAGCTGCTGCCGATGGGTTACACTCACACTGACAGCGCTGGCGGGCGGCTGATAACAGTTGGGCGGTCGCGGCATCCCTGCAGCGCTGTCAGTGTGAGTGTAACCCATCGGCAGCGGCTCTAATACTCTATGCACATAGAGTATGCAGCGTGCTGCCGGCTATTGTAACAGTTCTTCTGCTCCTCTCCGCGCCGACATAATATTCCCGCCCCGCACCACAAGAACACACTCTGCATATATGACGAGTCCTGCAGGGATAATTATGTTGTGCTAAGTGAGGGACTGGTGCTACACTGCGGAGCAGACTGCGGGCGGCTCCCCTGCTGCTGTTCCCTGTCTTCTGCAGCCTGCAATGTAGTCGCCTCGGATTGGTCCCTATTATACAATTTTATGGGCAGAATTCTTTGCTTTACTGGGGCTCCTTGTCAGTGCTCCATTCCTCTACTGGTGTGTGTGTGATAGATATATATATATATATATATATATACTGCATTGCATTGAATGTATAAATCTTCATTTCGGCCGCACTCAGGAGTAATCTATCCTACGGTGTCCAGACACATTGTAGCCTGTCTGGGGGTCCCCGCAAAATGTCACACATAGTGGCTTTTTAAAATATAATTTTTAGAGGCTGTGTGAGGGTTGTTTTTTTTTTTTTTGGGGGGGGGGGTGCAGCAGGTATATGTTTTGCCTAGGGTGCCGAAGAACCTTGCACCGGCCCTGCTAATACCTCCTGAAAGGTGGGACTCTTCTAGTTTTTTTTTTATCCCATTCAAAGCTAAAAAATATATTTTCAGGAACTTGAGATATCTGCAGTCAAGCAAGCTGCCCTCCCACCAGAAAATGATAAATATTAAGCCCACTCCACTATCCACCCCTCCCCTACGTATTAAACACCCCCTACCACCCTGCAAGTCATGTACCAGGGCTTTTTCATTCAACCCAATGCCCCCTTCTACAGTTTAGCCCCATCTGTGCAGTAAAGGAGTAATTAGCAGAAATTACTGTTCCAGGTCCTACATGCTGAGCGGAAGATAGAACACCCCCTACCACCCGCGGGACATCAAAGCTGCCGCTGATAGCACCTCCCACCCCTACCGCTGCAGGATGGGTAGGGGGCCCAGTACATTGCTGTGCCCAGGGGCCTACACTGCTGTTAAGACGACCCTGCTTCTCTTGGCAATTGGCTCAAATTTTGACAATAGCAACGGTGTATAATACGATTACTAGAACTGCTGCCACATCATGCAAGTTAAGAGACAGAGCAAAGCTGCTACAGGTGCCCAGTGGTAGCAGCTTCTTCTATCAAGTTTGCTGTGTGTGGATCTGAGCACTCAGTCAGTGCACTGGACCAGAGAGTAGCTACCAGGAAGAAGAGACAGGAGCCTTACCATGAGGTGGGAGAATGTGTGCTTAGAAAGTGTAGTACTGGTTCCATTGTGTTGGCGTATTTATTTATTATAGTATGTTTAACCTTTTTCATGACAACTTAGCTTATTTATATTCATTAAATGTTTGATACAGTCTATACTATAGACAGTCTATACAGTGTTACATATTAATACTGTATTCCATGTTCTGCAGAGTGGTAGACTGTGGATTACATTTGGAACCCCCCCCTCTAGAAATCCTGCGTTTGCCACTGGAGCCCAACTTAAATAGTACCTGTTATTTTTACTTAACCATCTATGCTCAAGCCTGGATATCCTTAAAACCTGAACTGTTAATGTTCTTTGAGGACAGAGGTTAGGAAACACTAATCTAGTCTAATTGTTTCCATGACATAACTATTACATCATCATACGCCGCTACTGTCATGTCACCCATCATTGTAGGAGCTTTTGTCATTCACCTACTGAGGATTGATGCTACTTTATATTAGGTCTTCGTAACATATGTCTTTGGCATGAATTGTGGCCTCATTCTACTGATATTCAAACTGAAGCCATCATTAAAAACGGGGAAGAAACATTTGGTGCATTTACCATTTTTCAACAAGCCACCGATTTACTTCCAGCCAAGAAAGATGATACAAGTAAGGGGCTAATTCAGACCTGATCACAGCTGTGTGTTTTTGCACAGCGGCCGATCAGGTCTGAATTGCGCATGCGCAGGCACCGCAGTGCGCCGGCGCATGCCATAGATGCGATCGGCATCTCAGCCCAGTGATCGCCTCTGCCTGATTGACAGGCAGAGGCGATCGCTGGGCGGAAGGGGGCGGGCCGGCGGCGTTGGGCTGCCGTTTTGGAGGTGCGGTCCGGGCAATGTAGGCATGCCCGGACCGTGTGGGGGGCAGGCCGCGGCAGCTGTGTGATGTCGCACGCAGCTGCTGCGACCCGGAGAGCGATGGGTAGCTCTGCTGGCAGGAGGCTACCCTTCAGGTACAAAAGCATCGCCGCTGTGCAATGCTTTTGTACTTGTGCGCGGGGAGGGGGTGGGGGGGGCTGAGCCAGACATGCGGGGCGGACTAGCCCTGTGCTGGGTGTCCTCCCACATGTCTGTGAAAGTGATCGCAGATGTGCTAAATTTAGCACATCTACAATCGGGTCTGAATTACCCCCAAAGACAGATATACTAGAAAATGCAGTGAAAGGCCCAAAAGACCCTGTACTTATGATTAGGGGAGATTAGTTCTGTATAACAGCAGTAGATTTATAGACAATGCGGTGCAAGACTAGAGGCAGCCCCACAGTGTTAGATGTGTAGAAGGACCAGGCACTGAGACCATATAACTATAGACAACCAAGAACATTATAAAGACAAAGCTTTACATTTACTTTTATGATGGTTGGGGGCCAACCAGTAGGATAATTGAATAAAGAAGGCTCAGGATATCCACAGCTGATTTAGTGAGGAAGTATCCCATCATTGGTGGACGATTTGGTGGCCTGTCTATACGGCACACACAGAGGACAACATAACAGTTTAAAATATGTTTCTTTTTCTTGATTAATGATCCAGTATCTATTGATATCACTATGGGTGGTTATTACTTTAACAGTGGCTGTAACCATTCCAGGGGCAGGCATTGTACAGATGGAATTGAGTTGTGTAGAAAACTCTTGCACCTAAGGCCATTATCATTGTAGAAGAATTGTCCAGAGTGAATAAAAGAGCTGGACAGAGTCCTTTTTCATGGTAATTGCAGAAGGAGAATTGGATTGGGACGGGATTCTCACACTTAAATTATTTAAGTTACCATTCATCAAGATGTTATGCCATTCCGAGATATTTTCTAGGTATTTCCATCAAATGAACAGTGTAACAGTTTAAAGGCCAATAAAAACTAGCCTATGACCAGTGGCACCGAGAGAGGGGGGTACAAATTACCTGGGCCCAGGTCTGAGGCCCATGCCTCCTTTGATTTGGCCATGCCCCCTGAAAACTACCTGGGCCCAGCTAGGCTCTCTACTGGGGAGGCATGCCCTGTGAGTGGATGCTTCTCATGTGCTAGACACGCCCCCAAAGAGGTGTGGCCATGCCCCCTGCTTGCTGTGGTCACACCCCCCCCCCCCCCCCCTCCAGGGGGCTGGGGGGACCAGAAAGTTGTTGTATCAGGGCCCAGGAATTCTCTTGGCAGCCCTGCCTATAACTAATATGTTTACCAAGGAAATATATGGCAGCCATCTTTGTGACACAATATTCATTTATATATGGAATGCATTTGAGTCAAATATAATGTTTTAGACAAAATGTATTTTGTCAACTTTCCGATGTATTGATTTATTTGATCAGTGAGGGATACCGCACATTTGCAAGGTATTATTTTCACTGCCTGAAAGGCCACAACTATTTAAGCTGCAAGAGGGTGTGGCTATAAGGAAATACTAAAACCCCCAGAATGCATTTGGGTCGTCTACAAAGAGAGGGGTCAGCCAGGTCAGTGATGCTGAGGGGTCTGGCGTCATTAAGTGGGCGGTGTGGGAGGTATGATGTCATAACTGTGTCATCATGTCCTCGCTATACAATGCCATGTTTACCGACATTACAAAGTGGGAGGATGAGCTTTGATGACAGATTTCAGCTCATATCGATGCATTACGCTGACCAGACCGCCCACTTCAACATTTCTCAAATGTTCTAAAATTCACATATTTATTAGTCATTCCGTTTTCCCCGCAAATGTCATTTTTTTTTTCCCTGAATAAATAAATAAATAAATATTTCTATTTTATATCACAGTATTTACATACCTTACAATGAGCCGGGGAAGCAACCTTTTACCATCTCAAACCATTTAGTGGTTGCTGTACCGGGCAGTGGAGACCATAGCAACCAATATTCTTGGTAGTGGCATTTATCAGGTACATTGTATAAAATTATAGGTAGCGGCTGATTGGTTGCCATGGGCAACTACTTCACTGGCCCACGTCTCTATTCTACACTGCTTGATACTGTACATTAGCCTCTTCGTATCATCCTCATTGTGACGTTTTAAGTAAAGTGCTTTTTAATGTTCTAGCTCTTCAAAAAGAAATGTATGTACGGCTATAGCGTAGTCAAAAACAAGTTTTAGAGGACAAAATGTACAGCTATATTGTACACTTAGGGGGGTATTCAATTGTTTGAACAGTCAGTTGGGTGTCTGTTTTTTCCTATCTAATAGACAGGAAAAAACAGACACCCAACCGACTTTTCAAACATTTGAATTCCCCCCTTAGGGTGTGGAGAGCGAAATATAATTGCAGAAAATGAGGCAGATAAATCATCTGACATGGTATCCAATAATGAAGTTGATAATATTGCCAAGTTAATTGATTTATTGTAATACCTAAAACAAAACTCATAAAAAACGAACAACAGAACATACATATTTATCTATACATATAATAAAGCATTTTTTGTAATATATTTTAGAAAAATATACTTTATAGTATTGATATGTTTAAATGGTATATGTTCAGGATCCCGGCTGTCGGGATCTGACAGCCGTCAGAACACCAACAACGGAATCCTGAAAGGATCAGGATCCAGACGACGGAATCCCGACTGCATCCCGAAGGTAAGTATTAAAGGCCGCCTTAGCTTTAGGTTGCTGGAGCGGGGCTTAGGTTTAGGCACACTCCAGGAGGGTGGTTAGCAGGGCCGGTGCAAGGTCTCTCTGCACCCTAAGCAAAGCTCCAGCCTAGCACCCCCTAACCTGCAACTCCCCCACCGGCAACCTCCCGGAGACAAGATACAGGTGACTACTTGTTGGGAGGGGGGGGGGGGGGGTGAATTACATCATTATACATATACTGAGAAAAGGGATGACACTCAGGCCTTTTAAAGTAAATAAGGAAATTGTAAACCAAGTCACAAAATTTTGTGACATTGTTCACAATATACTTTCCCATTCAAATCCTTCAGTGATGACCATTATTTCTCCCCATGTATACACACTAACTGGCATGTTGGGAATCGTATAGGACACTGAGACCAATTTCACATTTTGCTGAGTGCCGGATATATATATTGCATCCAGTGGCGTGCAGTGAGGTCAGTGGCTGGTGAGGCACTACAGCCATAATGTCCACCGGATCCTGCCGATGACCCCTACCGCCACCGAGCCAATGCCCGCTACTGCCTCTGAGCCAATGCCTGCTGCCACTGCCAATGGCTTACAAACTTGCCCACCATCAACTGACCCAGCCCTCCGCCACTAATTTGCATCTCAGTCCGATGCCGCCAATGCCCGCTGCCTGCCTGCTCATCATACTTGTGATATATTGTACATTTTTATAGAAAAAAAATAAAAATGAGTGTTTGGGACTGGGAAGGGAGTGGGAGAAGGACATGAATGCAATTTTGTTGTCCAGGGCTTCCATTAACTTAATGGAGAAGGGTCTTAATGGGTTAAAAAATGTAAAAAAACTGCATGAGGTCCCCCCTCCTAAGCATAACCAGCCTCGGGTTCTTTGAGCCGGTCCTGGTTGTTTAAATACTGGAAAAAAATTGGACAGGGGTTCCCCGTATTTAGACAACCAGCACCGTGCTCTTAGACCGGTCCTGGTTCCAAAAATACGGGGGACAAAAGATGTAGGGGTCCCCCGTATTTTTAAAACCAGCACCAGGCTCCACTAGCCAGGGACATAATGCCACAGCCGGGGGACACATTTATGTAGGTCCCTGCGGCAGTGGCATTACCCCCCCAACTAGTCACCCCTGGCCAGGGTTCCCTGGAGGAGTGGGGACCCCTTAAATCAAGGGGTCCCCCCTCCAGGCACCCAAGGGCCAGGGGTGAAGCCCGAGGCTGTCCCCAGCACCCCTGGGCAGTGGGTGCCGGGCTGATAGCCATAAGTGTGTAAAAAAAAAAAGAATATTGTTTTTTGTTGTGGAGCTACAAGGCCCAGCAAGCCTCCCCCACTTGCTGGTACTTGGAGAACCTCAAGTACCAGCATGCAGGGAAATAACGGGCCCGCTGGTACTTGTAGTCCTACAACAACAAAAAATACCCAAATAAAAACACAACACACACCGTGAAAGTCAAAATTTATTAAAACACACTTACACACTCACACATACTTACCTACATCCCACGCCGGTCACGTCCACTTGTCCATGTAGAATCCAATAGGTGGTTCCTGTAAAAATGTGAGAGAGATTACTTACCTACATCCCACGCTGGTCACGTCCACTTGTCCAGTAGAATCCAATAGGGCCGGTACCTGTAAAAATGAAAATTATACTTACAAACGAAGTAATCCACAGGGGGAGAGAGAGAGAGAGAAAGAGAGAGAAATGAATGAATATTATGCCCTCACTGACGCGGGAAGATGTTAGCACAGACAGGGGAGAGTGCTGCTGCTGGCTGGGAGGATGGAGCAGGCGCCCCCAATAGTAATGAGCCCAGTAGCTGTGCCCTTCAGTAGTTGTGACCCCTCTAGCTGTGCCCCCAGTAGCTTTGCCCCCTGTAGCTTTGCCCCCTGTAGCAGTGCCCCGAGTAGTTGTGACCCCTGTAGTTGTGCCCCCAGTCACTGTGCCCCTTGTAGTTGTGCCCCTTGTAGTTGTGCCCCTGTAGCTGTGCCCCTTGTAGTTGTGCCCCTTGTAGTTGTGCCCCTGTAGCTGCGCCCCTTGTAGTTGTGCCCCTGTAGCTGTGCCCCTTGTAGCTCTGCCCCTTGTAGTTGTGCCCCTAGTAGTTGTGCCCCCAGTTGCTGCGCCCCTTGTAGCTGTGACCCTTGTAGTTGTGCCCCTCGTAGTTGTGCCCCTGTAGCTGTGCCCCTTGTAGTTGTGCCCCTGTAGCTGTGCCCCTTGTAGTTGTGCCCCTTGTAGTTGTGCCCCTTGTAGTTGTGCCCCCTGTAGCTGTGCCCCTTAAAGTTGTGCCCCTGTAGCTGCTCCCCTGTAGCTGTGCCCCTTGTAGTTGTGCCCCCAGTTGCTGTGCCCCCAGTTGCTGTGCCCCTTGTAGCTGTGCTCCCCTGTGCCCCTGTAGCTGTGCCCCTTGTAGCTGTGCCCCTTGTAGTTGTGCCCCTTGTAGTTGTGCCCCCTGTAGCTGTGCCCCTTATAGTTGTGCCCCTGTAGCTGCTCCCCTGTAGCTGTGCCCCTTGTAGTTGTGCCCCCAGTTGCTGTGCCCCCAGTTGCTGTGCCCCTTGTAGCTGTGCTCCCCTGTGCCCCTGTAGCTGTGCCCCTTGTAGCTGTGCCCCTTGTAGTTGTGCCCCCTGTAGCTGTGCCCCTTGTAGTTGTGCCCCTGTAGCTACTCCCCTGTAGCTGTGCCCCTTGTAGTTGTGCCCCTGTAGCTGCGCCCCTTATAGTTGTGCACCTGTAGCTGCTCCCCTTGTAGTTGTGCCCCTGTAGCTGCGGGGCGGACTAGCCCTGTGCTGGGTGTCCTCCCACATGTCTGTGAAAGTGATCGTAGATGTGCTAAATTTAGCACATCTACAATCGGGTCTCTGAATTACCCCCAAAGACAGATATACTAGAAAATGCAGTGAAAGGCCCAAAAGACCCTGTACTTATGATTAGGGGAGATTAGTTCTGTATAACAGCAGTAGATTTATAGACAATGCGGTGCAAGACTAGAGGCAGCCCCACAGTGTTAGATGTGTAGAAGGACCAGGCACTGAGACCATATAACTATAGACAACCAAGAACATTATAAAGACAAAGCTTTACATTTACTTTTATGATGGTTGGGGGCCAACCAGTAGGATAATTGAATAAAGAAGGCTCAGGATATCCACAGCTGATTTAGTGAGGAAGTATCCCATCATTGGTGGACGATTTGGTGGCCTGTCTATACGGCACACACAGAGGACAACATAACAGTTTAAAATATGTTTCTTTTTCTTGATTAATGATCCAGTATCTATTGATATCACTATGGGTGGTTATTACTTTAACAGTGGCTGTAACCATTCCAGGGGCAGGCATTGTACAGATGGAATTGAGTTGTGTAGAAAACTCTTGCACCTAAGGCCATTATCATTGTAGAAGAATTGTCCAGAGTGAATAAAAGAGCTGGACAGAGTCCTTTTTCATGGTAATTGCAGAAGGAGAATTGGATTGGGACGGGATTCTCACACTTAAATTATTTAAGTTACCATTCATCAAGATGTTATGCCATTCCGAGATATTTTCTAGGTATTTCCATCAAATGAACAGTGTAACAGTTTAAAGGCCAATAAAAACTAGCCTATGACCAGTGGCACCGAGAGAGGGGGGTACAAATTACCTGGGCCCAGGTCTGAGGCCCATGCCTCCTTTGATTTGGCCATGCCCCCTGAAAACTACCTGGGCCCAGCTAGGCTCTCTACTGGGGAGGCATGCCCTGTGAGTGGATGCTTCTCATGTGCTAGACACGCCCCCAAAGAGGTGTAGCCATGCCCCCTGCTTGCTGTGGTCACACACCCCCTCCCCCCCCTCCAGGGGGCTGGGGGGACCAGAAAGTTGTTGTATCAGGGCCCAGGAATTCTCTTGGCAGCCCTGCCTATAACTAATATGTTTACCAAGGAAATATATGGCAGCCATCTTTGTGACACAATATTCATTTATATATGGAATGCATTTGAGTCAAATATAATGTTTTAGACAAAATGTATTTTGTCAACTTTCCGATGTATTGATTTATTTGATCAGTGAGGGATACCGCACATTTGCAAGGTATTATTTTCACTGCCTGAAAGGCCACAACTATTTAAGCTGCAAGAGGGTGTGGCTATAAGGAAATACTAAAACCCCCAGAATGCATTTGGGTCGTCTACAAAGAGAGGGGTCAGCCAGGTCAGTGATGCTGAGGGGTCTGGCGTCATTAAGTGGGCGGTGTGGGAGGTATGATGTCATAACTGTGTCATCATGTCCTCGCTATACAATGCCATGTTTACCGACATTACAAAGTGGGAGGATGAGCTTTGATGACAGATTTCAGCTCATATCGATGCATCACGCTGACCAGACCGCCCACTTCAACATTTCTCAAATGTTCTAAAATTCACATATTTATTAGTCATTCCGTTTTCCCCGCAAATGTCATTTTTTTTTTTCCTGAATAAATAAATAAATAAATATTTCTATTTTATATCACAGTATTTACATACCTTACAATGAGCCGGGGAAGCAACCTTTTACCATCTCAAACCATTTAGTGGTTGCTGTACCGGGCAGTGGAGACCATAGCAACCAATATTCTTGGTAGTGGCATTTATCAGGTACATTGTATAAAATTATAGGTAGCGGCTGATTGGTTGCCATGGGCAACTACTTCACTGGCCCACGTCTCTATTCTACACTGCTTGATACTGTACATTAGCCTCTTCGTATCATCCTCATTGTGACGTTTTAAGTAAAGTGCTTTTTAATGTTCTAGCTCTTCAAAAAGAAATGTATGTACGGCTATAGCGTAGTCA
Organism: Pseudophryne corroboree; assembly: GCF_028390025.1. Lineage (NCBI taxonomy): Eukaryota > Metazoa > Chordata > Amphibia > Anura > Myobatrachidae > Pseudophryne > Pseudophryne corroboree. The sequence continues at coordinate 449,501,583 of NC_086452.1, read as the reverse complement.
AAAACAAGTTTTAGAGGACAAAATGTACAGCTATATTGTACACTTAGGGGGGTATTCAATTGTTTGAACAGTCAGTTGGGTGTCTGTTTTTTCCTATCTAATAGACAGGAAAAAACAGACACCCAACCGACTTTTCAAACATTTGAATTCCCCCCTTAGGGTGTGGAGAGCGAAATATAATTGCAGAAAATGAGGCAGATAAATCATCTGACATGGTATCCAATAATGAAGTTGATAATATTGCCAAGTTAATTGATTTATTGTAATACCTAAAACAAAACTCATAAAAAACGAACAACAGAACATACATATTTATCTATACATATAATAAAGCATTTTTTGTAATATATTTTAGAAAAATATACTTTATAGTATTGATATGTTTAAATGGTATATGTTCAGGATCCCGGCTGTCGGGATCTGACAGCCGTCAGAACACCAACAACGGAATCCTGAAAGGATCAGGATCCAGACGACGGAATCCCGACTGCATCCCGAAGGTAAGTATTAAAGGCCGCCTTAGCTTTAGGTTGCTGGAGCGGGGCTTAGGTTTAGGCACACTCCAGGAGGGTGGTTAGCAGGGCCGGTGCAAGGTCTCTCTGCACCCTAAGCAAAGCTCCAGCCTAGCACCCCCTAACCTGCAACTCCCCCACCGGCAACCTCCCGGAGACAAGATACAGGTGACTACTAGTTGGGAGGGGGGGGGGGGTGAATTACATCATTATACATATACTGAGAAAAGGGATGACACTCAGGCCTTTTAAAGTAAATAAGGAAATTGTAAACCAAGTCACAAAATTTTGTGACATTGTTCACAATATACTTTCCCATTCAAATCCTTCAGTGATGACCATTATTTCTCCCCATGTATACACACTAACTGGCATGTTGGGAATTGTATAGGACACTGAGACCAATTTCACATTTTGCTGAGTGCCAGATATATATATTGCATCCAGTGGCGTGCAGTGAGGTCAGTGGCTGGTGAGGCACTACAGCCATAATGTCCACCGGATCCTGCCGATGACCCCTACCGCCACCGAGCCAATGCCCGCTACTGCCTCTGAGCCAATGCCTGCTGCCACTGCCAATGGCTTACAAACTTGCCCACCATCAACTGACCCAGCCCTCCGCCACTAATTTGCATCTCAGTCCGATGCCGCCAATGCCCGCTGCCTGCCTGCTCATCATACTTGTGATATATTGTACATTTTTATAGAAAAAAAATAAAAATGAGTGTTTGGGACTGGGAAGGGAGTGGGAGAAGGACATGAATGCAATTTTGTTGTCCAGGGCTTCCATTAACTTAATGGAGAAGGGTCTTAATGGGTTAAAAAATGTAAAAAAAATGCATGAGGTCCCCCCTCCTAAGCATAACCAGCCTCGGGTTCTTTGAGCCGGTCCTGGTTGTTTAAATACTGGAAAAAAATTGGACAGGGGTTCCCCGTATTTAGACAACCAGCACCGTGCTCTTAGACCGGTCCTGGTTCCAAAAATACGGGGGACAAAAGATGTAGGGGTCCCCCGTATTTTTAAAACCAGCACCAGGCTTTACTAGCCAGGGACATAATGCCACAGCCGGGGGACACATTTATGTAGGTCCCTGCGGCCGTGGCATTACCCCCCCAACTAGTCACCCCTGGCCAGGGTTCCCTGGAGGAGTGGGGACCCCTTAAATCAAGGGGTCCCCCCTCCAGGCACCCAAGGGCCAGGGGTGAAGCCCGAGGCTGTCCCCAGCACCCCTGGGCAGTGGGTGCCGGGCTGATAGCCATAAGTGTGTAAAAAAAAAAAGAATATTGTTTTTTGTTGTGGAGCTACAAGGCCCAGCAAGCCTCCCCCACTTGCTGGTACTTGGAGAACCTCAAGTACCAGCATGCGGGGAAATAACGGGCCCGCTGGTACTTGTAGTCCTACAACAACAAAAAATACCCAAATAAAAACACAACACACACCGTGAAAGTCAAAATTTATTAAAACACACTTACACACTCACACATACTTACCTAAATCCCACGCCGGTCACGTCCACTAGGCCATGTAGAATCCAATAGGTGGTTCCTGTAAAAATGTGAGAGAGATTACTTACCTACATCCCACGCTGGTCACGTCCACTTGTCCAGTAGAATCCAATAGGGCCGGTACCTGTAAAAATGAAAATTATACTTACAAACGAAGTAATCCACAGGGGGAGAGAGAGAGAGAGAAAGAGAGAGAAATGAATGAATATTATGCCCTCACTGACGCGGGAAGATGTTAGCACAGACAGGGGAGAGTGCTGCTGCTGGCTGGGAGGATGGAGCAGGCGCCCCCAATAGTAATGAGCCCAGTAGCTGTGCCCTTCAGTAGTTGTGACCCCTCTAGCTGTGCCCCCAGTAGCTTTGCCCCCTGTAGCTTTGCCCCCTGTAGCAGTGCCCCGAGTAGTTGTGACCCCTGTAGTTGTGCCCCCAGTGACTGTGCCCCTTGTAGTTGTGCCCCTTGTAGTTGTGCCCCTGTAGCTGTGCCCCTTGTAGTTGTGCCCCTTGTAGTTGTGCCCCTGTAGCTGCGCCCCTTGTAGTTGTGCCCCTGTAGCTGCGCCCCTTGTAGTTGTGCCCCTTGTAGTTGTGCCCCTGTAGCTGTGCCCCTTGTAGTTGTGCCCCTTGTAGTTGTGCCCCTTATAGTTGTGCCCCTGTAGCTGTGCCCCTTGTAGTTGTGCCCCCAGTTGCTGTGCCCCCAGTTGCTGTGCCCCTTGTAGCTGTGCTCCCCTGTGCCCCTGTAGCTGTGCTCCCCTGTAGCTGTGCCCCTTGTAGCTGTGCCCCTTGTAGTTGTGCCCCCTGTAGCTGTGCCCCTTGTAGTTGTGCCCCTGTAGCTACTCCCCTGTAGCTGTGCCCCTTGTAGTTGTGCCCCTGTAGCTGCGCCCCTTATAGTTGTGCACCTGTAGCTGCTCCCCTTGTAGTTGTGCCCCTGTAGCTGCGGGGCGGACTAGCCCTGTGCTGGGTGTCCTCCCACATGTCTGTGAAAGTGATCGCAGATGTGCTAAATTTAGCACATCTACAATCGGGTCTGAATTACCCCCAAAGACAGATATACTAGAAAATGCAGTGAAAGGCCCAAAAGACCCTGTACTTATGATTAAGGGAGATTAGTTCTGTATAACAGCAGTAGATTTATAGACAATGCTGTGCAAGACTAGAGGCAGCCCCACAGTGTTAGATGTGTAGAAGGACCAGGCACTGAGACCATATAACTACAGACAACCAAGAACATTATAAAGACAAAGCTTTACATTTACTTTTATGATGGTTGGGGGCCAACCAGTAGGATAATTGAATAAAGAAGGCTCGGGATATCCACAGCTGATTTAGTGAGGAAGTATCCCATCATCGGTGGACGATTTGGTGGCCTGTCTATACGGCACACACAGAGGACAACATAACAGTTTAAAATATGTTTCTTTTTCTCGATTAATGATCCAGTATCTATTGATATCACTATGGGTGGTTACTTTAACAGTGGCTGTAACCATTCCAGGGGCAGGCATTGTACAGATGGAATTGAGTTGTGTAGAAAACTCTTGCACCTAAGGCCATTATCACTGTAGAAGAATTGTCCAGAGTGAATAAAAGAGCTGGACAGAGTCCTTTTTCATGGTAATTGCAGAAGGAGAATTGGATTGGGACGGGATTCTCACACTTAAATTATTTAAGTTACCATTCATCAAGATGTTGTTATGCCATTCCGAGATATTTTCTAGGTATTTCCATCAAATGAACAGTGTAACAGTTTAAAGGCCAATAAAAACTAGCCTATGACCAGTGGCACCGAGAGAGGGGGGTACAAATTACCTGGGCCCAGGTCTGAGGCCCATGCCTCCTTTGATTTGGCCATGCCCCCTGAAAACTACCTGGGCCCAGCTAGGCTCTCTACTGGGGAGGCATGCCCTGTGAGTGGATGCTTCTCATGTGCTAGACACGCCCCCAAAGAGGTGTGGCCATGCCCCCTGCTTGCTGTGGTCACCCCCCCCCTCCAGGGGGCTGGGGGGGACCAGAAAGTTGTTGTATCAGGGCCCAGGAATTCTCTTGGCAGCCCTGCCTATAACTAATATGTTTACCAAGGAAATATATGGCAGCCATCTTTGTGACACAATATTCATTTATATATGGAATGCATTTGAGTCAAATATAATGTTTTAGACAAAATGTATTTTGTCAACTTTCCGATGTATTGATTTATTTGATCAGTGAGGGATACCGCACATTTGCGAGGTATTATTTTCACTGCCTGAAAGGCCACAACTATTTAAGCTGCAAGAGGGTGTGGCTATAAGGAAATACTACAACCCCCAGAATGCATTTGGGTCATCTACAAAGAGAGGGGTCAGCCAGGTCAGTGATGCTGAGGGGTCTGGCGTCATTAAGTGGGCGGTGTGGGAGGTATGATGTCATAACTGTGTCATCATGTCCTCGCTATACAATGCCATGTTTACCGACATTACAAAGTGGGAGGATGAGCTTTGATGACAGATTTCAGCTCATATCGATGCATCACGCTGACCAGACCGCCCACTTCAACATTTCTCAAATGTTCTAAAATTCACATATTTATTAGTCATTCCGTTTTCCCCACAAATGTCTTTTTTTCCCCCCTGAATAAATAAATAAATAAATATATATTTCTATTTTATATCACAGTATTTACATACCTTACAATGAGCCGGGGAAGCAACCTTTTACCATCTCAAACCATTTAGTGGTTGCTGTACCGGGCAGTGGAGACCATAGCAACCAATATTCTTGGTAGTGGCATTTATCAGGTACATTGTATAAAATTATAGGTAGCGGCTGATTGGTTGCCATGGGCAACTACTCCACTGGCCCACGTCTCTATTCTACACGGCTTGATACTGTACATTAGCCTCTTCGTATCATCCTCATTGTGACGTTTTAAGTAAAGTGCTTTTTAATGTTCTAGCTCTTCAAAAAGAAATGTATGTACGGCTATAGCGTAGTCAAAAACAAGTTTTAGAGGACAAAATGTACAGCTATATTGTACACTTAGGAGGGTATTCAATTGTTTGAACAGTCAGTTGGGTGTCTGTTTTTTCCTATCTAATAGACAGGAAAAAACAGACACCCAACCGACTTTTCAAACATTTGAATTCCCCCCTTAGGGTGTGGAGAGCGAAATATAATTGCAGTAAATGAGGCAGATAAATCATCTGACATGGTATCCAATAATGAAGTTGATAATATTGCCAAGTTAATTGATTTATTGTAATACCTAAAACAAAACTCATAAAAAACGAACAACAGAACATACATATTTATCTATACATATAATAAAGCATTTTTTGTAATATATTTTAGAAAAATATACTTTATAGTATTGATATGTTTAAATGGTATATGTTCAGGATCCCGGCTGCCGGAATCTGACAGCCGTCAGAACACCAACAACGGAATCCTGAAAGGATCAGGTTCCAGACGACGGAATCCCGACTGCATCCCGAAGGTAAGTATTAACGCCAACGGCCGCCTTAGCTTTAGGTTGCTGGAGTGGGGCTTAGGTTTAGGCACACTCCAGGAGGGTGGTTAGCAGGGCCGGTGCAAGGTCTCTCTGCACCCTAAGCAAAGCTCCAGCCTAGCACCCCCTAACCTGCAACTCCCCCACCGGCAACCTCCCGGAGACAAGATACAGGTGACTACTACTTGGGAGGGTGAATTACATCATTAAACATATACTGAGAAAAGGGATGACACTCAGGCCTTTTAAAGTAAATAAGGAAATTGTAAACCAAGTCACAAAATTTTGTGACATTGTTCACAATATACTTTCCCATTCAAATCCTTCAGTGATGACCATTATTTCTCCCTATGTATACACACTAACTGGCATGTTGGGAATCGTATAGGACACTGAGACCAATTTCACATTTTGCTGAGTGCCGGATATATATATTGCATCCAGTGGTGTGCAGTGAGTTCAGTGGCTGGTGAGGCACTACAGCCATAATGTCCACCGGATCCTGCCGATGACCCCTACCGCCACCGAGCCAATGCCCGCTACTGCCTCTGAGCCAATGCCTGCTGCCACTGCCAATGGCTTACAAACTTGCCCACCATCAACTGACCCAGCCCTCCGCCACTAATTTGCATCTCAGTCCGATGCCGCCAATGCCCGCTGCCTGCCTGCTCATCATACTTGTGATATATTGTACATTTTTATAGAAAAAAAATAAAAATGAGTGTTTGGGACTGGGAAGGGAGTGGGAGAAGGACATGAATGCAATTTTGTTGTCCAGGGCTTCCATTAACTTTTTTTTTTTTTTTTAAATAACTTTTTATTGAGTCATCATGAAAGTCACAAAAAGCACATAAATCATAAGGTTATACTACACAAACATTAAGAACAAGTAGTATACATCAACAGTGTCTACATTAATCATCGGTTAAGACATTATTCTTCAAGAAGAAAGGTTTACAGTAATCATGCTAGTGTTATCGTACATAATATAAGCAACCCAGAGGGAGGCCGCCACAGCCACCCACACCTAGACCAGGGATACCGGTTGTTCCTGTGTGGCTAGTTAGGTACCACGTGGTGTTTTTGAGGCTGTTATGAATGTTTAGGCGTGTGGTAAGGGGCAGGGTGGGGATGTAGGATTCCCACAGATGAAAGAATCGTTCCACTTGTTTACCCCTGTCTACAATGACCTCCACCCAGTCCATCCTAAATATATGATGTAACTTGTTTAGGAATAGTGGTATCTGTGGCGGTGTACTATCTATCCAACCCTGTAGTATAGTCTTTTTCCCCGCAGCGCTTAGGGCTATCAGTAGTTTTTTACATTCCGATGGCAAGCGGAGGGCAGGATCAATAATGCCCAAGACTGCCCATTCAGGGGTGAAGGGCACGTGGGTAATTAGATTTGCCTCCGCATATCTCCTAACCAGGTGCCAGAAGTATTGCACAATCGGGCATGTCCACAAACAATGAAAAGTGTCTGCTTCACTCTGATGACATTTTGGACAAGAGTGCGAGTCGGTCGCTCCCATGTGGAAGCGCCGTAGTGGGGATAAGTAGGTGTTATGATATACATTAAGAAACAACTCAGTGTACATGCTTGCCGGGAGGACCTTTCTGGAGTAAAGTAGAGATGAGCGCCGGAAATTTTTCGGGTTTTGTGTTTTGGTTTTGGGTTCGGTTCCGCGGCCGTGTTTTGGGTTCGACCGCGTTTTGGCAAAACCTCACCGAATTTTTTTTGTCGGATTCGGGTGTGTTTTGGATTCGGGTGTTTTTTTCAAAAAACACTAAAAAACAGCTTAAATCATAGAATTTGGGGGTCATTTTGATCCCAAAGTATTATTAACCTCAAAAACCATAATTTACACTCATTTTCAGTCTATTCTGAATACCTCACACCTCACAATATTATTTTTAGTCCTAAAATTTGCACCTAGGTCGCTGGATGACTAAGCTAAGCGACCCTTGTGGCCGACACAAACACCGGGCCCATCTAGGAGTGTCACTGCAGTGTCACGCAGGATGTCCCTTCCAAAAAACCCTCCCCAAACAGCACATGACGCAAAGAAAAAAAGAGGCGCAATGAGGTAGCTGTGTGAGTAAGATAAGCGACCCTAGTGGCCGACACAAACACCGGGCCCATCTAGGAGTGTCACTGCAGTGTCACGCAGGATGTCCCTTCCAAAAAACCCTCCCCAAACAGCACATGACGCAAAGAAAAAAAGAGGCGCAATGAGGTAGCTGTGTGAGTAAGATAAGCGACCCTAGTGGCCGACACAAACACCGGGCCCATCTAGGAGTGTCACTGCAGTGTCACGCAGGATGTCCCTTCCAAAAAACCCTCCCCAAACAGCACATGACGCAAAGAAAAAAAGAGGCGCAATGAGGTAGCTGTGTGAGTAAGATAAGCGACCCTAGTGGCCGACACAAACACCGGGCCCATCTAGGAGTGTCACTGCAGTGTCACGCAGGATGTCCCTTCCAAAAAACCCTCCCCAAACAGCACATGACGCAAAGAAAAAAAGAGGCGCAATGAGGTAGCTGTGTGAGTAAGATAAGCGACCCTAGTGGCCGACACAAACACCGGGCCCATCTAGGAGTGTCACTGCAGTGTCACGCAGGATGTCCCTTCCAAAAAACCCTCCCCAAACAGCACATGACGCAAAGAAAAAAAGAGGCGCAATGAGGTAGCTGTGTGAGTAAGATAAGCGACCCTAGTGGCCGACACAAACACCGGGCCCATCTAGGAGTGTCACTGCAGTGTCACGCAGGATGTCCCTTCCAAAAAACCCTCCCCAAACAGCACATGACGCAAAGAAAAAAAGAGGCGCAATGAGGTAGCTGTGTGAGTAAGATAAGCGACCCTAGTGGCCGACACAAACACCGGGCCCATCTAGGAGTGTCACTGCAGTGTCACGCAGGATGTCCCTTCCAAAAAACCCTCCCCAAACAGCACATGACGCAAAGAAAAAAAGAGGCGCAATGAGGTAGCTGTGTGAGTAAGATAAGCGACCCTAGTGGCCGACACAAACACCGGGCCCATCTAGGAGTGTCACTGCAGTGTCACGCAGGATGTCCCTTCCAAAAAACCCTCCCCAAACAGCACATGACGCAAAGAAAAAAAGAGGCGCAATGAGGTAGCTGTGTGAGTAAGATAAGCGACCCTAGTGGCCGACACAAACACCGGGCCCATCTAGGAGTGGCACTGCAGTGTCACGCAGGATGTCCCTTCCAAAAAACCCTCCCCAAACAGCACCTGATGCAAAGAAAAAAAGAGGCGCAATGAGGTAGCTGTGTGAGTAAGATAACCGACCCTAGTGGCCGACACAAACACCGGGCCCATCTAGGAGTGGCACTGCAGTGTCACGCAGGATGTCCCTTCCAAAAAACCCTCCCCAAACAGCACATGACGCAAAGAAAAATTAAAGAAAAAAGAGGTGCAAGATGGAATTGTCCTTGGGCCCTCCCACCCACCCTTATGTTGTATAAACAGGACATGCACACTTTAACCAACCCATCATTTCAGTGACAGGGTCTGCCACACGACTGTGACTGAAATGACGGGTTGGTTTGGACCCCCACCAAAAAAGAAGCAATTAATCTCTCCTTGCACAAACTGGCTCTACAGAGGCAAGATGTCCACCTCATCATCATCCTCCGATATATCACCGTGTACATCCCCCTCCTCACAGATTATCAATTCGTCCCCACTGGAATCCACCATCTCAGCTCCCTGTGTACTTTGTGGAGGCAATTGCTGCTGGTCAATGTCTCCACGGAGGAATTGATTATAATTCATTTTAATGAACATCATCTTCTCCACATTTTCTGGATGTAACCTCGTACGACGATTGCTGACAAGGTGAGCGGCGGCACTAAACACTCTTTCGGAGTACACACTTGTGGGAGGGCAACTTAGGTAGAATAAAGCCAGTTTGTGCAAGGGCCTCCAAATTGCCTCTTTTTCCTGCCAGTATAAGTACGGACTGTGTGACGTGCCTACTTGGATGCGGTCACTCATATAATCCTCCACCATTCTTTCAATGTTGAGAGAATCATATGCAGTGACAGTAGACGACATGTCCGTAATCGTTGTCAGGTCCTTCAGTCCGGACCAGATGTCAGCATCAGCAGTCGCTCCAGACTGCCCTGCATCACCGCCAGCGGGTGGGCTCGGAATTCTGAGCCTTTTCCTCGCACCCCCAGTTGCGGGAGAATGTGAAGGAGGAGATGTTGACAGGTCGCGTTCCGCTTGACTTGACAATTTTCTCACCAGCAGGTCTTTCAACCCCAGCAGACTTGTGTCTGCCGGAAAGAGAGATCCAAGGTAGGCTTTAAATCTAGGATCGAGCACGGTGGCCAAAATGTAGTGCTCTGATTTCAACAGATTGACCACCCGTGAATCCTTGTTAAGCGAATTAAGGGCTCCATCCACAAGTCCCACATGCCTAGCGGAATCGCTCCGTGTTAGCTCCTCCTTCAATGTCTCCAGCTTCTTCTGCAAAAGCCTGATGAGGGGAATGACCTGACTCAGGCTGGCAGTGTCTGAACTGACTTCACGTGTGGCAAGTTCAAAGGGCATCAGAACCTTGCACAACGTTGAAATCATTCTCCACTGCGCTTGAGACAGGTGCATTCCACCTCCTATATCGTGCTCAATTGTATAGGCTTGAATGGCCTTTTGCTGCTCCTCCAACCTCTGAAGCATATAGAGGGTTGAATTCCACCTCGTTACCACTTCTTGCTTCAGATGATGGCAGGGCAGGTTCAGTAGTTTTTGGTGGTGCTCCAGTCTTCTGTACGTGGTGCCTGTACGCCGAAAGTGTCCCGCAATTCTTCTGGCCACCGACAGCATCTCTTGCACGCCCCTGTCGTTTTTTAAATAATTCTGCACCACCAAATTCAAGGTATGTGCAAAACATGGGACGTGATGGAATTTGCCCATATTTAATGCACACACAATATTGCTGGCGTTGTCCGATGCCACAAATCCACAGGAGAGTCCAATTGGGGTAAGCCATTCCGCGATGATCTTCCTCAGTTGCCGTAAGAGGTTTTCAGCTGTGTGCGTATTCTGGAAACCGGTGATACAAAGCGTAGCCTGCCTAGGAAAGAGTTGGCGTTTGCGAGATGCTGCTACTGGTGCCGCCGCTGCTGTTCTTGCGGCGGGAGTCCATACATCTACCCAGTGGGCTGTCACAGTCATATAGTCCTGACCCTGCCCTGCTCCACTTGTCCACATGTCCGTGGTTAAGTGGACATTGGGTACAGCTGCATTTTTTAGGACACTGGTGACTCTTTTTCTGAGGTCTGTGTACATTTTCGGTATCGCCTGCCTAGAGAAATGGAACCTAGATGGTATTTGGTACCGGGGACACAGTACCTCCAACAAGTCTCTAGTTGGCTCTGCAGTAATGATGGATACCGGAACCACGTTTCTCACCACCCAGGATGCCAAGGCCTCAGTTATCCGCTTTGCAGTAGGATGACTGCTGTGATTTCTCTATCGTCCTAAGTGGATGCTGGGGTTCCTGAAAGGACCATGGGGAATAGCGGCTCCGCAGGAGACAGGGCACAAAAAAGTAAAGCTTTTACCAGATCAGGTGGTGTGCACTGGCTCCTCCCCCTATGACCCTCCTCCAGACTCCAGTTAGATTTTGTGCCCGAACGAGAAGGGTGCAATCTAGGTGGCTCTCCTAAAGAGCTGCTTAGAGAAAGTTTAGCTTAGGTTTTTTACTTTACAGTGAGTCCTGCTGGCAACAGGATCACTGCAACGAGGGACTTAGGGGAGAAGTAGTGAACTCACCTGCGTGCAGAGTGGATTTGCTGCTTGGCTACTGGACAAGCTCCAGAGGGACGATCACAGGTACAGCCTGGATGGTCACCGGAGCCGCGCCGCCGGCCCCCTTGCAGACGCTGAAGAGAGAAGAGGTCCAAAATCGGCGGCTGAAGACTCCTGAGTCTTCATAAAGGTAGCGCACAGCACTGCAGCTGTGCGCCATTTTCCTCTCAGCACACTTCACACAACAGTCACTGAGGGTGCAGAGCGCTGGGGGGGGCGCTCTGAGAGGCAAATAAAAACCTTATTAGAGGCAAAAAATACCTCACATATAGCCCACAGAGGCTATATGGAGATATTTAACCCCTGCCTAACTTCAAAAATAGCGGGAGACGAGCCCGCCGATAAAGGGGCGGGGCCTATCTCCTCAGCACACAGCGCCATTTTCTCTCACAGAAAAGCTGGAGAGAAGGCTCCCAGGCTCTCCCCTGCACTGCACTACAGAAACAGGGTTAAAACAGAGAGGGGGGGCACTGATTTTGGCGATATTGTATATATATAAAAGATGCTATAAGGGAGAAACACTTATATAAGGTTGTCCCTATATAATTATAGCGTTTTTGGTGTGTGCTGGCAGACTCTCCCTCTGTCTCCCCAAAGGGCTAGTGGGTCCTGTCCTCTGTCAGAGCATTCCCGGTGTGTGTGCTGTGTGTCGGTACGTGTGTGTCGACATGTATGAGGACGATGTTGGTGAGGAGGCGGAGAAATTGCCTGTAATGGTGATGTCACTCTCTAGGGAGTCGACACCGGAATGGATGGCTTATTTAGAGAATTACGTGAGAATGTCAACACGCTGCAAGGTCGGTTGACGACATGAGACGGCCGACAATCTATTAGGACCGGTCCAGGCGTCTCAGAAACACCGTCAGGGGTTTTAAAAACGCCCATTTACCTCAGTCGGTCGACACAGACACAGACACGGACACTGAATACAGTGTCGACGGTGAATAAACAAACGTATTTCTCATTAGGGCCACACGTTAAGGGCAATGAAGGAGGTGTTACGTGTTTCTGATACTACAAGTACCACAAGAAAGGGTATTATGTGGGAGTGAAAATACTACCTGTAGTTTTTCCTGAATCAGATAAAATAAAATGAAGTGTGTGATGATGCGTAGGGTTACCCCGATAGCAAATATTGGCGTTATACCTTTTCCCGCCAGAAATTAGGGTACGTTGGGAAACACCCCTTAGGGTGATAAGGCGCTCACACGCTTATCAAGTGGCGTTACCGTCTCCAGATACGGCCGCCCTCAAGGAGCCAGCTGATAGGAAGCTGGAAAAATATCCTAAAAAGTATATACACACATACGGTGGTTATACTGCGACCAGCGATCGCCATCAGCCTGGAGATGCAGTGCTGGGTTGGCTTGGTCGGATTCCCTGACTGAAAATATTTTATTCATGTAGAGCATTTAATAGGATGCATTCTATATATATGTATGTGAGATGCACAGAGGGATATTTGCTCTCTGGCATCAAGATAAGTGCGTTGTCCATATCTCCCAGAAGATGTCAGGGACACGACAGTGGTCAGGTGATACAGATCCCATACGGCAGATGGAAGTATTGCTGTATAAAGGGAAGGAGTTATTTGGGGGTCGGTCCATCGGACCTGGGGACCACAGCAACAGCTGGGAAATCCAACCTTTTTTACCCCAAGTTACATCTCAGCTAAAAAAGACACCGTCTTTTCAGCCTCAATCTTTCCTTTCCCATGAGGGCATGCAGGCAAAAGGCCAGTCATATCTGCCCAGACATAGAGGTAAGGGAAGTAGACTGCAGCAGGCAGCCCTTTCCCAGGAAAAGAAGCCCTCCACCGCGTCTGCCAAGTCCTCAGCATGACGCTGGGGCCGTGCAAGCGGACTCAAGGTGGGGGGGTAGTCTCAAGAGTCTCAGGGCGCAGTGGGATCACTCGCAAGTTGACCCCTAGATCGTACGAGTATTATCCCAGGGGTAAAGATTGGAGAGTCGAGACATCTTCTCCTCGCAGGTTCCTGAAGTCTGCTTTACCAACGGCTCCCTCCAACAGGGAGGCAGCATTGGAAACAATTCACAAGCTGTATATCCAGCAGGTGATAATCAAAGTACCCCTCCTACGACAAGGAAAAGGGTATTATTTTTCCACACTATATTGTGGTACTGAAGCCAGACGGCTTGGTGACACATAGTCTAAATCTAAAATGTTTTGAACACTTACATAAAAGGTTCAAATCGAGATAAAGTCACTCAGAGCAGTGATAGCGAACCGGAAAAAAGGGGACTATATGGTGTCCCTGGACATCAAGGATTACCTCCATGTCCAAATTTTGTCCTTCTCATCAAGGGTACCTCTGGTTCGTGGTACAGAACTGTCAATATCAGTTTCAGACGATGCCGTTTGAATTATCCACGGCACCCCGGGCCTTTTTACCAAGGTAATGGCCGAAAAGATGTTTCTTCAAAGAAAAAAGGCATCTAAATTATCCCTTACTTGCACGACCTAAAAAGGGCAAGTTCCAGAGAACAGTTGGAGGTCGGAAGAGCACTATCTAAAGTAGTTCTTCGACGGCACGACTGGATTCTAAATATTCCAAGAATCGCAGCTGTTTTCCGACGATACGTCTGCTGTTCCTAGGGATGATTCTGGACACGGTTCAGAAAAAGGTTTTTCTTCCCGAGGAAAAAGCCAAGGAGTTATCCGACCTGTCAGGAACCTCCTAAAACCAGGAAAGGTGTCTGTACATCAATGCACAAGAGTCCTGGGAAAAATGGTGGCTTTTTACGAAGCAATTCCATTCGGCAGATTCCATGCAAGAATTTTCCAAAGGGATCTGTTGGACAAATGGTCAGGGTCGCATCCTCAGATGCACCTGCGAATAACCCTGTCGCCAAGGACAAGGGTATATCTTCTGTGGTGGTTGCAAAAGGCTCATCTATTGGAGGGCCGCAGATTCGGCATACAGGATTTGATCCTGGTGACCACGGACGCCAGCCTGAGAGGTTGGGGAGCAGTCACACAAGGAAGAAACTTCCAGGGGGTATGGACGAACCTGGAAAAGTCTCTTCACATAAACATTCTGGTACTAAGAGCAATCTAAAATGCTCTAAGCCAGGCGGAACCACTCCTGCAAGGAAAACCGGTGTTGATTCAGTCGGACAACATCACGGCGGTCGCCCATGTAAACAGACAGGGCGGCACAAGAAGCAGGAGTGCAATGGCAGAAGCTGCCAAGATTCTTCGCTGGGCGGAGAATCACGTAATAGCACTGTCAGCAGTGTTCTTCCCGGGCGTGGACAACTGGGAAGCAGACTTCCTCAGCAGACACGATATTCACCCGGGAGAGGGGGGTCTTCATCCAGAAGTCTTCCACATGCTAATAAACTGTTGGGAAAGACCAATGGTAGACATGATGGCGTCTCGCCTCAACAAGAAACTGGACAAGTATTGCGCCAGGTCAAGAGATCCACAGGCAATAGCTGTGGACGCACTGGTAACACCTTGGGTGTACAAATCAGTATATGTGTTTCCTCCTCTGCCTCTCATACCAAAGGTATTGAAGATTATACGGTGAGGAGGAGTAAGAACAATACTAGTGGCTCCGGATTGGCCAAGAAGGACTTGGTACCCGGAACTTCAAGAGTTGGTCACGGACGACCCGTGCCCTCTACTTCTGAGAAGGGACCTGCTACAACAGGGTCCCTGTCTCTTTCAAGACTTACCGCGGCTGCGTTTGACGGCATGGCGGTTGAACGCCAGATCCTAAAAGGGAAAGGCATTCCAGAAGAAGTCATTCCTACCTTGATTAAGGCAAGGAAGGAAGTCACCGCGAAACATTATCACCGCATTTGGCGAAAATATGTCGCGTGGTGCGAGGATCGGAGTGTTCCGACGGAGGAATTTCAACTGGGTCGTTTCCTACATTTCCTACAATCAGGATTGTCTATGGGTCTCAAATTGAGATCTATTAAGGTTCAAATTTCGGCCCTGTCAATATTCTTCCAAAAAGAATTGGCCTCAGTTCCTGAGGTACAGACTTTTGTTAAAGGAGTACTGCATATACAGCCTCCTGTGGTGCCTCCGGTGGCACCGTGGGATCTAAATGTAGTTTTAGATTTCCTCAAATCCCATTGGTTTGAACCATTGAAAAAGGTGGATTTTAAATATCTCACATGGAAAGTGACTATGTTACTGGCCCTGGCTTCCGCCAGGAGAGTATCTAAATTGGCGGCTTTATCTTATAAAAGCCCTTATCTAATCTTCCATTCGGATAGGGCAGAACTGAGGACTCGTCCGCATTTTCTCCCTAAGGTGGTATCAGCGTTTCACCTGAACCAACCTATTGTGGTGCCTGCGGCCACTGGCGACTTGGAGGACTCCAAGTTGTTGGACGTTGTCAGAGCCTTAAACATATACATTTCAAGGACGGCTGAAGTCAGAAAATCTGACTCGCTGTTGATACTATATGCACCCAACAAGTTGGGTGCCCCTGCTTCTAAGCAGACGATTGCTCGTTGGATTTGTAACACAATTCAACTTGCTCATTCTGTGGCAGGCCTGCCACAGCCTAAATCTGTTAAGGCCCATTCCACAAGGAAGGTGGGCTCATCTTGGGCGGCTGCCCGAGGGGTCTCGGCATTACAATTCTGCCGAGCAGCTACGTGGTCGGGGGAAAACACGTTTGTAAAATTCTACAAATTTGATACCCTGGCAAAAGAGGACTTGGAATTCTCTCATTCGGTGCTGCAGAGTCATCCGCACTCTCCCGCCCGTTTGGGAGCTTTGGTATAATCCCCATGGTCCTTTCAGGAACCCCAGCATCCACTTAGGACGATAGAGAAAATAAGAATTTACTTACCGATAATTCTATTTCTCGGAGTCCGTAGTGGATGCTGGGCGCCCATCCCAAGTGCGGATTATCTGCAATACTGTACATAGTTATTGTTAACAAATTCGGGTTATATTGTTAAGGAGCCATCTTTAAGAGGCTCTTTCTGTTATCATACTGTTAACTGGGTTTAGATCACAAGTTGTACGGTGTGATTGGTGTGGCTGGTATGAGTCTTACCCGGGATTCAAATTGCCTCCCTTATTGTGTACGCTCGTCCGGGCACAGTACCTAACTGGAGTCTGGAGGAGGGTCATAGGGGGAGGAGCCAGTGCACACCACCTGATCTGGTAAAAGCTTTACTTTTTTGTGCCCTGTCTCCTGCGGAGCCGCTATTCCCCATGGTCCTTTCAGGAACCCCAGCATCCACTACGGACTCCGAGAAATAGAATTATCGGTAAGTAAATTCTTATTATTTCATCTTCCTCGCAAAGGACTGTTGGACAGTCAATTGCTTGGTGGAAGTAGTAAAAGTGGTCTTACGACTTCCCCTCTGGGATGACCATCGACTCCCAGCAGCAACAACAGCAGCGCCAGCAGCAGTAGGCGTTACACGCAAGGATGCATCGGAGGAATCCCAGGCAGGAGAGGAATCGTCAGAATTGCCAGTGACATGGCCTGCAGGACTATTGGCATTCCTGGGGAAGGAGGAAATTGACACTGAGGGAGTTGGTGGGGTGGTTTGCGTGAGCTTGGTTACAAGAGGAAGGGATTTACTGGTCAGTGGACTGCTTCCGCTGTCACCCAAAGTTTTTGAACTTGTCACTGACTTATTATGAATGCGCTGCAGGTGACGTATAAGGGAGGATGTTCCGAGGTGGTTAACGTCCTTACCCCTACTTATTACAGCTTGACAAAGGCAACACACGGCTTGACACCTGTTGTCCGCATTTCTGTTGAAATACTTCCACACCGAAGAGCTGATTTTTTTGGTATTTTCACCAGGCATGTCAGTGGCCATATTCCTCCCACGGACAACAGGTGTCTCCCCGGGTGCCTGACTTAAACAAACCACCTCACCATCAGAATCCTCCTGGTCAATTTCCTCCCCAGCACCAGCAACACCCATATCCTCCTCATCCTGGTGTACTTCAACACTGACATCTTCAATCTGACTATCAGGAACTGGACTGCGGGTGCTCCTTCCAGCACTTGCAGGGGGCGTGCAAATGGTGGAAGGCGCATGCTCTTCACGTCCAGTGTTGGGAAGGTCAGGCATCGCAACCGACACAATTGGACTCTCCTTGTGGATTTGGGATTTCGAAGAACGCACAGTTCTTTGCGGTGCTTTTGCCAGCTTGAGTCTTTTCAGTTTTCTAGCGAGAGGCTGAGTGCTTCCATCCTCATGTGAAGCTGAACCACTAGCCATGAACATAGGCCAGGGCCTCAGCCGTTCCTTGCCACTCCGTGTGGTAAATGGCATATTGGAAAGTTTACGCTTCTCCTCCGACAATTTTATTTTAGGTTTTGGAGTCCTTTTTTTACTGATATTTGGTGTTTTGGATTTGACATGCTCTGTACTATGACATTGGGCATCGGCCTTGGCAGACGACGTTGCTGGCATTTCATCGTCTCGGCCATGACTAGTGGCAGCAGCTTCAGCACGAGGTGGAAGTGGATCTTGATCTTTCCCTAATTTTGGAACCTCAACATTTTTGTTCTCCATATTTTAATAGGCACAACTAAAAGGCACCTCAGGTAAACAATGGAGATGGATGGATACTAGTATACTTATGGATGGACTGCCGAGTGCCGACACAGAGGTAGCTACAGCCGTGGACTAACGTACTGTGTCTGCTGCTAATATAGACTGGATGATTGATAATGAGATGAAATCAATATATATATGTATGTATATATAATATCACTAGTACTGCAGCCGGACAGGTAGATAATATATTTATTAGGTAATGATGACTGATGACGGACCTGCTGGACACTGTCAGCTCAGCAGCACCGCAGACTGCTACAGTAAGCTACTATACTCTATAGTAGTATGTACAAAGAAGAAAGAAAAAAAAAAGCCACGGGTAGGTGGTATACAATTATGGATGGACTGCCGAGTGCCGACACAGAGGTAGCTACAGCCGTGGACTAACGTACTGTGTCTGCTGCTAATATAGACTGGATGATTGATAATGAGATGAAATCAATATATATATGTATGTATATATAATATCACTAGTACTGCAGCCGGACAGGTAGATCATATATTTATTAGGTAATGATGACTGATGACGGACCTGCTGGACACTGTCAGCTCAGCAGCACCGCAGACTGCTACAGTAAGCTACTATACTATAGTAGTATGTACAAAGAAGAAAGAAAAAAAAAAAAACCACGGGTAGGTGGTATACTACAATTATGGATGGACTGCTGAGTGCCGACACAGAGGTAGCTACAGCCGTGGACTAACGTACTGTGTCTGCTGCTAATATAGACTGGATGATTGATAATGAGATGAAATCAATATATATATATGTATGTATATATAATATCACTAGTACTGCAGCCGGACAGGTAGATAATATATTTATTAGGTAATGATGACTGATGACGGACCTGCTGGACACTGTCAGCTCAGCAGCACCGCAGACTGCTACAGTAAGCTACTATACTATAGTAGTATGTACAAAGAAGAAAGGAAAAAAAAAAACCACGGGTAGGTGGTATACAATTATGGATGGACTGCTGAGTGCCGACACAGAGGTAGCTACAGCCATGGACTAACGTACTGTGTCTGCTGCTAATATAGACTGGATGATTGATAATGAGATGAAATCAATATATATATGTATGTATATATAATATCACTAGTACTGCAGCCGGACAGGTAGATAATATATTTATTAGGTAATGATGACTGATGACGGACCTGCTGGACACTGTCAGCTCAGCAGCACCGCAGACTGCTACAGTAAGCTACTATACTCTATAGTAGTATGTACAAAGAAGAAAGAAAAAAAAAAAAACCACGGGTAGGTGGTATACAATTATGGATGGACTGCCGAGTGCCGACACAGAGGTAGCTACAGCCGTGGACTAACGTACTGTGTCTGCTGCTAATATAGAGTCTAGACTAGATGATAAATTATTGATAATGAGATGAAATCAATATAATATCACTAGTACTGCAGCCGGACAGGTACTATATATATTTATTATGTAATGACTGATGACGGACCTGCTGGACACTGTCAGGTCAGCACAGCACCGCAGACTGCTACAGTAAGCTACTATAGTAGTATGTATAAAGAAGAATGAAAAAAAAAAACCACGGGTAGGTGGTATACAATATTATATATATATATATATATATATATATTATATACAATTATATATATATATATATATATATATATATAAAATTGGTGGTGATTGATTATTAAACTGGTGGTCACTTCAGGACAGGTCACGTTGCAACTTGCAACTAGTACTCCGAGGCCTAAGCAGACAATCACAAAATATATTATTATACTGGTGGTCAGTGTGGTCACAACAATGGCAGTGTGGCACTGACTCTGGCAGCAAAAGTGTGCACTGTACATTATATGTACTCCTGAGTCCTGCTCTCAGACTCTAACTGCTCCCCACTGTCAGTGTCTCCCCCACAAGTCAGATAATACACTTACAGTCACACTATCTAATCTATAAATATCACTTCAGCAAGTAGTATAGTAGTATACAGTAGTACTCCTCCTAATAATGCTCCCCGAAAATACTGTGTCTCTCTCTTCTCTAAACGGAGAGGACGCCAGCCCCGTCCTCTCCCTATGACTCTCAATGCACGTGTGAAAATGGCGGCGACGCGCGGCTCCTTATATAGAATCCGAGTCTCGCGATAGAATCCGAGCCTCGCGAGAATCCGACAGCGGGATGATGACGTTCGGGCGCGCTCGGGTTAACCGAGCAAGGCGGGAAGATCCGAGTCGCTCGGACCCGTGTAAAAAAACATGAAGTTCGGGCGGGTTCGGATTCCGAGGAACCGAACCCGCTCATCTCTAGAGTAAAGTAGCGATTTTTCCATAGTTGGTATGGTCAGATCAGGAAAGTGAGCCAACCAAGAGGACATGCCACCCCTCACAGTAGCGTGATCTAATATTTTTCTCAAGAAAGTGTAGTGGATAGAAATGGCCTTATATCTCGGTACTGGATGTGTTAAGAGGCTATCCAGGGAGTTGGTCCAGTCCCCCTCCGCAAAATGTGCGAGGACATGTCTGACATAGAATTGTGTCTGTAGATATGGAAGGGAAGATGAGACAATCACCTCATGCCTCGCTGAGACCTCTGAGAGGGTGAGCGGGCTGCGGTCTCCCACTGCCACTAGTGAGCGAATTGATGTTATGCCCCCCTCCCTCCAAGTCTGGAAGGGGTGAGCAGCCATGCCGTCTAAGAAGTCTGGGTTTTTAATTAGGGGTAGATGTAAGGAGTAATACGGATTTAGTTTTGCATTGTGTCGCAGTATGTGCCACATCTTCCTGGTAGACCATAGAAGAGGGTTAGACCGAATGTGTTCAGGTATTTCCCAGTCATGCTGATGGAGGAAACATGTCAAGGCTACAGTCGGAAGGAAGCTTTGTTCGACGGATGTATTTGTGTAAATAGAGCTGTTTTGCAACCAGTCCCTCAAGTGTCTTAAAAGAGCAGCGTGGTTATAAACCACTACATCTGGGAAATTAATACCCCCATTGGATTTAGGCTGAGTAAGCTTACGTAGCGCGATACGAGCTCGGCCCCCCTTCCATATGAAGGTTCTAATAAATGTATTAATCTGCTGTGAGTCCTGCTTCGTTAACAGTATGGGAAGTGTTTGCAAGGGGTATAGTAGGCGAGGTATTGCCACCATTTTCAGAAGATTGGCCCTACCAAGGTATGACAGTGGAAGGCGTTCCCATCTCTTGACATCATCGGTCAAGGTGTGTAATGCCTTATGTACGTTGATTTTATAGAGTTCTGAAATATAACGTGGGACACAAATACCCAAGTATGTGATATATGTGGACACCCAATGAAAGGGGAAACGTGTGGCCCAAGTTGGACATGTTACAGCGCCGCACAACAGCAGGGCCTTCGATTTGTCCATATTAATGCTAAAACCCGATATGCGGCCAAATTAAGTAATCTTGTCCATGATCTGAGCTAGGGAACATTCGGGGTCCGAAATATAAAGGAGGATGTCGTCAGCGAATTTCCTGACTACCCACTTTTATCCCTCTAAAAACAGACCAGTCCTGCAATGTTCTAAGCAGTGGGTCAAGGGCCAAGTTAAATAGGAGGGGCGATAAAGGGCATCCCTGATGGGTTCCCCTTTCCAAGAAAAACCGTTGACCTCTGATCCCGTTAATTAGGAGCGAGGCGGATGGAGTGCTGTAGATATATCGTATATAGTTAATAAAACTCACATCAAACCCCCTTTTCTCCAACACAGTAAATAAGTGTGGCCATAGTACCATGTCGAAGGCCTTATTGGCGTCGAGGCTAAGAAGCATGTTAGAGTCTGTGCAGGGAGACTGGGATGCCGCCACCGCCGCCAGTGCCGTGCGGATCGCCTTAACCGCATGTCTGCCAGTCACAAAACCCATTTGTGTCGTGGTGAGAATATCAGGAAGGATGGATTGGAGTCTCGTTGCCATAATCTTAGCTAAAAGTTTGTAATCTACATTTAGGAGACTAATTGGTCTGTAGGAGGAGAGGAAACTTGGGTCCCTGTCAGGTTTAGGGATAAGTGTAATAAAAGCTTCATTAAAAAGCGGGGACGGGGAACTCCGTTCGTGTATTGCATGAAACAGTTCCAGTAAAGAGGGGACAATTTGGGCCTGTAACATGCGGTAATAATCACCCGACAAACCATCTGGGCCCGGGGACTTACCATGGGGCAAATTAGAGATGGCGGCGTTAACTTCCTCCGCCGTTATTGGACCCATAAAGGCTTCTCTCTGGTCTCTGGTCAGAGGGGGCAGCACGTCATCCGTGAGCAACTGTGTTTGTGTTTCAGTGTCTATTTGTGTCGATTGGAACAAGGACTGAAAGTAGGAATGGAATTGTTCTACTATTTCCTGCGACTTTGTGATAACCCGACCGGTCCTGGGGTGATGTATGGTAGTTATAACATGACGTTTTTGGGGAGGTCTAGAGATGACCGCCAATAATCTACCAGCCCTATTGCCCCATCTGTAGAATTTGTTTTTGGTGTAGTCTAAGGAATGTTTCGCTTGGGTGGCTAAGTAGGTTTCAAGTAGGCGCCTGGCCTGTTTGTATTCGTCAAGAGTAGCCTCTGTAGGGTTAGCAGTATATGTTTGGAAGGTCCTGGACATAGTAGCTTTTAACGTTGTGTATTCCAATTTACAGTCTCTTTTCTTCCGAGAGACATAACTAATAATATGACCCCTCATCACTGCCTTTGAGGCATTCCAGGAAATCTCGGGCTTGTCCCAATATTCTATGTTGTCATCAACGTAATTGGTCCAATGATAGGTTAGGTATTATTATTATTATCCTTTATTTATATGGCGCCACAATGGTTCCGCAGCGCCCAATTACAGAGTACAAATGCACATAAAAAATAGGAAAACAGTGACTTACAGTTGAATACAATATAGGATAAGTACAGGGCAACTAAGCATAACTACACCAGTAAACATAGAGATAAGTTCCAGGTGGTCAAAAACTGTGGGATCTGGGCAGTTGAGGATTATTAAAGTAAGAAAAGTATAAGCACATGAGGGAAGAGGGCCCTACTCGTGAGAGCTTACATTCTAAGGGGAGGGGTAGACAGACAGGGATGACACAGATGGGGTACATAGAGAGCGTGGATATCACTGACCTGGTTTGGGAGTGTTGTGGACTCGGGGCTTCTTCCGATGACCGGGAAGAGGAACCGCCACTGGGTCGTAGTAGAGATGGCCGGATGTAGGTCTTCCTCATGCAGAACTAAGACGGCAGGCGGGAGGCCCAGAGGAATTCTTGTAGGTCTCCTGTAAGACAAGACTTGTAGAAATAATGAAGGCTGGGGTACTGAGATATTGGAGACACTGTGGTATTGAAGGCACTGAGGTACTGGGAGTACAGGGAGTGCTGGGAGACCCTTGGAGGCACGGAGGTGTTTGGAGGCACGGAGGTGCTTGGAGGCACGGAGGTGTTTGGAGACACCGAGGTGTTTGGAGGGACGAGGTGCTTGGAGGCACGAGGTGCTTGGAGACACGGAGGTAACTGGAGGCACGGAGGTGCTTTGAGGCGCGGAGGTGCTTGGAGGCACGGGGTGCTTGGAGGCACGAGGTGCTTGGAGGCACGGAGGTGCTTGGAGGCACGGAGGTAACTGGAGGCACGGAGGTAACTGGAGGCACGGAGGTAACTGGAGGCACGGAGGTGCTTGAGGCGCGGAGGTGCTTGGAGGCACGAGGTGCTTGGAGGCACGAGGTGCTTGGAGGCACGGAGGTGCTTGGAGGCACGGAGGTGCTTGGAGGCACGAGGTGCTTGGAGACACGGAGGTAACTGGAGGCACGGAGGTGCTTGTAGGCACAGGATGCTTGGAAGCACAGGTTGCTTGTAGGCACAGGATGCTTGGAAGCACAGGTTGCTTGTAGGCACAGGATGCTTGGAAGCACAGGATGCTTGCAGGGACAGGATGCTTGGAAGCACAGGATGCTTGCAGGGACAGGATGCTTGGAAGCACAGGATGCTTGCAGGGACGAGGGAGCTCTGGATCATAGCTTCCACAGGAGAAACGAAGATACTCAGGCATCGGATCTCTGCCTGGTATCTGATTTTAAATTCCCCGCCCTAGCCTGATTGGCGGAGCAGGCAGGTGACGTCAGACCTGCTCCGCCTCCTTGCCCTTGCTTGTGATGGCGGCGCCCTTGCTTCCGGGAAGCCGCCGGAGAGCAGCGCCGACCCGCCGCTGAAGCCGGAGACTGACAGGGGAAGAGAGGCGCCGGGCAGACCAGGCCACCCGCAGGGACAAGCGCGGTCGCCGCTGCCCGAGGTTCGTGACAGTACCCCCTCCTCCAGGAGTGGCCCCTGGACACTTCCCGGGCTTAGTCGGATGTCTGGAGTGGAAGATCCGAATCAGACGAGGAGCCGTTACTTCAGTAGCCCCAATCCAACTTCTCTCCTCAGGTCCATAACCCTTCCAGTCCACCAAGTACTGTAATTTTTTATGAAGATAACGAGAGTCCAGAATAGCTTTGATTTCAAACTCCGCTCCAGCTTCTGCCACTACGGACGTTGGCCTTGGGAGTGCTGAGTGGAATCGATTCAGTATGAGGGGACGGAGTAGAGAAACATGGAAGGCGTTAGGTATGCGAAGATGGGCAGGCAAACCCAGTTTACAGACCACAGGATTTAAGACTTGTAGCACAGGGTAAGGACCGATGAACCTTGGAGCGAATTTCATGGTGGGCACCTTCAACCGGAGATTCCGTGTGGACAGCCATACCCTGTCCCCAACTTTATATTGAGGTGCGGCTTGCCGTTTCTTATCTGCAAAGAACTTGTACCGAACAGAAACCTGCTTAAGATTAGCATGAACCTTTCTCCAAATTTGTCCAAAGTGTCGTAGAGTGGACGCTACAGCAGGAACCTCTATTATCGGAAGGCTTGGAAATTCCGGAACACGGGGATGGAACCCGTAGTTGACGAAAAATGGTGATTCCCCAGTGGAAGAATGAAACAAATGGTTATGGGCAAACTCCGCCCAAGGCAACAACTCCACCCAGTTGTCCTGTGAAGGAGAGAGATACAACCGAAGAAAAGTCTCTAGATCTTGATTGACTCGTTCCGTTTGTCCATTTGTTTGGGGATGATAAGCCGACGAAAACTTAAGTTTAATGTGTAGAGTTGAACAAAGGGCTTTCCAAAACCTGGCGGTGAACTGTACTCCACGGTCAGAAACAATCTCTTGTGGCAACCCATGCAAACGAAAATGTTCTCGGATAAACAATAGAGCCAGTTTCGGTGCTGTCGGAAGACCAGTCAAGGGCACAAAGTGTGCCATCTTCGAAAAACGGTCAACGATAACCCAAACGGTGTTGCAACCCTTGGAACAGGGCAAGTCAGTGATGAAGTCCATGGAAATGTGAGTCCAGGGTCTCACAGGGATAGGCAGAGGACGAAGTAACCCTGCAGGAGGCAGACGAGGAGATTTATGTTGTGTACATTGGGGACATGAATTAACGCAATCTTGTACATCCTTCCTCATGGTGTTCCACCAGTAAGACCTTTGCAGAAACTTGTACATCTTCTGAGCGCCGGGATGACCGGAAAACTTGGAGTTATGGACCCACCGTAGTATTCCTGGGCGGAATCTAGCTGGTACGGACATTCTTCCAGGAGGAGGAGCTGGAGTAGTTAAAGCAGCAGAGACAGAAACTGGATTCAGAATTAAACCCCGCTCCGGAGGTTCATCCTCGTCTGTGGGAACCTGTGAACGGGAAAGCGCATCTGCTTTAATATTGAGAGTCCCGGCACGGTACTTGATAATGAACGAGAATCGGGAAAAGAAAAGTGCCCATCTCGCCTGGCGAGGATTCAAACATTGTGCGGATTTGATGTACAGTAAATTCTTGTGATCCGTGTAGATGGTAAACACATGTTTAGCCCCTTCTAGAAGATATCTCCATTCTTCCAAGGCAGATTTGATTGCCAAGAGTTCCTGGTCTCCAATAGAGTAATTTCGTTCGGCTGGAGAGAATTTACGAGAGTGGAAGCCACACGGATGTAATTTCTTATCAGAGGAATGCTGGGAGAGGACAGCCCCCACCCCGACTGAAGATGCATCAACTTCTAAGAAGAAGGGTTCCTCGAAATTTGGTTGTTGGAGAACTGGAGCCGTCGTGAAAGCTAACTTTAAGCGAGAAAAAGCTACAATGGCTTCCGGAGGCCACAAACTAGGATTAGAACCCTTTCTCGTCAGGGCAGTAATGGGTGCAACAATGGTGGAGAAACCTTTAATGAATTTCCTGTAGTAGTTCGCAAAGCCCAGGAACCTTTGTATTGCTTTCAGGGAAAGAGGCTGAGTCCAATCACGAATGGCCGACAACTTTTCCGGATCCATGCGAAGCTCCGTCCCCGAGATGACATAACCGAGGAACGGAATAGATGTTACTTCAAAGGTACATTTGGAAAGCTTGGCGTAGAGATGATTCTCTTGTAAACGGTGTAGCACCTCTTTGACTTGAGTCCTGTGTTCGACAAGATTCTTGGAAAAAATCAGTATGTCGTCCAGATATACCACAACGCTCTGATACAGCATATCACGAAAGATTTCGTTGACGAATCCCTGGAAAACCGCGGGAGCATTACTAAGACCAAACGGCATCACCAAGTATTCGTAATGCCCATCTCGGGTATTAAAGGCAGTCTTCCATTCATCCCCCTCTCGGATGCGTATAAGATTATAAGCTCCTCTCAAGTCGAGTTTTGAAAAAATGCGGGCACCACGAACCCTATCAAATAACTCTGTGATTAGTGGCAAGGGGTATTTATTCTTAATAGTAATGTCGTTTAGGCCGCGGTAGTCGATGCATGGTCTCAACCCCCCGTCCTTTTTCTTCACGAAAAAGAAGCCTGCACCAGCAGGGGAGGAAGAGGGGCGAATGAATCCCTTGAGCATATTGGACTTAATATACTCCGACATGGCTTGAGTCTCGGGAAGAGACAGAGGATATGTGCGACCACGAGGTGGCGTCTTCCCTGGGACAAGGTCAATAGGGCAGTCCCAAGGCCTGTGAGGTGGTAACAGGTCAGCAGCTTGTTCCGAAAATACGTCCTTGTACCCTTGATATGCCTCCGGAATGTGCTCTTCATCCGTTTTGGAGGTAACACGGAGCGGACAAACAGGAGTAAGACAATTAGTGTGACAAAAGGAACTCCAGGACAGAATTTGTGACGACTTCCAATCGATGTGGGGGTTATGACTTTTCAGCCAAGGCATTCCAAGAACCAGATCATGGGGCATTTCTGGGATTACCAAGAGTTCCAAATCTTCCTGATGTAGAGCCCCGACCCGCAGCTTAACTGGCCCCGTGCGCCACATTATGAGACCTTTGGAAATTCTAGTCCCGTTGATAGCCGTCAGTGAAATTGGCCGCTCGATAGGCCGTAACTTTAAACCCAAACTTTGGGCACAGAAGGAAGAAACGAAGTTCCCTGCAGCTCCGGAATCCAATAGGGCTTCACAAGACCTGGAGACTGAATTGGAGACTAGAGTTACTGGAAGCAAGCAGTCCGAAGTTGGAGAAGCTTTTGTCGTAACTCCCAGCTTGACTCCTCCGGAACAAGCTAGGTCTGCCCGTTTCCCGGACGGACTTTACAAGATTTAAGAAAATGATCTGCGGCTCCACAGTAAAGGCAGAGTTTACCCTCACGACGACGCTGTCGTTCTTCCGGAGACAGTCGGGAGCGGTTAATTTGCATGGGCTCATCTGAGCTAGGTGAGGCCACCGGCCTAGGAGTAGGATTCCGGAACCTGGAACGATCCGAACGGTTACGTTCTCTTCCACGCTCCTGCATCCGAAGATCCACCTTGACGCAAAGGGAAATCAAATCTTCTAATGGATCCGGCAGATCTCTAGTAACCAGCTCGTCTTTCAGCCGGTCGGAAAGACCGTTCCAGAAGGCAGCTCTCAGGGCATCATTATTCCAGCGTAGTTCGGAAGCAATGGTCTGGAAATGAACCACGTACTGGCCCACGGAACGGGCGCCCTGCCGAACACGGAGCAAATCGGAAGAAGCAGTGGTCATTCTGCCGGGCTCGTCGAAAATCCTTCGAAAGGACGAGATGAAGTTGGTGTAGTTGGAAACCATGGGATCAGATCGTTCCCATAATGGAGACACCCAATCCAAAGCAGAACCTTCCAACAGAGAAATAATATATGCTACCTTGGACCGGTCTGTAGGAAAGTTGTGTGCAAGTAGCTCGAAATGTACCTCGCACTGGTTCAAGAAACCACGACAATTTTTGGGATTCCCATTATAGCGGGACGGAGTAGGCAACTGAAGGCGTGGAGTGACACCGGCCGATGGTTGAACATTGCTGGCAACGGCAACTGGTGCGACTGCTGGAACAGGAGCCGGAATTACTGAGGCCAGAGACGCCTGAATCTGATCCAGACGCCCGGACAACTGCTGGAGGTACTGCATCACCTGACCTTGTGCTGCTTCCTGACTTTGCACTCGAGAAGCCAGGTTCTGGATGGCACTAGAGTCCGTGTTCCGATCCCCCGAGTCCATGAGGCCTGAGTATACTATCACTGACCTGGTTTGGGAGTGTTGTGGACTCGGGGCTTCTTCCGATGACCGGGAAGAGGAACCGCCACTGGGTCGTAGTAGAGATGGCCGGATGTAGGTCTTCCTCATGCAGAACTAAGACGGCAGGCGGGAGGCCCAGAGGAATTCTTGTAGGTCTCCTGTAAGACAAGACTTGTAGAAATAATGAAGGCTGGGGTACTGAGATATTGGAGACACTGTGGTATTGAAGGCACTGAGGTACTGGGAGTACAGGGAGTGCTGGGAGACCCTTGGAGGCACGGAGGTGTTTGGAGGCACGGAGGTGCTTGGAGGCACGGAGGTGTTTGGAGACACCGAGGTGTTTGGAGGGACGAGGTGCTTGGAGGCACGAGGTGCTTGGAGACACGGAGGTAACTGGAGGCACGGAGGTGCTTTGAGGCGCGGAGGTGCTTGGAGGCACGGGGTGCTTGGAGGCACGAGGTGCTTGGAGGCACGGAGGTGCTTGGAGGCACGGAGGTAACTGGAGGCACGGAGGTAACTGGAGGCACGGAGGTAACTGGAGGCACGGAGGTGCTTGAGGCGCGGAGGTGCTTGGAGGCACGAGGTGCTTGGAGGCACGAGGTGCTTGGAGGCACGGAGGTGCTTGGAGGCACGGAGGTGCTTGGAGGCACGAGGTGCTTGGAGACACGGAGGTAACTGGAGGCACGGAGGTGCTTGTAGGCACAGGATGCTTGGAAGCACAGGTTGCTTGTAGGCACAGGATGCTTGGAAGCACAGGTTGCTTGTAGGCACAGGATGCTTGGAAGCACAGGATGCTTGCAGGGACAGGATGCTTGGAAGCACAGGATGCTTGCAGGGACAGGATGCTTGGAAGCACAGGATGCTTGCAGGGACGAGGGAGCTCTGGATCATAGCTTCCACAGGAGAAACGAAGATACTCAGGCATCGGATCTCTGCCTGGTATCTGATTTTAAATTCCCCGCCCTAGCCTGATTGGCGGAGCAGGCAGGTGACGTCAGACCTGCTCCGCCTCCTTGCCCTTGCTTGTGATGGCGGCGCCCTTGCTTCCGGGAAGCCGCCGGAGAGCAGCGCCGACCCGCCGCTGAAGCCGGAGACTGACAGGGGAAGAGAGGCGCCGGGCAGACCAGGCCACCCGCAGGGACAAGCGCGGTCGCCGCTGCCCGAGGTTCGTGACAGTGGAACAGAGGGTTATGTTGAGATTTGGCTAGGTTTGGTAAAGAAATGGGTCTTAAGAGCCCGTTTGAAGTTTTGTAGAGAGGTGGAGAGTCTGAGGGGGAGAGGTAAAGAATTCCAGAGAAAAGGAGCAGCACGTGAAAAATCTTGGAGATAGGAGTGGGAGGAAGTAATCAGAAGACAGGAGAGTCGGCGTGCATTAGCAGAGCGAAGAGGACGGGTGGGAGAGTAAAGGGAGATAAGGTCAGAGATGTAGATGGGAGAGCAGTGGATGATGGCTTTGTAAGTGAGTGTGAGATGTTTGAATTGGATTCTGAAAGGGAAGGGGAGCCAGTGGAGGGCCTGTAGGAGAGGGGAGGTAGACTTAGTGCGTTTGGTGAGGAAGATGAGCCGGGCAGCAGCATTGAGGATAGATTGGAGTGGAGAGAGGTAATTGTCAGGGAGGCCAGTTAAGAGGAGATTACAGTAGTCCAGTCTGGAAATAATCAGTGAGTGAATAATGATCTTAGTGGCATCCTGGGTGAGAAAAGGTCTGATTCTAGAAATGTTTTTGAGATGAAAATGACAGGTTTGTGAGAGGTGCTGAATGTGCGGTTTGAAGGAGAGGGAGGAGTCAAGGATTACGCCAAGACAGCGTACTTGGGGGCTAGGGGAGATAGTCGTGCCATCAATGGATAATGAGATTGTGGGAGGTGAGGCTGTGCGGGAGGGTGGGAAGATGATCAGCTCAGTCTTAGACATGTTGAGTTTAAGAAAGCGCTGAGACATCCAGGAAGAGATAGCAGAAAGACAGTTTGAGGTACGAGTGAGGAGAGCCGTGGAGAGATCAGGGGAGGAGAGGTAGATTTGAGTGTCATCAGCATAGAGGTGGTATTGGAAGTTAAAAGAACTAATGAGTTCACCTAAAGAGGACGTATAGAGAGAGAAAAGGAGAGGACCAAGAACAGAGCCTTGGGGGACACCAACAGTTAGTGGAAGTGGGGGGGGAGGTAGCATCATGAGAGGAGACAGAGAAGGAACGATCAGAGAGGTAGGAGGACAGCCAGGAGAGGGCAGTATCACGCAGACCAAGAGAGTATGATTTAAAATCCTCTGAATTTGCCAAATATTGTGTGAACCGCCAAGTACGATCTGTCGGGTGCATATGGGGATGGGCCAGCGCTAGCGTGACGGGGGCATGATCAGAGATCAATATATCGAGTATGTCTACCCCTGCGATCTGGGATACTAAGTCATCAGCTATTAAAAACCTGTCAATACGAGACAAGGTTCCATGTGCTAGCGACAAATGAGTATGTGTCCTGTCAGTCGGGTGCAGCAATCTCCATGGGTCAGAGAGGTCTAGTGAGTCTCGAAAGGCTAATAGATGCCTGCTCTGGGAGTCAGTAGTTCTCGGCACACTTGGTGATCTGTCAACTGTGGGGTCGTCCACCATGTTATAGTCCCCCTTCACTATCAAGGGGTAGTTAGTTCTGCTTAAAAGAATGTGGGCAATGTCCTGAATAAATGTATGTGTATTGACATTGGGGGCGTATAAATTGACAAGTGTGTATTTGGTATGAAAAAGCTCTATGTCCATAATGATGTACCTGCCTTCGGGATCTATGATTTCTGACAGGATAGTAACAAGTAGGTTTTTCTGAAAAAGTATCGCTACCCCTCTGGACTTCGTTCGAAAGGGGGCAGCTATACAGGGGCCAAGCCATGGTGCCTTCAGGACATTTTCCTCCCCCACCAGCCAGTGGGTCTCCTGTAAGAAAATAACATCTGGGTGGAAACGTTTGAGGTGTGCGGTCACACGTCGTCGCTTGATTGGGGAGTTAAGTCCCCCTACATTCCATGAAATGAATTGTATCGGCTTCGGGGGTAGTACCTCATCTGAGGAAGGGACTACAGATGGCATGGCTACCCAATCCCCTCAGGGCAATGTGAAACTTGACTGGTAATCAATAAATTCAGGCGGACAGCGGCGGCCCCCATCCCACACCAAGGTCGCCAGGACATCAGCAATTTCAACCATACAAACACCAGCATGACATAACATCTAAAAAACAGTCTTAATGTGTGAAACAACAATAATGAACCATGGCCCTCATTCCGAGTTGTTCGCTCGGTATTTTTCATCGCATCGCAATGAAAATCCGCTTAGTACGCATGCGCAATGTTCGCACTGCGACTGCGCCAAGTAACTTTGCTATGAAGAAAGTAATTTTACTCACGGCTTTTTCATCGCTCCGGCGATCGTAATGTGATTGACAGGAAATGGGTGTTACTGGGCGGAAGCACGGCGTTTTAGGGGCGTGTGGCTGAAAACGCTACCGTTTCCGGAAAAAACGCAGGAGTGGCCGGAGAAACGGTGGGAGTGCCTGGGCGAACGCTGGGTGTGTTTGTGACGTCAACCAGGAACGACAAGCACTGAACTGATCGCACAGGCAGAGTAAGTCTGAAGCTACTCCAAAACTGCTACGAGGTTTGTGATCGCAATATTGCGATTACTTCGGTCACACTTTTAAGAAGCTAAGATACACTCCCAGTAGGCGGCGGCTTAGCGTGTGTAACTCTGCTACATTCGCATTGCGACCGATCAACTCGGAATGAGGGCCCATGATGACTCGTAACTCCTTTTTCCAACATTTTCTCAACCACCAAAACCGTAGTGGGCACCAACTGGGTCCAGTGGTGCGCACACAAAAATTCAACAAAATAGGTATTAAATTATTAAGGTGAACACTTATAGTATAGTACTATATTATCTATAAACTGAATACTACACCAATCAATGGCTAGCACATATCCGCCCGAGGCGGGAGTTGCCGATACAATCGACCCGTTGTTCCCTCCCGACCAACACCCTATTTGACAGGTGATCTTGATGGGGACTTATGAGTCAGAAAGTGAGATCTCGCTACCTCCGGGTCTGTGTAAAACACTTGATTACCATTCTCTGTGACTCGTAGTTTGGCTGGGTACAACAGAGCGGCTTCCATTAATTTAATGGAGAAGGGTCTTAATGGGTTAAAAAATGTAAAAAAAAAATGTATGAGGTCCCCCCTCCTAAGCATAACCAGCCTCGGGCTCTTTGAGCCGGTCCTGGTTGTTTCAATACTGGGAAAAAATTGGACAGGGGTTCCCCGTATTTAGACAACCAGCACCGGGCTCTTAGACCGGTCCTGGTTCCAAAAATACGGAGGACAAACGATGTAGGGGCCCCCGTATTTTTAAAACCAGCACCGGGCTCCACTAGCCAGGGACATAATGCCACAGCCGGGGGACACATTAATGTAGGTCCCTGCGGCCGTGGCATTACCCCCCCAACTAGTCACCCCTGGCCGGGGGTTCCTTGGAGGAGTGGGGACCCCTTAAATCAAGGGGTCCCCCCCTCCAGGCACCCAAGGGCCAGGGGTGAAGCCCGAGGCTGTCCCCAGCACCCCTGGGCAGTGGGTGCCAGGCTGATAGCCATAAGTGTGTAAAAAAAAAAAAAGAATATTGTTTTTTGTTGTGGAGCTACAAGGCCCAGCAAGCCTCCCCCACTTGCTGGTACTTGGAGAACCTCAAGTACCAGCATGCGGGGAAATAACGGGCCCGCTCGTACTTGTAGTCCTACAACAACAAAAAATACCCAAATAAAAACACAACACACACACCGTGAAAGTAAAAATTTATTAAAACACACTTACACACTCACACATACTTACCTACATCCCACGCCGGTCACGTCCACTTGTCCATGTAGAATCCAATAGGTGGTTCCTGTAAAAATGAGAGAGAGATTACTTACCTACATCCCACGCTGGTCACGTCCACTTGTCCAGTAGAATCCAAAAGGGCCGGTACCTGTAAAAATGAAAATTATACTTACAAACGAAGTAATCCACAGGGGGCGAGAGAGAGAGAGAGAGAGAGAGAAATGAATGAATATTATGCCCTCACTGACGCGGGAAGACGTTAGCACAGACAGGGGAGAGGGCTGCTGCTGGCTGGGAGGATGGAGCAGGCGCCCCCAGTAGTTATGAGCCCAGTAGCTGTGCCCCTCAGTAGTTGTGACCCCTCTAGCTGTGCCCCCAGTAGCTTTGCCCCCTGTAGCAGCGCCCCCTGTAGCAGTGCCCCGAGTAGTTGTGACCCCTGTAGTTGTGCCCCCAGTCGTTGTGCCCCTTGTAGTTGTGCCCCCTGTAGCTGTGCCCCTTGAAGTTGTCCCCCTTGTAGTTGTGCCCCTGTAGCTGCGCCCCTTGTAGTTGTGCCCCTGTAGCTGCGCACCTTGTAGCTGTGCCCCTTGTAGTTGTGCCTCTGTAGCTGTGCCTCTTGTAGTTGTGCCCCTGTAGCTGTGCCCCTTGTAGTTGTGCCCCTGTAGCTGCGCCCCTTGTAGTTGTGCCCCTGTAGTTGTGCCCCCAGTTGCTGTGCCCCTTGTAGCTGTGCCCCCTGTAGTTGTGCCCCTTGTAGTTGTGCCCCTTGTAGTTGTGCCCCTGTAGCTGCTCCCCTGTAGCTGCGCCCCGTTGCAGTTGTGCCCCTGTAGCTGCGCCCCTTGTAGTTATGCCCCTATAGCTGCGCCCCTTGTAGTAGTGCCCCTGTAGCTGCGCCCCTTGTACTGTGCCCCTTGTAGTTGTGCCCCTGTAGCTGCGCCCCTTGTAGTTATGCCCCTGTAGCTGTGCCCCTTGTATTTGTGCCCCTGTAGCTGCGCCCCTTGTAGTTGTGCCCTTGTAGTTATGCCCCTATAGCTGCGCCCCTTGTAGTAGTGCCCCTGTAGCTGCGCCCCTTGTACTGTGCCCCTTGTAGTTGTGCCCCTTGTACTGTGCCCCTTGTAGTTGTGCCCCTGTAGCTGCGCCCCTTGTACTGTGCCCCTTGTAGTTGTGCCCCTGTAGCTGCTCCCCTTGTAGTTGTGCCCCTGTAGCTGCGCCCCTTGTAGTTGTGCCCCTGTAGCTGCGCCCCTTGTAGTTGTGCCCCTTGTACTGTGCCCCTTGTAGTTGTGCGCCTGTAGCTACGCCCCTTGTACTGTGCCCCTTGTAGTTGTGCCCCTGTAGCTGCGCCCCTTGTACTGTGCCCCTTGTAGTTGTGCCCCTATAGCTGCGCCCCTTGTACTGTGCCCCTTGTAGTTGTGCGCCTGTAGCTACGCCCCTTGTACTGTGCCCCTTGTAGTTGTGCCCCTGTAGCTGCGCCCCTTGTACTGTGCCCCTTGTAGTTGTGCCCCTATAGCTGCGCCCCTTGTACTGTGCCCCTTGTAGTTGTGCGCCTGTAGCTACGCCCCTTGTACTGTGCCCCTTGTAGTTGTGCCCCTGTAGCTGCGCCCCTTGTACTGTGCCCCTTGTAGTTGTGCCCCTGTAGCTGTGCCCCTTGTACTGTGTCCCTTGTAGTTGTGCCCCTGTAGCTGCGCCCCTTGTACTGTGCCCCTTGTAGTTGTGCCCCTGTAGCTGTGCCCCTTGTACTGTGCCCCTTGTAGTTGTGCCCCTGTAGCTGCGCCCCTTGTACTGTGCCCCTGTAGCTGTGCCCCTGTAGCTGTGCCCCTTGTACTGTGCCCCTTGTAGTTGTGCCCCTGTAGCTGCGCCCCTTGTACTGTGCCCCTTGTAGTTGTGCCCCTGTAGCTGCGCCCCTTGTACTGTGCCCCTGTTGCTGCGCCCCTTGTACTATGCCCCTTGTAGTTGTGCCCCTGTAGCTGCGCCCCTTGTACTGTGCCCCTTGTAGTTGTGCCCCTGTAGCTGCGCCCCTTGTAGTTGTGCCCCTGTAGCTGCGCCCCTTGTAGTTGTGCCCCTGTAGCTGCGCCCCTTGTAATTGTGCCCCTTGTACTGTGCCCCTTGTAGTTGTGCGCCTGTAGCTACGCCCCTTGTACTGTGCCCCTTGTAGTTGTGCCCCTTGTAGTTGTGCCCCTATAGCTGTGCCCCTTGTACTGTGCCCCTTGTAGTTGTGCCCCTATAGCTGTGCCCCTTGTACTGTGCCCCTTGTAGTTGTGCCCCTGTAGCTGCGCCCCTTGTACTGTGCCCCTTGTAGTTGTGCCCCTGTAGCTGCGCCCCTTGTACTGTGCCCCTTGTAGTTGTGCCCCTGTAGCTGCGCCCCTTGTACTGTGCCCCTTGTAGTTGTGCCCCTGTAGCTGTGCCCCTTGTACTGTGCCCCTTGTAGTTGTGCCCCTGTAGCTGCGCCCCTTGTACTGTGCCCCTTGTAGTTGTGCCCCTGTAGCTGCGCCCCTTGTACTGTGCCCCTGTAGCTGCGCCCCTTGTACTGTGCCCCTTGTAGTTGTGCCCCTGTAGCTGCGCCCCTTGTACTGTGCCCCTTGTAGTTGTGCCCCTGTAGCTGCGCCCCTTGTACTGTGCCCCTTGTAGTTGTGCCCCTGTAGCTGCGCCCCTTGTACTGTGCCCCTTGTAGTTGTGCCCCTGTAGCTGCGCCCCTTGTACTGTGCCCCTTGTAGTTGTGCCCCTGTAGCTGTGCCCCTGTAGCTGCGCCCCTTGTACTGTGCCCTTTGTAGTTGTGCCCCTTGTAGTTGTGCCCCTATAGCTACACCCCTTGTACTGTGCCCCTTGTAGTTGTGCCCCTATAGCTGTGCCCCTGTAGCTGTGCCCCTTGTACTGTGCCCCTTGTAGTTGTGCCCCTATAGCTGTGCCCCTGTAGCTGCACCCCTTGTACTGTGCCCCTTGTAGTTGTGCCCCTGTAGCTGCGCCGCTTGTACTGTGCCCCTTGTAGTTGTGCCCCTGTAGCTGCGCCCCTTGTACTGTGCTCCTTGTAGTTGTGCCCCTGTAGCTGCGCCCCTTGTACTGTGCCCCTGTAGCTGCGCCCCTTGTACTGTGCCCCTGTAGCTGCGCCCCTTGTACTGTGCCCCTGTAGCTGCGCCCCTTGTAGTTGTGCCCCTGTAGCTGCGCCCCTTGTAGTTGTGCCCCTGTAGCTGCGCCGCTTGTACTGTGCCCCTTGTAGTTGTGCCCCTGTAGCTGTGCCCCTGTAGCTGCGCCCCTTGTACTGTGCTCCTTGTAGTTGTGCCCCTGTAGCTGCGCCCCTTGTAGTTGTGCCCCTGTAGCTGCGCCCCTTGTAGTTGTGCCCCTTGTACTGTGCCCCTTGTAGTTGTGCGCCTGTAGCTAGCTACGCCCCTTGTACTGTGCCCCTTGTAGTTGTGCCCCTTGTACTGTGCCCCTTGTAGTTGTGCGCCTGTAGCTACGCCCCTTGTACTGTGCCCCTGTAGCTGCGCCCCTTGTACTGTGCCCCTGTAGCTGCGCCCCTTGTACTGTGCCCCTTGTAGTTGTGCCCCTGTAGCTGCGCCCCTTGTAGTTGTGCCCCTGTAGCTGCGCCCCTTGTAGTTGTGCCCCTTGTACTGTGCCCCTTGTAGTTGTGCGCCTGTAGCTACGCCCCTTGTACTGTGCCCCTTGTAGTTGTGCCCCTTGTAGTTGTGCCCCTATAGCTGCGCCCCTTGTACTGTACCCCTTGTAGTTGTGCCCCTGTAGCTGTGCCCCTTGTACTGTGCCCCTTGTAGTTGTGCCCCTGTAGCTGCGCCCCTTGTACTGTGCCCCTTGTAGTTGTGCCCCTGTAGCTGCGCCCCTTGTACTGTGCCCCTTGTAGTTGTGCCCCTGTAGCTGCGCCCCTTGTACTGTGCCCCTTGTAGTTGTGCCCCTGTAGCTGTGCCCCTGTAGCTGCGCCCCTTGTACTGTGCCCCTTGTAGTTGTGCCCCTGTAGCTGCGCCCCTTGTACTGTGCCCCTTGTACTGTGCCCCTGTAGCTGCGCCCCTTGTACTGTGCCCCTTGTAGTTGTGCCACTGTAGCTGCGCCCCTTGTACTGTGCCCCTTGTAGTTGTGCCCCTGTAGCTGCGCCCCTTGTACTGTGCCCCTTGTAGTTGTGCCTCAAACACACACACATAAAAAAAAAAAATACACACACACATACTTACCGCTCCTGCAGCGCTGCCTCCGCCTCCGTCCGCCGGCTCCTCTCTGCTGTACTATGGGAGAGACGTCATGACTCACGACGTCTCTCCCACTGTAGCGCCGCTCAGACACTAGGGGTCAATTATGCTGCAGCCGGGAAGGGGGATCGCTAGTGATTGGACAGCGGATCCAGCACTGGATCCGCTGGGCCAATCACATCTGGGGGAATGACAGTGGCGTGCATTCATCGGGGCTGAATGCACGCCCCTGTCATTGAGGCATCAGTAAAGGCCGCTTCCCCGTTCTTTTTCAATGGGCTTTCACAGCCCATTGCTGCGCCCCGCCCCCCGCTGCCCATTGCTGCGCCCCGCCCCCTGCCCTCTCCCGCTGCCTCCCAGCCTAACATTTTCACGGGTGGGGGGAGGAGATTATTAAAATAATAAAAGAATATATTTATCACAGACTCTGTTATAAATATCTTCTTTTTATTATTTTAATCATTATGACAGGGGAGGCACTGCCTCCCCTGCCTCCCCTGACTACACGTCCCTGATTGCATCTGCATATGGGGTCTGGCGGGGATATTTAATCGTATATGACTATATGTGTACAGGGGCGGATCCAGAAGAAAATGATAGGGGGGGCACCATAGAAGGGGCAAGTACATTTGCGTGCGGCTTCGGTGCATGTGAGGTGGCGCTTCTTATACAATGCCCACAGTTGTAGCGCTCATTATGCAATGTCCACTGTACTGGTAGTGCCCCTTATATAGACCCCATAGTAGCGGTGCCCATTATGCAATGCCCGTATTGCCCCCAGTAGTAATATTGCCTGTAGTAATGCCCCCAGTCATTTAGCGCCCTAGTAGTTATGCCCCCAGTGGTAATGCCCCTGCAGTTATGACCCCAGTAGTTTACCCCTGCCCCCTTTAGTTTAGCCTCTCAGTGGTAATGCCCCCAGTAGTTTGCCTGCTTGTAGTTTAGCCACCAGTAGTAATGCCCCCCTGTAATTTGCCCCATTGTAGTTTAGCCACTGTAGTTATGCCCCCCTTGTAGTTTAGCCCCCAGTAGTAATGCCCCCAGTAGTTTGGCCCCTGTAGTTATCCCCCAGTGGTTTGGCCCCTGTAGTTATCCCCCAGTAGTTTGGCCCCTGTAGTTATGACCCCAGTAGTTTGGCCCCCTGTAGTTTAGCCCCCAAGTAGTAATGCTCCTGTAGTTAAGCCGCAAGTAGTAATGCCCCTGTAGTTACACCGCCAGTAGTAATGCCCTCCTGTAGTATGCCCCCAGTAGTAAGCCCCTTTGTAGTTGGCCCCCAGTACTAATGTCCCCCAGTAGTTTACCCCCAGTAGATGCCCCCCAGTAATAATGTCCCCCAGTAGATGCCCCCAGTAATAATGTCCCCCAGTAGTTTGCCCCCAGTAGATGCTCCCCAGTAATAATGTCCTCCAGTTGTTTGCCCCCAGTAGTAATGCCCCCTAGGAGTTTGCCCCCACTAGATGACCCCCCAGTAGTAATGCCCCCAGTAGATGCCCCCCAGTAATAATGCCCCCAGTAAAAATGTCCCCCAGTAGCTGCCCCCAGTAGTAATGCCCCCAATAGATGACCCCCCAGTAGTAATGCCCCAGTAGATGCCCTCCAGTAATAATGCCCCCAGTAGTAATGCCCCCCCAGTAGTAATGCCCCTTGTTGATGCCCCCCCAGTAGTAATGTCCCCCCGTAGTTTGCCCCCAGTAGATGCCCCAGCTGCACTAATGAAGAAAAAACCATCATACTTACCGAGCCCCGTTCCCGCTTCCAGACCGCTGCAGTCCTCCTCTTGGCGTCCGCTCCTCAGCACTATGAGAGAGACGTCATGACCCTCAAAGCGCTCAAACCCAAACTCAGAAGATCAAAGAATACAACTTACCCTTTGAAACACTCAAAGTCTCAAATATCTTAAATCAAGAATCAAGTGAGACTTCAGACTGACCTATACAACCAACACTTCTTTTGAATATTCTGGGAGCTGCACAGGCAGGGTACTGACGTCCTCAAGTTTCAGCCCCCCCCCCCAAAAAAAAGATAATTAATTACTAGCGTGATACCACAGGAACCAACAAAGAGCACCAATATTAGAGGTCACATCAACAAAATAATCAAACCAAGGGCAGAAAAGCCCTCCGGTATTGTGCTAAATGTTACTCAGTATAAATAATGCTATGCATCTTGCTGTTCTGGCATCTCTTCCAAAGAGGAGGAAAATAGAAGCAATAATCATTATTAAAACAAGTGATAAAACAATAGCATAACTACATAGAACACAAGTAAGTCATGGAACCGTACCAGAGGGAAGCAGTGTTAACTAGATAAGAAGTTCTGGATCCTTCTATCCTCCATGGGTCCCATAGGTTCTGAAACACCACTTTAGGACTCCTGTGTTGATGATGCGTGTGTCACAACTGAGGGTTGGTGTTGGCCTGGGTCAGTTGTAAGGGCTGGTGTAAAGGTGAATCTAGGTGGCAGAATAGGACTCCTAGACATAGATGACTTCTACCACCAATACCCGAAGATGTGACCATGACAACAAAGATAAAATGAATGTTGGTTTATTGAACACAGTTCTGGTGGTACACCGGCAGTTGTACAGTAATGATATAAGGAATGGTTATAAACAGTACATAGTTCCACAAGAAAAGCAGTTGTAATATTCCCTTAGGTGTGGTATCTGCACAAGGCTAGCTTGGGCGGTTAGGAGATGGAAAGTCCTTTATCAACACCTAGGTGCTGTAGAGTAGATGGAAGCTGGAACTGGTCAGCAGGTGTAGTACAGAGGCTGAGCGTACTGCAGAATGAGTGATACTTGTAGACTGACGGTTTTGTCGGATAGAACGGATAATGCAGAACTGTGAATGAAGTGCGGATGGACCAGTGTTAGCAGAGGGGTAGGATGACACTGGTGATGCTAGGGATCGATGGATAATGAAAACAGATGACTTGAATACTGTAGACAGCAGGAACACAGATGGCGGAGCACCGATGGTGATAGATAGCTGAACACCACTGGAAGCCCAATGCTGGAAGCTGGTGTTTTTGGAGCACTGCCAATAGCAGAAGGCACGGAGGATACTATGGAGTCAGGCAGGCACCGAAGGGTGGTGATTGGTGTAGGTCTCTGCAGAACTGGAGACTTCAGGAGCTGGAATACCTGGAACACAGTTAGAATCACAGAGAGCAGAGACAGGATACACTGGTAATGACAACCAAAGCACTGACAACTTCCTGGCCTCGGGTCAGTCCCTTTATACCCTAAGCAGTGCAGGGATTGGATCAGCAATTAGGCAGAGCTCAGCAAGACTGTAGATTGGTGGAATTATCATGTGATCAGAACCAACATGGCTGCGCCCATACTGGTTCTTGGAGGGAAACCTGGTTTGTAATTCCATGTGGAGCTTTCACAGTAATGGCAGTGGCGGCCGCAGGACACAGCAGATGTTAAACTGCACAACAACCTCCGAGAGCCGGCAGCGGAAGCTACCGCGGGTGAGAGGCGCCACACAGACCTGTAGTGCTTTACTGTAGTAATCGCGGCAAGGCCGCAGCTGACAGGAGACGCCACACAGATCTGTCCACGCGCTGAGAGTTCAGGAATGGCGGCGGAGGCCGCGATGAACTAGAAACGCCATTCCATTTAAGAGTTCCCTGAAACAACATTTGCAGACTGGCAGAGAGGAAATATGAAGTGAGGACATTTAGCAACATGATTGAGACCCGGCCCTGGAAGGCTGAGCCAGCCTCAGAAGACACCTGAAAGGTAAAAATGAATGTCCAGTAGTCCGGATCGTGACAGCGTGTGGGTCAAATGCTCTAAGGCGCTTTGATTGTCTGCACTCCTGGGCACCGTTATCTATAATCAGCTTTCCCCATATCTAATTAGTTGACTTGTGAGGAACAATTTAACAGGTACTTTCAACAAGAACAAATTACATTGGCTGTGTTACAATATCTTCTAAATATCAGAATGCCAGATGAAGACTTGGAATTATCTTGAATAATACACTTAACTAATTTTCTCATACGTCCTAGAGGGTGCTGGGGACGACATCAAGACCATGGGGTATAGACGGGATCCGCAGGAGACATGGGCACTCCAAAGACTTTTCATTGGGTGTGAACTGGCTCCTCCCTCTATGACCCTCCTCCAGACCTCAGTTTTAGAAATGTGCCCAGGTCGACTGGATGCACTCTGAGGAGCTCTACTGAGTTTCTCTGAAAAGACTTATGTTAGGTTTTTTATTTTCAGGGAGATCTGCTGGCATCAGACTCCCTGCTTTGTGGGACTGAAAGGGCAGAAGAAGAACCAACTTCCTCAGAGTTTCATGGCTCTGTTTCTGGCTGACAGGACACCATTAGCTCCTGAAGGGAACTGAACGCTAGCCGTGTCTAGATGCTCACTTCAACAGCACGCAGTCACCCCCTCACAGAGCCAGTAGTCAGAAGACAGGTGAGTATGAGAAGAATGATCTTCAACAATCAAGTAAGTGACGGCTAAGGTGCGGAGCGGCTGGCGGGAGCGCAGCGCGCCATTGCTGCCCACACACAAAGGCACTGCAGGGTGCAGGGCGCGCGGGGGGCAGCAAGAAAAATACCTCAGGGGGGGCGCGGGGGGGGGGGGGGGGGCCTGGGCAGCAAGAAAAATACCTCAAACTGGCTAAAAGGGGGCATAAGATGCCCA
Organism: Pseudophryne corroboree; assembly: GCF_028390025.1. Lineage (NCBI taxonomy): Eukaryota > Metazoa > Chordata > Amphibia > Anura > Myobatrachidae > Pseudophryne > Pseudophryne corroboree. The sequence continues at coordinate 449,459,419 of NC_086452.1, read as the reverse complement.
GGCACAGCCCTACCCCCGCCAGTATAAATATTGTCATGGATACTGAGAGGCGGAGCTTCTTCCTCAGGCAGCCAGCACACTACTCAGCACCATTTTATCTCTCTCGTCAGGCTGCAGAGAACATGCTGGTCCTCTCCTCCACTTCTGACAAGTACAGGGTGCTATAAAGGGGGGGGGGCACAAAGCGATTGTGGTGCATTTGATAGTGTATATTACTATTTAAAAGCGCTTTTGGGCTGTGGACATACTGTGTTCACAGGCAATACTGGCGCTGGGTTTGTGAACTGGCTGCTCCTATCCTGTGTCCCTCTGACAGATTTTCCTGTGGGTCTCTCCCCAAATTAAGACCCAGTGTGTCTGTGAGTGTGGTGTACACGTGTGAGGCATGTCTGAGGCAGGGAGTTCCTCCCCGGAGGAAGCCATTTTAGGGGCACACAGTTGTAATGTGGTGGCGCTACCGGCACACCAAGAGCCTGCATGGGTGAAAGAGCTACGTGACAGTATGCATCTGATTAACCGTAGATTAGATAAGTCTGAATCTAAGGCTGCATGATGGAGAAAATCTGTGGAAGATGTGATTTTTCAGGATGCTGTTATTCCTTATGCGGGCGGCCCCTCTGGGTCACATAAGAGACCATTTGCAAATGTTGTAAACAATGATACCGACACGGATTCTGATTCTTGTGTTGACAATAGTGAATCCAGAGAGATAGATCATAAATTGGCAAAAAGTATACAATATATGATTGTGGCTATAAGGGACGTGTTGGAGGTTACAGAAAGCACTCCTGTACCTCAGGAGAAAGCTTATTTATGTAAGGAAAAGAAATCCAAAGTCACGTTCCCTCCTTCACACAAACTAAATGCTCTGTTTGAAGGGATGTGGGTGAATCCTGATAAAAAATGTTGTATTCCCAAAAGGATTCACATAGCTTATCCTTTCCCGGTTGAAGACAGGAAAAAATGGGAGTCACCCCCTGTGTTAGACAGTGCACTTTCCAGGTTGACAAAGAAGGTAATTCTCCCTGCTCCTGGCACGGCTTCTCTTAAAGAGCCGGCAAACCGCAAAATGGAAACGACATTGAAATCCATTTATGTTACCAATGGTACACTGCTCAGGCCCACTATTGCCTGCGCATGGGTGAGTCGCGCTATTGAAAAATGGTCAGAAAGCGTGTCATCAGAAATTGATACGATTGATAAAGATGAGATACTCCTTAAGTTAGGGAATATCAAGGATGCTGCCGCCTACATGCTGGAAGCAATGATGGATATTGGACTCTTGAGTTCACAAGCCGCTACCATGGCAGTATCGGCTAGGCGGGCGTTATGGATTTGCCAGTGGAACGCGGATGCAGATTCCAAAAGAAACATGGAACCTCTCACATATAAAGGTGAGGCCTTATTTGGCGATGGCCTGGATGCGTTAGTCTCCGCGACTACCGAAGGTAAGTCAACATTTTTGCCCTCTGCGCCTGCATCGGCAAAAAAGACCTATCACCCGCAAATGCAGTCCTTTCGGCCCAATAAATACAAAAAGGCGAGAGGTTCCCCCTTCTTTGCAGGTAGGGGAAGGGGAAAGGGAAGGGGAAAGAAGCTCACACCGGCTCCAGGTTCCCAAGAGCAGAAGTCTACCCCTAATTCTGCCAAATCCCCAGCATGACGCTGGAATTCCCTTGCGGGAGGTCGCTTGGGTGGGGGCACGTCTCAAACTCTTCAGCCAGGATTGGATTCTGTCTGGCCTGGATCCCTGGGTGTTGCAAATAGTATTCCAGGGATACAAACTAGAGTTTCAAGACGTTCCCCCATGCCGATTTTTCAAATCGATCTTGCCAGCTTCTCCGCCAGAGAGAGAAGCAGTAACAGCGGCAATCCAAAAATTATGTCAAGACCAGGTTATAGCCCTGGTACCATTGTCACAACAAGGGCGGGGTTTTTATTCAAGCTTCTTTGTTGTTCCGAAGCCGGACGGCTCGGTCAGACCGATCCTAAATCTAAAAGATCTGAATTTCTTCCTGAAAAGGTTCAAGTTCAAGATGGAATCACTTCGGGCGGTGATTGCCAGTCTGGAAGAGGGGGACTACTTAGTGTCGGTGGACATAAAGGATGCTTACCTGCATATTCCCATTTATCCTCCTCACCAGGCTTATCTGAGATTTGCGATTCAGGATTGCCATTACCAATTCCAGACGTTACCTTTCGGTCTCTCCACGGCGCCGAGGGTATTCACCAAGGTGATGGCAGAGATGATGGTCTTCCTTCGTCAGAAAGGAGTCAATATAATCCCTTATCTGGACGACCTCCTGATAAAGGCGAGATCCAGGGAGCAGTTGTTACAAAACATATCCCTCTCCCTGTCAATACTCCAACAACACGGGTGGATCATAAATTACCCAAAGTCACAGTTGGAACCGACGACAAGGTTGTCTTTCCTCGGGATGATTCTGGACACAGAAGTTCAGAGAGTATTTCTTCCGCTGGAAAAGGCTCTGGAAATCCAGAAAATGGTAAAACAGATATTGAAACCATCAAGTGTGTCGATCCATCATTGCATTCGGTTGTTGGGGAAGATGGTGGCAGCCTACGAGGCCATACAGTTTGGCAGGTTCCATGCCAGAGTATTCCAGTGGGACCTGTTGGACAAGTGGTCGGGGTCACACCTACACATGCACAGAAAGATAATCCTGTCGTCAAAAAACAGGATTTCGCTCCTGTGGTGGTTACACAGCTCTCACCTGCTAGAGGGACGCAGGTTCGGGATTCAGGAATGGGTCCTAGTAACCACGGATGCAAGTCTCCGAGGCTGGGGAGCAGTCTCTCAGGGAGAAAACTTCCAGGGACGTTGGTAACAACAGGAAGCCTGCCTTCACATAAACGTTCTGGAGCTAAGAGCCATTTACAACGGCCTTTAACAAGCGGTACATCTTCTTCAAGACCGTCCCGTGCAGATTCAGGCGGACAATGTAACAGCATTCGCATACATAAACAGCCAGGGCGGAACGAAAAGCAGAACGGCAATGGCAGAGGCGACAAAAATCCTCCGCTGAGCAGAAAAACATCTACAAGCTCTGTCGGCAATATTCATTCCGGGAGTAGACAACTGGGAAGCAGACTTCCTCAGCAGACACGATTTCCATCCAGGAGAGTGGGGCCTCCACCAAGAAGTCTTCGCAGAGGTGACAAATCTTTGGGGAGTTCCTCAAATAGACATGATGGCGTCTCATCTAAACAAGAAGCTTCAGAGATACTGTTCCAAGTCGAGAGACCCTCAAGCAGTAGCAGTGGATGCACTGGTGACCCAGTGGGTGTTTCCTTCTGTGTATGTTTTCCCTCCACTTCTGCTGATCCCAAAAGTACTCAGGATCATAAGAAAGACAAGGGTTCAAGCAATCTTCATTGCCCCAGACTGGCCAAGAAGGGCTTGGTACCCAGATCTTCAGCAGTTACTCATAGGAGATCCTCGGCCTCTTCCTCCTCGGGAGGACCTGCTGCAGCAGGGGCCCTGTGTGTACCAAGACTTACCGTGGCTACGTTTGACGGCATGGCTGTTGAGTGGCGTATCCTAGCCAGGAAGGGTATTCCTAAGGAGGTCATCCCCACCCTTATTCAGGCCAGACAGGGAGTAACGTCAAAACATTACCACCGTATTTGGAGAAAATATGTGTCTTGGTGTGAATCCAAGAAAGTTCCTACGGAAGAGTTTCACTTAGGACGTTTTCTCCATTTTTTTTGCAGGATGGTGTGGAGACGGGCCTACGATTGGGATCAATCAAGGTCCAGATTTCGGCCTTGTCAGTGTTCTTCCCAAAACAATTGGCCTCTCTTCCAGAAGTTCAGACCTTCGTGAAAGGGGTTCTGCACATCCAGCCTCCATTCATGCCTCCAGTGGCACCATGGGACCTTAACGTGGTATTGTAGTTCCTTCAATCGGATTGGTTTGAGTCTCTACAAAAGATAGAGTTGAAGTTTCTCACTTGGAAAGTGGTGATACTTTTGGCATTGGCATCCGCAAGGCGGGTGTCGAAATTGGGGGCCTTGTCTCACAAGAAGCCTTACCTGATTTTCCATGATGATAGGGCAGAGTTGCGAACTCGCCAACATTTTCTTCCAAAGGTGGTTTCTGCTTTTCACATAAACCAACCTATTGTGGTGCCAGTAGTTACTGACACATTCACTGATTCAAAGTCTCTAGATGTGGTTAGAGCTTTGAAAATCTATGTTGCTAGAACAGCTCGTATACGGAAAACAGAGGCTCTGTTTGTCCTGTATGATCACAACAAGATTGGCTGTCCTGCTTCCAAGCAGACTATTACACGTTGGATTAGAAATACGATTCAGCAAGCTCATACTACAGCTGGATTGCCATTACCGACGTCCACTAGGAAGGTGGGCTCATCCTGGGCGGCTGCCCGGGGGTCTCGGCATTACAACTTTGCCGAGCAGCTACTTGGTCAGGGTCAAACACATTTGCTAAGTTCTACAAGTTTGACACCTTGGCCGATGATGACCTAAAGTTTGGTCAATCGGTGCAGCAGGGTCATCCGCACTCTCCCGCCCGTACTGGAGCTTTGGTATAGACCCCATGGTCTTGATGTCGTCCCCAGCATCCTCTAGGATGTATGAGAAAATAGGATTTTGATAACCTACCGGTAAATCCTTTTCTCCTAGTCCATAGAGGATGCTGGGCGCCTGTCCCAGTGCGTACTTTACCTGCAGTTTAGTTATTACAGTTACACAAGTTGCGTTATCTTGGTTTCAGCACGTTGCTGCAATTAGTTCATGCCTGTTGGCGTGTGTTATGTTGAATGCCATGTGTGCGGCATGGTTGAGGGTGTGAGTTGGTAGATATCTCACTACTAGTTAAGTAATTCCTTTCCTCGAAATGTCAGTCTCCCTGGGCACAGTTCCTACAACTGAGGTCTGGAGGAGGGGCATAGAGGGAGGAGCCAGTTCACACCCAATGAAAAGTCTTTGGAGTGCCCATGTCTCCTGCAGATCCCGTCTATACCCCATGGTCTTGATGTCGTCCCCAGCATCCTCTACGGACTAGGAGAAAAGGATTTACTGGTAGGTTATCAAAATCCTATTATTTGACAGTAGTCATTATGGACCAAGCTGGCTGGCTTTGGAGCATAGAAAGGTGCCTCAGAGCTAAAGGACCAGTATTGCTGAGCCAGCCTCCCCACCAGGTTCCATACCAGCTGCAAATGCTCATGTGGTGGTAGTTACGCCGCTGGTAGCACATAACCATGTTTCACCTTGCTGTACCTTTATGGGACAGAGAAGGAAAGCTTTTACCAGGAAGAGACACTGACGCACTGGTTTTAAATTCTTCACCCCAGCCCTGACAATTATAATAAATGCCTGGTACACTAGTTGGGCTGGTGCCAGATCACCCACTATGCAACCTACAGTAGTTCCCCTCCTAGGGCCTTGTGGACTCTGAGGGTCCAGACTGGGGACTGGATTTTATTCTACAGATTAATATCAATCAGAGCCCTATCCTCAGCCTGAGAGGGCATGAATTCAGAAGTCATAGGAAGGAGGGGGCACAGATGGTAGTGCATAGTCTGTGTGGCCCAGTGTTATCAAGAGCCGGCATATTTCTACTTTAAAATTCTACGTCTGTGGGACTGTCTTCATTTGTGAACTCCATAATGTCTGTGGCTGTGCAATAATTTGACCATAGTTTGGGAGGATCTGGGATTGTTGAGTCCTACCTGACTGTAATTTGAGTGGATATAGGGTTGCTGGGTCCAACCTGGATGTGGTTCAGATGGATATGTAATGGTTGGGGTGGATCACAGTGTGGCTTAGATGAGACTGGGGAGGTGGGGTTCAATCTTGGGTGTGGTTTGGGTGGGTCCAGGGTGTTTGTGTTAGGATGTGGTGTGGTCTGTGCCTGTCCCCTTCTACACAGCAGTCTATGGGCGCATCCCCTAGTGTTAATTCGCTAGTGCCAAGAGTCACTCGGAGGCGGAGCTATGTGATGTAATGCTCTGATCCTCCATCATAGAGTGAGTGAATAAGCGTGCAGAGTTGAGACCGGAAGCGGAGTTCAGTGAGAGAGACTTACAGCGTTTCCATGCATGTACCGCGGCTCTGGAGCTATCACAGAGCCGGGCGCCCCACCTTCTCTACAGCAGGAGTCAGAGTGCACGACTGTGCAGTCCTCCGTCCCTTTTCACCGGAGACAGCTTATGCTGAGATTCCGCGGCCACACAAACAGACTAAGTACCACTGCCATTGCTGTGTTACCTTGTATGAAATAAGGGGACCAATAACCTATATCAATCATACATCCAAGTCACCTGTGTGTTTACTGAATATACCTGCACTACTGTTTAAGTTCATCACTGTGAGCAATGCTGAAAGACCCATGTGTGAGACTTGCATAAAAGGCAAGCAAACTCGCAACCCATTTCCAAAGTCAGATATTAGATCAGAGACACCGTTAGCTCTAGTGCACGCAGACGTGTGTGGTCCAATGGAGGAAGAATCAACCAGTGGCTACAGGTATTTCATGACTCTCATTGATGACGCCACAAGAATAATACATGTGTACTTCCTTAAAGAGAAGAGTCAATTGGTCAACAAAATTGTGGAATACAAAAACCTAATGGAGAATCAGACAGGTCTGAAACTAAAGCTCCTGAGATCAGACAACGGTGGAGAGTATGATAACAAAGTCTTAGCCGCATTCCTTAGTAAATATGGCATAAAGCATCAGCTAACAATTGCCTATGCACTGGAACAGAATAGCGTGGGTGAGCGGGCAAGCCGCACAATTGTTGAAAGAGCACGGACTATGTTATGTGATGCTGGCTTGGAAAATAAGTTTTGGGCAGAAGCAGTATCTACTGCAGTATACCTAAAGAATCGTGCACCTACAGTGGCTGTAAAAGGAAAAACGCCACTGGAGGCATGGTCCAGGAAAAAGCCAAGTATCAATCATCTTCGGGTGCAAAGCTTTTGCACATATACCAAAGGAGAAAAAGAGAAAGCTAGATCCAAAATCAACAGAATGTATAATGCTTGGATACTGAGACGAAAGCAAAGGATACAGACTTTGGAATGTTACAAATAAACATTGTCTTAAATCCAGAGATGTGGCATTCTACGAGACAGCACCACTAACTGGAGTCTTGGAGCAACAAGAAAATGTATTATTGGATGTACAGGCAGCAGAAAGCGTGTCTGAATCTGAGAGTGTCAAAGCAGACAACAAGTCAGGGAACAGAAGTTCCATGAGGAGCTGAAAAGGTGTTCCAGCCAAGAAATACAGTGAGGAGTATACAAACATAGCTTACTGTGAACATCAAAACATACAGTAAGCAAGTCAAGCAGTGATTGGACAGAGTGGAAGTCAGCAATTGATACAGAACTGTCAGCACTAAATGATAACAGTACATGTACTATGGTTGATAGACCAAGTGACCGTAAAACGATTAAAAACAAGTGGGTTTCTGCAAGAAGTTTAACATAGACGGGACAGTAGCTCGTTACAAGATCCGACTTGTTGCCAAGGAATACACCCAGAAGTATGGAATCGATTATGGAGAGATCTACTCACCAGTCACAAGGTATAGCTCCTTAAGGTTAGTGATTGCTATTGCTACACTACATGATCTACTGTTATATCAGCTAGACTTTGATTCTGCATTCCTAAAGGCAATAATTTTCAAATACGGAATGACAGGTGCAAAACCAGTAAGTACTCCCATTGACAAGAGTGTAAAGATGGTCAAGGCCATGTCACCAAGTAGCAAGGGGGGGATAGAGGAAATGCAAGACATCCCTTTTTAAAATGCTATTGGTAATTTGATGTATGCAAGCATTGGGACATGACCTGACATCACACATGCGGTGAGTCGGGCAAGCCAGTTCGCAAATAATCCTGGGAGACAACACTGGATTGCAGTAAAGAAAAAACGAATGTACCTCAAAGGTACAAGTTCACTAAAGCTGAGATTTACAAGATCAACAGATACCAGCTTAAAAGTATTCTGTGACACCGACTGGGGATCAGATGAGGATGATAGAAGTTCTTATACTGGATACCTGTTTGCACTAACAGGTGCAGCCATACCTCCCAAATTTGCCCGCTTTCAAAGAGGGACACACACGTGGCGAAGCCACGCGCGCTCCCGAAAAGGGGGAGTGGTCTATGAAAAGGGGTGTGGCTTCGTGGGAGGACCCACGATCACAAGCCACGCCCCGTTTCCATCACTGAGGGGTCATGCCAAGCGCTCTGTGAGCCGCTGGCATGCCCCCTCTCTCCCTGTCTGCACTGAATAGATGCTGTGCGCATGCGCACAGCATCTATTCACCGCTGCTCTGCTAAGCAGGGCAGCGACAGACAGAGCCTCCCAACTGTCCCCCCCACCGCGGGACACTGCGGCCCGCGGGTGGGACAGCGGGACAGTCCCCAAAAAATGGGACTGTCCCGCGAAAATCTGGACAGTTGGGAGGTATGGGTGCAGCCATAAGCTGGGAAAGTAGGAAACAACCCACAGTTGTTCTTTCTACAACAGAGGCAGAGTACATGGTACTCACAGAAACTTTAAAAGAAGCACTTTGGATAAAAGAGACTTTGTGTGAATTAGGTCTTCTTTACCACAGTGAGATCATCAACATAAAATGTGATAACAAATGAGCAATTGATCTTTCTTGTAGCACAGAGCATCATGGATGGTCTAAGCACATTGCTATAAGACATCACTTCATCCATGAGTTGGTGGAAAATAAGTCCGTCAATGTGGAATATGTTGCAAGTGAAGAAAATATTGCCGACATGTTGACAAAAGGACTGTCATCACACTTGTTACATGCATTCCTGAAGGAATGTGGACTAGAATAAGGTTAATGTTGATTTATTCTTACTGTTTTGCTTTACATTATGTTTTCGGTTACAGGAGTGACTTTATTGATCTGTTTGATATAATGTCATGTTCTTTAAATTTGTGACCAGAGACAATCTTAAGCAAGGGGGAGTGTTACTATATGGTGTGGTCTGTACCTGTCCCCTTCTGCACAGCAGTCTATGGGCGCATCCCCTAGTGTTAATTCCCTAGTGCCAAGAGACACTCGGAGGCAGAGCTATGTGATGTAATGCTCTGATCCTCCATCTTAGAGTGAATGAGTAAGCACACAGAGCTGAGACCGGGAGTGGAGCTCAGTGAGAGAGACTTACAGCGTTTCCATGCATGTACTGCGGCTCCAGTGCTATCACAGAGCCGGGCGCCTCACCTTCTCTACAGCGGGAGTCAGACTGCACGGCTGTGCAGTTTTCAATCCCTTTCAACCGGAGACAAATTCTACTGAAATACCGCAGCCACACAGAATGATAAGTACCACTACCACTTCTGTGTTACCTTGTATGATATAAGGGGACCAATTCCCTATATAAATAATACATCCAAGTCACCTGTGTGTTTACTGAATAAACCTGCATTACTGTTTAAGTTCATTAAATGTGTGGACTGACGTCACTGCACCAGGCAATCCAATACACTCTGACAACAGTTTGGACCTGACCTGATGTGGGTTGGTGGGTCTGGGGTGGTTGGATATGATCTGGTTGTTGTTTAGATGGGTCTGGGTGTAGTGTGGGCCTGATCTGGCTGTGGTTTGGAGTGGTCTGGGGTGGTTGGGTGTGATCTGATTGTGTTTTGGGTGAATCTGGGGTGGTCGGGTCTGATCTGGTTGTGTTTGGATGGTCTAGGTTTAGCTTAGGTTTGATCTGATTGTGGTTTGGGTGTATTTGGGTCTCATCTGTTTTTTTTTGGTTTGGAATTTGCATGGGTCTGGGCAGAGGCGGATTGGCCATAGGGTTTACAGGGAAGATCCCCGGTGGGCCGACGCACCTGCGGGGCCTGTTTTGTTTGAGGACATGTGGTCCTTTTTATAGACATAATGAATAAGATACAAAATAATTTGCATATATGAAAATTATTTTGCCACTTAGCCTGTGATTGCAGATAATCTAGTGTATGCTCTGTCTGCCTGCTTGGCTGACATATAAGATTGAGTGAATAGTGATTGGGATACGGTTGGTGTAATCAGGGCCGGTGCAAGGTCTCTCGGCACCCTAGGCAAAGCTTCAGTCTAGCGCCCCCTTACCTGTAAACCCCACCACCTCTTGGGAGATGCAGATGGCCGCTAGGTGGGCTGTGGTGAATAGCATCATTATACATTTACAGAGAAAAGGTACAACACTCAAGGACTTTTAAAGTGATAGTATATGAAGTATATTGTAAACACAGTCACAAAATTTTGTTACTTTGGGGTTTTTTCGGGTTTGTTAGCAAGCCAAAAAAGCACACTAATGGGCAAAACTATGCTGCCCTGCAGGTGGGGCAGTTGTAACATGTGCAGAGAGTCTAGATACTACTATGTGGTACAGCCTGATAGCGGCAGCTGTACCTGATTAGATCTGCAGCAGCAGCAGCCAGCTTAGTATAAAAGGAGGAGGCCACATACAGATACTTCCTTCAGATTTTGCTAGATGAATTCAGCAGCGCCCTCCAGGAGCTGGCGCCCCTAGGCAGCCGCCTAAAGCTGCCTAATGGTAGAGCCGGCCCTGGGTGTAATAAGCAAGAAAATACTGTATATCTTTCTAAAGAATGATATAGTTATTAGTTTCCTAAATTCTGAAGGTGTATCCTATAAAGTGCTCATAATATTTATTTTTTTTTTTTTTTTTTTTAATCAATAGTTTTTATTGAAAAGATAAACATTTTTATGGGGTACAGAACGAAGAAAAAAGGGGGGGTGATACATCAACACAGTGTAAGGGTCGGTATGGTAGGGATGTAGAAGAAAGAGGGAGGGGTGGGGGGGGAGAATAGGGGTCCAGACTAGAATTGGAGAGTGTTACATCGGAGCCTTGTATACATAATACATCAGAGAACAGAGAAGTTGGGACATATAGAAAAACTATACATTGCAGTAAGGTAGTAGTGGCCTAATCCTGTTGAGCAGAAGTTATAGGTACGCTTTAGAAGATGGTATTGGGGGGAGACCTAGTAGGGGTCGACTCTTAACAGGGAGGGGAAGGTGTAACTGCCTAGGTAATGGGGGGTGTGATGATAGGTGTTGTATTTTAGATCCCGAATGGGCTAAGTGGGGGTGAGGTGGATTTATGAAGATACTGAGACCCTTCAATCGAGGAAATAAAGGTTTGCCACGCGAGCCAGCGCGTTTTGAGGGAAGAGAAGTTGGGGGAGGAGGAAGCTGAATCTGTCTCCATATGGAAATGGTGGTTTATCTTATGTATAACTCTTAGCAGGGTAGGGGGAGTGGATTGTTTCCACATTTGGGCTAGGTTTGCTCGAGCGGCTATCAGGATGTGGCCCAGGACATATCTGGCAGGTGGCGTTATTGAAGCGGGGACGACTTGTAATAATGCTAGAGTTGGGTCTGGAGCTAGGTGGGTGGACAGAACTTTGTTTATTAGCTCAAATACATCTAACCAGTATTTAGTGATCTTTGGGCACGACCAGAATATGTGGAAGACATGTCCTACCGAGCCGCATAGTCTCCAGCATTTATTACTGTGAGAGGGCCAGAATTTATGTATTCGGTCCGGGGTTTGGTATAGTCTGTTCACTAGTTTAATATGCATTTCAGTGTGGTTTAGGCACTGGGACATGGAGTGCGAGGTTAAAAAGATTTGACGCCAGTCGTTTGGGGATAGGGTTTTTCCTAGGTCCTGTTCCCATTTCTTTTGGGCGTTTGACTTGGAAGGAGAGGTAGGGGTAATCCGAAGTTTATACCAGTATGTGATGTCGCCTTTGGAATCTGGTAAGGAGAGACGAGAAAAGAGAGTATGTGAGGATGTGTGGAGCGTTGCGTAGGTAGGAGGAATCGTCTTCCACCAGTGTGCTACTTGCACATAGTGGAAGAGTTCTGTAGCTGGAAGAGAGTAATGTGACTGGAGAGTAGAAAAAGATTTTAGAGAAAGTCCATCGAGGAGGTCTCCTAGGGATAATACTCCTGCGCGTCTCCATTTGGATAGGTTGAGATGTGGAATCATCGATGCTAATGTGGTGATGGATATCTGGGAAATATGGGAAATGGGCGATGTTAGGGAGGTCGATAGGGAGTCCCAGGTTTGTAAAGCAGCTTGCGTGGAGGGAAGGAGGGACGGTTGCGTAGGTCGGAGCGATTTTGGGATACGGAAAAGGTCAGCTAGGGGGATTGGGTTTGATCGAATTTGCTCCAGCTCCATCCAACCACTGTGCAATTGGGTTGAGAAATAGTATTTAATGGGGGCTAGGAGGGAGGCTTCTTGGTATAGAAGAATATTAGGTATATTAAGACCCCCAAACGCTCTTGGCAAGGTCATTCTTGAAAGAACCATTAAGGGTGGTTTTGCAGACCAGATATACTTAGTCATGATAGAGGAACAAGTTTGGATGGCTTTCTTTGGGAAGGGGTATGGTATAGTTCGGAAGAGATACATTAGTTTAGGGAGTAGGGACATTTTAAATGCCGCCATTCGTCCCAGCCAAGAGACCTCATAGGATGACCAGGCTTTCGTAAGTGCTTCTAATGACTTCATCAAGGGGGTTAAGTTGGCAGAGAAGGCGTCTGTAGTGGAGATAGGGATGTTGATACCCAGGTATTTAATTGTATGAGTTCGCCAGTTATATGGAAAGGTAGTTTGGAGTGCTGGGGTGGAGTGAGATAAATTGAAGGGGAGGGCGTCCGTTTTAGTAGTGTTTAGTTTATAGTAAGAAGCGAGGCTGAAGGCTTCTAGGACAGAGTGTAAGACTGGAAGAGTTGTAGTGGGGTTGGAGATAAATAGGAGGACATCGTCTGCAAAGAGGCTCAGTTTATGGAGGGATGAACCGAACTGAATCGCCGGAATGTTGGGATTGTCTCTTATTTTAGCTGCTAGGGGTTCAATTGATAGGACGAAGATCAGGGGGGATAGGGGACAGCCTTGCCTGGTGCCATTTGTAATAGGGAAAGGGTCGGATAGGAAGCCTCCATTGAACACCCGGGCCGTGGGGAAGCTGTATAACGCTAAAATAGAGGAAAGAATACGATCCCTAAATCCGAATCTAAGGAGGGTTTGGCGCATGTATGTCCAGTTTAATCTGTCAAAAGCCTTCTCTGCGTCTAACGAAAGCAAGAGAAGGCCCTGGTCTTCAGATAGGGAGTCTATCAGGTTGAAGACCCGACGTGTGTTGTCAGACGCTTGTCTCCCAGGGACGAAGCCAGTCTGATCCGGGTGTATCAGTGAGGGTAGGAATTTGTTAATGCATGTTGCAATCATTTTGGCGTATAGTTTGATGTCGCAGTTTAGTAGCGCTATTGGTCGGTAGTTGTGTACGTGGGCGGGGTCTTTGCCGGGCTTAGGAATAGTAACAATACGCGCTTCTAAGAGTTCTGGGGGAAGGGAGCCTCGATCTGAGAATGTATTGTATAGCGAGGTCAGGAGGGGAGAAAGGACGTCATGGAAAGTAGTATAGAAGTCAGAGACAAAGCCGTCTGGGCCGGGGGCTTTATTCCTGGGTGTGGATCTAATAGTTGTAGAGATTTCATCCGCCGACCAAGGGGCATTCAGAGAAGAGAGCTGGTCCTGCGTAAGAGTAGGGAGGGAAAGGTCATCTAGGAAGGACGAGATAGACGGAGGGGAGGGTTGTGGGGTGGACGGGTCAGTTGCTAAGTTGTATAATTTGGCGTAATAGCTTGCAAATTGGTTCGTTATATCTTTTGGGTTCAAGATCTTTTGTTTGGTGGGAGAATAAATACATTTAATTCTATTTCTGGCTTGCTGAACGCGGAGTTTGCGCGCAAGCATTTTGCCAGTTTTATTTCCTAGCAGGTAAAACTTGTGGCGCATTCTATTCAAGGCCGCTTGGGTGCGTGCGAGGAGTAGCTTTTGTAGTTGTCCTCGGACATTAGAGATCTCAGTTTTAAGTGTTTTGGAGGGATGGGCCCTATTCTTAGTCTCAAGGTCTAACAGGTCAGCCTCCAGAGTCTTCTGCTTTTGAAGGGCTTGTTTTTTGAGAGTGGCTCCGGCCTGAATGGCGGCTCCACGGGTGACGGCTTTAAAAGCACACCAGTGATTGATAGGAGAGGTATCTTGGGGAGAATTAGTGGTTAAATAGGAGTCAATAGAGTCAGAGATTATTTTTTTAGACAAAGGGTTATTTAGTAGGTAGGGATAAAGGCGCCATTGTCAGGGAGGGTTGTAGTTGCCCTGAAGGTTCCATTTCCAGAGAACTGGGGCGTGGTCCGACCATGTGATTGGTAAGATATCTACGTTATTAGTTCTCTGGAGAGACCATTTATCACATAGAATCAGGTCTATTCTGGAGTAGGAGTTATGGACAAGGGAGTGAAATGTGTATTCTCGACCTGAGGGGAATTGTGTCCTCCAGACATCGTATAAATCGAATTCTGCAAGCAGGTTGCGGAAGGCTAGGGAGGGGCCAGAGATAGTGGTTGGAACAGGCTGGGGGAATTGGCGGGACTTGTCCAATTTAGGGTCTAGAACAAGGTTAAAGTCCCCCAAAACTACCAAAGATCCCCTTAGAGCATTCCGTATATTGAGGAATAATTTTCGCAAAAAGGGGACCTGGTTAGAGTTAGGAGCGTATAGGGATACCAGGGTAACCGGTTTGTCATTGAGGAGGCCAGTTATGATAATATATCGGCCATTTTTGTCTGAAAGTTGAGAGTGTAGGGAAAAGGAGACATTTTTGTTAAAAAGGATGGCTACTCCGTTTCTTTTGGATGGGCCATTAGCATAGTACCCCACTGGGAAATGGCTGTCTTTAAAGAGGGGGGGATTAACAGAAGAGAAGTGGGTTTCTTGTAAAGCTACGACATCAGCTTTTTGCTGGTGGAAGAAGGAGAGGGCCAGCCTACGTTTGTTGGGAGAGTTCAGTCCCTTGACATTGAGAGATATAAGGTTCAACATTGAAAGTCTATATTAGACATGAGAAAGAGGGGTCTATGGAGATCTATTGGAGCGTATCTGCTCCGAGTGCTAATAGGCACTGGTAGCCAGGGATATGATTCAAGTCTGGAGCTTGAGGAGGAGGGGAGCATGCGGGAAGTGGATGGGTCGGGTTTAAAACAGGAGAGGTAGAGGTAAACAACGAAAAGAAAAGGTCCGGTATATTGGACCTGCATGACTACTGCAGGGGAAGGGAAAAAAAATTCTGGGGAATGCAGTAGTGCAGAAAAAGGTGAAGGCGGGCTGGATTAACCTGCGCCGCCACTCCAAAACAACTTCTGAGAAAGTAACCTTAGGGCATAGGCATCTATTGAAGGCTTCTCTAATTAGGAAACATATGCACCCTAGGGCATAGGCAGGTAATTAGTATGTGTCAGTAAATAACTGGGCAAAGTGTCGCCCCTTAAGATATAACAACAGTTGAACAACATGTGAGGGAGTAACCCCGTAACTTATAGACCTGGAAAACAAACTTATAATAAGGCACAACATTGCATTTGTAGAAAAGAGCATAATGAGGATATTTTCAACTCCCCACACTAGGGGGGGAGGAGGTCTACAGCCTCCGTGACTCGGAGGTTTTGGTGCATGGATTCCGAAAAGACCCAGCTCGGCAGTCCAGTGATTCAGGTGTTCGTCCAATCATGGCTGACGTTAGCAGCACGAGACGATGAAGACGGCTTCGAGATGGAAATGTCCCAGTCCATCAATAATTTCACACCTGCATCTAGGGAGGAAATTATGTAGGTCGAGTCTTCATACGAGACTATCAGTTTAACTGGGAATCCCCAGCGGTAGTGGATGTCGTGGGATCTCAAAGCAAGGGTGATAGGGGTGAAAGCACGTCTCTTTGCTATGGTAGCGGCAGAGAAATCTTGGAACAACTGAAGTCCCCCCAGAGTGTCTGAATTTTTGGATTCTCTAGCGGCCCTCATAATGCGTTCCTTAACTGGGAAGAAATGGACTCGAAGGAGGGTATCTTTAGGGAGGTCGGATGAGACAGTTCGGGGTCTGGGGAGGCGGTGAATGCGGTCAATCAGGAGTTCCGAAGGATCCGCCTTTGGGAGGAGTTTCTTGAATAGGACAGTGGCGTAGGCTTCCAGTTCAGAGTTGGTGACTGAGTCTGGGATGCCTCGAATTTTGATGTTGTTCCGCCTTGATCTGTCCTCCATATCTGCCAATTTAGATTTGAATTGGTCTAGATCTTGTTGTTGGCGATCGTGAGATGAGAGTAGGTCGTTGTGGGAGGTAACCAATTCCTCCATCTTGCGTTCCAAATGATCCGTCCTATCTCCCAGAGATATCAGCTCAGTTTTGACCTCATGGATGGCAGAGGTCAGATCTTTAGAGAGTTCAGACTTGAAGGCGGAAAGTATCTGGCAGAGGGATCTCACGGTTAGGGGGGCATCCGACTCGCAGTCTACTCCCGAAACTGAGAGAGCTGTGGACAGGACACTAGATCCCAAGGGGTCCAGTGTGGCGGAGGGGGAAGGAGCATTTTGTAGCGGGGAGATTTGGAGAGATTTTCGCGAGGGGTAGGCGACTTTCGGGGGAATTGTCTCCTTTTTTTTTGTAGGAGCCATTTCTCGTCAGTAGCAGCGCACTTAGAGTACTCGGAGAGACGTGCTTCAGGGGAGGGTTTAATCGGCTGGTAATAGTGAAACAGGGGTGCTCAGTCACATTGATGGATATTTCGTGTTATTTAGACAAGCATGAGTGGCGACAGACAGGTTAGAGAGCGCTCACATTGTGGAGGTCACTGAGGTCATAAAGCCGGAGGGTGTGATTGCAGGAACAGATCTGAGCTGGGCGGGATGACAATCAGGCCTGTTAATCCAGAGGGGTAAGGGATCTGGTTTTGTCCCGAGGGTGGTGCGGCAAGAGTAGTGGGAGTGCTTCTGGTCTCCGATCTCGTGGTGTTTGGGGTGGTCTGAGTGTTGGGTGCGGGGTATAATAATCGCCGCACGCAGCCGCTAGAGCTATTCCGTCTGCCTTTCTCTGGAGTAGGTGCTGGCTTCAGGAGATAAGAGAACAGGCAGGGTTATAGAGATAAAGTATAGTGGCTGAGTTGACTATACCAGTATTCGCCACAAGAGGGAGCCTTAGTTACAGCCAGCACCAGTCAGGGAGTGAGATGTGTGCTTTGCCAGTCCCAAGATGGCCGCCGCTTATCAGTGAGAGTTAGGCCCACCGGAGGACTCCCGGTCGTCGATCCCCGCCAGCGGGGGAAGAGATCTTGCTAGATCTTGCTAGCAGTGTTGTGTGAGACGGGGGAGGAAGGGCAGGCGCCTGGAGAGGTCGGGAATCGGCCAGGTAAAGTCTAGAGGCCGGGCGGCGCCAACCGCAAGATGGTCGCCGGCTGCCAGCCAGACACTTCTCGGCCCTTACCTCCAGCCGATCGTCCGGTCCCTGGTCTCCTGCGAGGATCAGCGCCCGGTGGGTGAGTCCCCCAGTGCCAGGGAGAGCCTTTCAGGTGGGTGGGAGAGTCTGCAGGGTCGCCGAACCGGGTCCCAGGAAACGCCGGCACAGCTCCAAAATCGAGGCCCCGGCTTCTGGGGCGGAGGTAGGCCGCAATCCGCAGGGGGCAACGCAGGGCCCCCCCGATTCCGCAGCTTCTTCCTCCAGGTGCTGGGTGTAGTGGTGGGGCTTAGGGGACTAGTCCCTTGTCGGTGGGCCTCCAAATCTGGTCAAAAAGTGGGTTTTAATACAGTGCCAGCCAGAGCTCAGCAGAGACCCGACCTTCCTCTATGCTAGCCAGGCCACGCCCCCCCCCATTTTTATTTATTTTTAACTTCCCCCTTGATGCTGGACATGCCCACTATCTGGAAAGTCTTGGGGGGAGGGTGCTGCTGCCATGGCCCATGGCTAGACCTTACACCTCTGGTGCTGCCCATGTGGGGCCACTAGTACAAATTTTTCCAGGACCGCTTTTTGTTCCCAATCTGCCCCTGGGTCTGGGTATAGTTTGAGTCTAATCTGGTTGTGACTTGGGTGGGCCTGGGATGGTTGTGTCTGATCTGTTTGTGGCTTGGCTGGGTCTGGGGTAGTTGGGTCTTATCTGGTTGTGGCTTTGGTGGGTCTGGGGTGGTTGGGTATAAACTTATTGTGGCTTGGGTGGGGCTGTGGTGGTTATGTCTGATCTGGTTGCAGCTTAAGTGAATCTGGAGTGATTGGGTCTGATCTAGTTGTGGTTTGGGTGGGTCTCGGGTGGCTGGGTCTAATCTGTTTATGGTTTGGATGTATCTGGGGTGGTTGGATCTGAACTGGTTGTGGTGGGTCTGAGATGGTTGGGTCTGATCTGCTTGTGGTTTCAGTGGGTATGGTGTGGTTGGATCTGATCTGGTTGCAACTTGGGTGGGTCTGGGGTGGTTTGTATTTGATTTGGATTTGGCTTAGGTGGGTCTGGGGTGGTTGGATCTGATCTGGTTGCAGCCTGGATGAGTCTCGAGTGGTCAAGTCTGATCTGGTTATAGTTTGAGTAGGTCTTAGGTGTTTGGCTTCGATTTGGGTATGAGATGGACGAATCATTTGTGTCCAAGTTTTGTGTTTTGCAGTGTTGGGAAGTACAGTATGTAATAATAATAATAATAATAATAATAATAATAATAATAATTATTATTATTATTATTATTATTCTTATTCTTATTATTCTTTATTAATAACATACCCACATATTACACAGTGCTGTACATTGATGGGATCTGTGATATACTGTAACATCAGATCTGTGAATTGGCTTGTTTAATTTTACTTTTAATTTTTTAATTATTATACACTAACCATTTGTGATTATTATATATTATCCACAGTCTCCATCCAGTACTGAAGCAAACAGTGAAAGGGTTTATCTTCCAGTCTTTGATGCTGTACAGATATATCCATTATCCTCTTCTCATTTATAGTTTCCTCGTTTTCTTTAGACGACGCATAAATCTGCGCTGTGGATAATAATTTGCATACATATCCATTAGTTTACTTATTGCTTTCCAGTGGATAATTAGAAAACATCTTTCATTGGACAGTAGTATTATATGCATCCCTCTAGTCAATACATTTCTCTGTAGAATTATAACAACTAAATATCTCTTTATGGGAAACCGAACTCAGATATTATGATGTGGGAGATAAATATCATAAAAAGCTCTACGCTGGATAATAACTATCTTGAATTTGCCTTTAGAATGATAATTCAAGCATACCTTATTGAAATTATTTGTTTACCTCCCAACGGGGTCTATGTACTAAGAGTTAAAGGGGTCTATTTACTATGCCTTGGAGAGAGATAAAGTTCCAGCCAATCAGCTCCTAACTGCCAAGTTACATGCGGAGTTTGAAAAATGATAGCTAGGAGTTGGCTGGTTGAATGGGGGTCTAGTACATACACAGCCGGCCCTAACCAATATGATGTCCTAGGCAAGATTTTGGCTGGTGCCCCCTAGCACCGCCGCTAGTTCTGCAGGACATGCCTGGCATGAGTCAGCTGGCAGCTCTGCTAACGTTGAGGCGCCTTTTATTTATGAAAACGTGTCTTATTTGCATTACTATGTGGCTAGGATGCACAAGCAGCTTTTGCTGATTAAAATGATATGCAGCATGCCTATATTCTGTGTGCAACTGCGGCTGTATCTGCATACGAAATGCTACATTAAAGTTATTTCCACACAAATATAGGCATGCCGCATATCATTTTAATCAGCAGAAGTTGCTGGTGCCCTTAAGCATACCAAATGCCCTAGGCATTTGCCTAGTTTGCCTATACCTAGGGCCGGCTCTGAGTACATAGACCCCCATTATTTCCTATATCCAGAGACATTCGAAATAAAGCAAAATGGGATTATGTTTCTTCAACATCATTACAGCTGGGGGGATGGCCCAGTGCTAACACTACACTACTTCTAGAGTAGCTATAAATTCATGAACTGTCTACGTCCAACTCCAGATAGCTTTAGAACATTCTGCCCCATTCCAGTTGCCTATTAACAGATAGATTTAAAGATGAAGATGGTCTCCTAACAACATCTCGTATCATCCAATGTCCTGTTATCTGTATTAATTTAGACTTATTGCTCGACAGGAATTTCATGAACAAGTATCTCAAATATTTGTTACAGAAGCTCTGTGTCACCTGTGTCTCCTACTAGTGAGGGGAACTGTGCTACAGTACTGAATAGATCATTAGTTTTGTGTCAAAGTTGCAGCTGACTTTCTAGTAAGAATGCTCCGTCTTACCATCACCTTTAAGAGCGTCACAGTTCTTTGCTCCTACACAGGAAGGGAAACATATTCAGGAAAACTTATCCGGGCATTAAAGATTCATACTGAAACACTTCTTTTTAAATAATTGATTTATTTTTTTAGTGCTGCAATGTATTTTCTTTCCACTTACACAAACTCTTACTACTGTGCTCTTAATATCTTACTTCATTGCCACTATTGTTGATGACTGAAGGCAAAAGTTGGACTCTTGATCAGGGGAAAATTCAGATTGTTCCCAATTTGTCCCATTGTTCACAATGTCCCAATTTGCCTGTGATCCACCCCTCCGACAGGGAGGCAGGTGGCGGTCAACTTATCAATGTAAGCGCCTTGAGTCCTATTGGAGAAAGAGCGCTATATAAATAAAATTATTATTATTATTATTATTAATCCTATTGATTGTGATTGTGATCGAACAGCACTGTAATTTTGGGGGACTCGCAAGGCAATTGACCAATATTCCCTCTGACGTCAAGGCTTGCCCATTACCAGGGGTTAAAGTGGGGGGGAACGAGGTGGAACTGAGTTCCACCACCTGTAATGGTAGGGGGAACTAGTTCCACCTCCTACATTGCCCTGCACAGTAATTCCAGCAGAAAAACCTGCCCCATCGCCTACATCAATAGGTGTCGCTAATGTTACTGATGAGCTGCAGCCACCTCCCACTTCCTCAGGTCCTGGTGGTACCATGGTCTTTCTCCATTTACAGCCCACCCTCCTGGTACTCACACACGCTGTGTCTGTTGGACCGCATTCATCCCCTCAACAGGACCAAGTGGCTTCAATTTCCAGCACGGTGTATGTGATGTCATGCCATCACCGCTGCTGAAGTGAAAAGGAGCCATGAAGAGGTGCAGGCTCTATGCATATTGAAGACAAGATGAAAGGGGGCTGGAGGGACAAGAGAGCCGGGGAAGCTGCTGGAGGGACACAGGCGGTGAGCTGCTGGAGCGACAGAGGCAGATATGTGTGTAAGGGGCACTACTGTGGGCAATATGTGTATAAGCGGCACTACCGTGGTCATTATGTGTAAGGGGCACTACTATTGTGAGCATTGGCCCTCATTCCGAGTTGTTCGCTCGCAAGCTGTTTTTAGCAGATTTACTCACGCTAAGCCGCCGCCTACTGGGAGTGAATCTTAGCAACTTAAAATTGCGAACGACGTATTCGCAATATTGCGATTACACCTCTCTTAGCAGTTTCTGAGTAGCTCCAGACTTACTCGGCATCTGCGATCTGTTCAGTGCTTGTCGTTCCTGGTTTGACGTCATAAACACACCCAGCGTTCGCCCAGACACTCCTCCGTTTCTCCAGCCACTCCCGCGTTTTTCCCAGAAACGGTAGCGTTTTTCCGCACACACCCATAAAACGGCCAGTTTCCGCCCAGAAACACCCACTTCCTGTCAATCACATTACGATCGCCTGAACGATGAAAAAGCCGTGAGTAAAATACCTAACTGTATAGCAAATTTACTTGGCGCAATCGCAGTGCGAACATTGCGCATGCGCACTAAGCGGAAAAACGCTGCGATGCGAAGAAATTTACCGAGCGAACAACTCGGAATGGCCCCCATTATGTGTAAGGGGCCTACAACTGTGGGCATTATGTGTAGAGGGCACTGTGGCAATTGTGTATAAGGGGCACTACTATGTGGCATAACATGTATAGAGGGTACCATTGTGTCGTGCAATGTGAATAAAGGGCACTACTTAGTGACGTAACCTGAATAAGGGGCATTACTATGTGGTGTAATATGAATCAGGGGCAATACATGCGGTGTAATGTGAATAATATTGTGCCAATGTGTGGTGTAATCTGAACTGGGGGAATTGGGGGTACTATTATGTGACCATGCTGCTTCTTTGTGAGATCAATGTCCTTTTATACAGTATGGGAAATATGGCACTAATTTACAGTTTGCAGGGGTGTGCCGAAAAGCACTAGCACTGGCTCTGGCTCTGATTAATGTAGGGTGGGGGGGCAGGTGGCTGGGTAAATGAGTTCCACCACCTCTCCAGAACCACTTTAAGCCATACACACATGTCTGAGCCAAAATAGGCTCAGCACAGGCATGAGAACCCTCAGTGGTGAAGGGTGAAGGAAGCGCAGATCAGGACTGTTTGCGGTTATTACATGAATCGTTCGATCTGTGCGGGGACGTACATTTTCAAAGATGAACAAAGGGTAACAGGGAACGAGAGGGCATAGGACATGACCTTTTATTAAATTCTGATTCAAGAGATAAAGCGTTCTGAGATACGATACAGGTCTGAACACTGTAATACACAATACAATAGACGTCGTTAATAACAACTTGCAGCACAGCAGAAATTAATGTTGTCAGTAATGCAGAAGCCAGAGCTGAAATTAGGTTTCTGTATCCAATTAGAAGTAAATTAAATCATACAAAAACAATTGGAGGAGTGCGGATACTTATGTCTGAAGGGCAAATATAACATGATTACAGTTCGTATCTTTTCAGTGTAAGTCCAGTTAAATGTAGCCCTGAAGAACATGGTAATTACAGAGTAAGATCTAGTAGTTTATTAAAAAAAACAAAAAAAAAACACCTCAATATACTGGAGACAGGCAGAGCTGTAATTGGACATTTTGGTGCCATGGGCCCGAAAAAGCATTGGTGCAACCCCCCCCCCCCCCCCCCATATTTTTCACGTATACTTACAGAGCACTCCCAAGAAAATGGATTTGGACACGAATCCTCTTATACCATCATTTATGCACTTAATTTGGGATCTCTTTGTCATTTAGTTACATTATCCTTTATTTTAAATCACACATTTCTGAGCAGTCATACCCCAGCACCTTTGGTCACATCCTCTTTTATGTAAAGCACGCATTTCAATATACTGTCATGCACAGGATTCAAACCCATGCCCTTCCATATTGCAGTCAGACACCTTACTCGTGGATCTATTTGCTCCTGTATGGGAAGTATGAGATTATTTTGAAGTGTGTGCTTTAAATAAAGCAGTGTGTGGCTGAAGGTGCTTGGGAACGTGATGGGAAGATGGGGACGGCCAGATGATGCCTGGAATTAAAGAGGAGGAAGTTGCAAGTGAGATTGAGTAAAACAGAAAATTGACAGGTGCTGCAGAACAGCGGCCCCTGGCTTGCCGTGCCCTGTGCAGTGGCAGATATAACACCACCCTAGTTACAGCCCTAGTGACAGGTAACAAATAGCAGATGGAAAGGAGGGTTCAGTGTACCCATGATCAACCAATGCCCTGAAACAGTACATAAATACAGATGAACAACAAGCTGTCTCATTGGCACCTTTTCAAAACTCTAAAGAAATGTACCTTTGTTATTTTAAATTTATGTCCAGAAAACCTCAGGTATTTGGGCGTGTCCATGTCCCTACCATACCGTAGACCCCTCCCCCATCCTGATACACAAATCATAAATGTTGGGAGTTACAGTAGGTTGATAGGTTCAAAACGTCCACATGACAATGATCGTTATACAAATGGTCGACACATGTTCTTTGGGATTTTCAAATTTTTCCAACATTTGCTTGATGTACTATCCACGTCGACATCTATTGGGAATAGCAACCCGTGGCGAGCGCAGCGGTAGCCACCTTACCCGAAGCATGGTGAGCAATGCAATACTTTACCGGAGTCTTCTGTACTTGTCCTTATTTCCGACGTTATCTCCGGAAATATTGCAACAGCGCCACATTCTAAATGCAGTAAACCAAGGATATTCATATTTAGTATAGACACCATGATGGCGATTGTAGCGACCTCAGGTTCCACTGAGATGTTGCCGCGGGTGACGCACGTAGAAGCTCAGCAGCTATGATTACATTGGGTTATATCAACATGTTTTATATTTAGAGTTTGGTTGTTGTTTTTTTTCCTGGGAGATCTTTTTGAGCTGAAAAAGTGTCTGTCCTGCCAAAATACTAGAGTGCATGTTTATGTAACCCGAGCGAAGGAAATATAAACTTGATTAAGGAATCTTGTGTAGTTTATGTTACCAGTTCCGTAGTGGAAAGGAAATGTTTTATAAACTATCCATTAGTTATCATCTTGTTATCAGGATGTTCATAACAAGGCCCAGTGTAGGGTGTTGCTTAGCAAAGGGTTCATATTTACTAGTGATGTGCACCGGAAATTTTTCGGGTTTTGGTTTTGGATTCGGTTCCGCGGCCGTGTTTTGGATTCGGACGCGTTTTGGCAAAACCTCCCTGAAATTTTTTTGTCGGATTCAGGTGTGTTTTGGATTCGGGTGTTTTTTTACAAAAAAACCTCAAAAACAGCTTAAATCATAGAATTTGGGGGTCATTTTGATCCCATAGTATTATTAACCTCAATAACCATAATTTACACTCATTTTCAGTCTATTCTGAACACCTCACACCTCACAATATTATTTTTAGTCCTAAAATTTGCACCGAGGTCGCTGGATGGCTAAGCTAAGCGACACAAGTGGCCGACACAAACACCTGGCCCATCTAGGAGTGGCACTGCAGTGTCAGGCAGGATGGCACTTAAAAAAAATAGTCCCCAAACAGCACATGATGCAAAGAAAAAAAGAGGCGCACCAAGGTCGCTGTGTGACTAAGCTAAGCGACCCAAGTGGCCGACACAAACACCTGGCCCATCTAGGAGTGGCACTGCAGTGTCAGACAGGATGGCACTTCAAAAAAATAGTCCCCAAACAGCACATGATGCAAAGAAAAAAAGAGGCGCACCAAGGTCGCTGTGTGACTAAGCTAAGCGACCCAAGTGGCTGACACAAACACCTGGCCCATCTAGGAGTGGCACTGCAGTGTCAGGCAGGATGGCACTTCAAAAAAATAGTCCCCAAACAGCACATGATGCAAAGAAAAAAAGAGGCGCACCAAGGTCGCTGTGTGACTAAGCTAAGCGACACAAGTGGCCGACACAAACATCTGGCCCATCTAGGAGTGGCACTGCAGTGTCAGACAGGATGGCACTTCAAAAAAATAGTCCCCAAACAGCACATGATGCAAAGAAAAAAAGAGGCGCACCAAGGTCGCTGTGTGACTAAGCTAAGCGACACAAGTGGCCGACACAAACACCTGGCCCATCTAGGAGTGGCACTGCAGTTTTCTAGCGAGAGGATGAGTGCTTCCATCCTCATGTGAAGCTGAACCACTAGCCATGAACATAGGCCAGGGCCTCAGCCGTTCCTTGCCACTCCGTGTCGTAAATGGCATATTGGCAAGTTTACGCTTCTCCTCAGACGCTTTTAATTTTGATTTTTGGGTCATTTTACTGAACTTTTGTTTTTTGGATTTTACATGCTCTCTACTTTGACATTGGGCATCGGCCTTGGCAGACGGCGTTGATGGCATTTCATCGTCTCGGCCATGACTAGTGGCAGCAGCTTCAGCACGAGGTGGAAGTGGATCTTGATCTTTCCCTATTTTACCCTCCACATTTTTGTTCTCCATTTTTTAATGTGTGGAATTATATGCCAGTATCAATAGCAATGGCCTACTACTATATATACTGCGCACAACTGAAATGCACCACAGGTATGGATGGATAGTATACTTGACGACACAGAGGTAGGTAGAGCAGTGGCCTTCCGTACTGTACTGCTATATATACTGGTGGTCACTGTCAGCAAACTGCAAAACTAAAATGCACCACAGGTATAGAATCTAGATGGATAATATACTTGACGACACAGAGGTAGGTAGAACAGTGGCCTTCCGTACCGTACTGCTATATATACTGGTAGTCACTGTCAGCAAACTGCAAAACTAAAATGCACCACAGGTATAGAATCTAGATGGATAGTATACTTGACGACACAGAGGTAGGTAGAGCAGTGGCCTTCCGTACCGTACTGCTATATATACTGGTGGTCACTGTCAGCAAACTGCAAAACTAAAATGCACCACAGGTATAGAATCTAGATGGATAGTATACTTGACGACACAGAGGTAGGTAGAGCAGTGGCCTTCCGTACCATACTGCTATATATACTGGTGGTCACTGTCAGCAAACTGCAAAACTAAAATGCACCACAGGTATAGAATCTAGATGGATAGTATACTTGACGACACAGAGGTAGGTAGAGCAGTGGCCTTCCGTACCGTACTGCTATATATACTGGTGGTCACTGTCAGCAAAACTCTGCACTGTACTCCTCCTATATAATACTGCTGGTCCCCAGTCCGCACAATAAAGCAGTGTGGGCACAGATATATGCAGCACACTGAGCACAGATATGGAGCGTTTTTCAGGCAGACAACGTATAATACTGGTGGTCACTGGTCAGCAAAACTCTGCACTGTACTCCTCCTATATAATACTGCTGGTCCCCAGTCCCCACAATAAAGCAGTGTGAGCACAGATATATGCAGCACACTGAGCACAGATATGGAGCGTTTTATAGATGGAGAACGGATAAAACTGGTGGTCACTGATCAGCAAAACTCTGCACTGTACTCCTCCTATATAATACAGCTGCTCCCCAGTCCCCACAATTAAGCAATAAGCACAAATATTTGCATCAACATTAATAAACGGAGAGGACGCCAGCCACGTCCTCTCCCTAACATTTCCAATGCACGAGTGAAAATGGCGGCGACGTGCGGCTGCTTATATAGAATCCGAATCTCGCGAGAATCCGACAGCGGGATGATGACGTTCGGGCGCGCTCGGGTTAACCGAGCAAGGCGGGAAGGTTCGAACCTGCCTCGGACCCGTGTAAAAAGGGTGAAGTTCGGGGGGGTTCGGATTCCGAGGAACCGAACCCGCTCATCACTAATATTTACTTATTCCTTTAAGGGACTGTTTATCAAAGCATATTTGTTGCATATCCTCCACCCCGAAAACACCCATTGCAAATATTAATATTATTATCTCCTTTCTTTGCAGGTAATCTACACTCATCCCTTACAGTTTGGGTCTGCTTAGAAAATACATGCTGTAGTGATATTTTATTATATTAGGTAATCTACACTGTCAATTTTTATATCATAAGCTATATTGTATTCTAGGATGATACTTTATTTCAACATTTAAATAGTTTGCATGCTGTGTAACTGGGGGTGGGATGTTTGGCCTTGATTGCAATTATCAGACAGACATGGATACTTTCCATTGTTAAGGAATGATGCTAGGCTGAAAAGTCTGGCTGAACAGGGTTGTCTTAGAAGAGTTGTTTAAAAGGGTTAAGAAAATATTACAAAATAGACTTATCCAGGACATAAACAGGACAAAAACAGACAGAAACATCTAACCAACTTTGCAACAAAACAATCACCCTTGCTTTCATCCTCAAACAAAATCATCTGTGCATTTAAACGTATGTATATAACTTTCAAACTATAATCCTCATGACCTCTAAGAACAGAATGCAACCAATTTTGTATAAGAAACCGGTTATATTGTGAATTGCATGTGACTGTACATACCTGTGTTTGTCATTTTGCTCTGTCATGCTCAGTTAACATACAGCGGAACACCAGTAAACAGGCACCTGAACTTTTTAATTTAACAAGTAAAACCTTATACTCTAAGCCTAGATAACTTTGCTTTAATCTCAATTGAACCATGTAACACAAATTGATTTTCTGCATTGCACTTTGTGGAATTTTCATAAAGGCCATTACATCATTCAGTCTACCAGCAACTCACCCCTCTGTACATGTTGCCCCCTCAATTATTCACTCCCCTCTTATTAACACTCATGAGCTTTTTACTTCCCTATATTAATTGACAATAACATCTACAACTTCTCACCATGAAAAACTTTTACAAACCTCAGACACCCACATTTATACTCATTTCTGCTTCTGATAGCTGGTGACATTTCACCAAATCCAGGATCCAATCACTTGCATCGCTCACATTCACCTGATTCACAGCAACATAGAAGTCAAGCTAACCTCATAAACATCACATGTCTTCCATCACCCTCTAGATCACTAAAATGTGCCTTATGCAATGCATGCTCTCTTTGTAACAAATTAACATCCATCCATAACCTCTTCATATCTAACAACTTCAATCTGCTGGCTATAACAGAAACATGGCTTACACAATCAGACACGGCCTCCCCTGCAGCACTGTCAAACGGTGGTCTTCACTTCACACACACCTCCAGACCAGGTAACTACAAAGGAGGTGGGGTTGGATTATTACTTTCCCAATCCTTCGCATACACTGTTCTACCACAGGTTCCATCACTAACATTTACATCATTTGAAGTACATTCCATCAGGGTCTACTTTCCTTTCTCTCTGCGTGTTGCAGCTATCTATCGCCCACCTGGGCATCCCAAACAATTTCTGTAAGATTATTCTGCCTGGCTCCCTCACTTCCTGTCCTCTGACATCTCCACCATCATCATGGGTGATTTCAATGTTGCTATTGATTGTCCAAAATCTGCTGCTCATGCCTCCAAACTACTCTCTCTAACCTCCTCTCTTGGCCTCTCCCAATGGACTGACTCCTCTACTCATCAGGAGGACCACTGCCTTGATATAGTATTCACAAGACTATGCTCTGTTTCTGAACTCCCTAACACTCCTTTCCCCCTCTCAGATCACAACCTTATCACCTGCCTGCTCTCCTCCATTAATTCCAACTCCGTGTTGCTGAAGTCCTCCAATCCTCCTCAAACCTGCAGAAATATTAACACAATTAATCTTCAAGAACTTTCCACCTCACTCCAACAACTGCTTTTACCTATTTCTGCATTCACGTCTCCTGGGATGGCTGTATCACACCTGAACCAGACTCTAGAACTAGCCCTTGATGAAGTGGCTCCAGCTACCCATCACATTCCACATAGGCCTAGATGTCAACAATGGCATTCTAAATTATCAAGACATCTACAAAAACTCACACGTAAACTTGAACATCAGTGGCATAATGTCACAACTGAGGGCCTGAGCTGACGGGAGGCAGCCTCAGTTGTAGGGGCTGAGATGTACCGGAACCTGGGAGGTTGTATCAGACCCCTGGACATGTAAGTAACATGAATAATAACTGCCCGAAGGCGTGACCACGACAACTTGGATAAAAGTCAATGATGTTTATTATGACAACTCCGCAACACAGCAGCAGTAAAAGAAAACGTAAAAGTCAGCAAAGAATAAATACAGTTCCTGGGTACTACAGGATGGCAGGAGCCACAGGGCACTGGTAGTGTGAGATAGTTCTTATGATCTTCTAGATGGAAAGTCCTTACCAGGCCCGACTGTAGCAATGGAGATAACCCAGGATTGTGCCAGCTGGTGTTCCAGGAAAAGCTGGGTTGCTGAAGATAAAACAGCTGCTGTGGATACTGGCTGGAACCAGACTGTTGTTAGCACGGAGTGGATACTGGCTGGAACCAGTTAAATAATAAATGAACTTGGGAGCGATGAAATATGAACTGAAATGTAGAACTTGAGAGCGGAGAAATAATAATACCGGTGGAGAGTGGTAAAGTGTAGAAAGGACACCGGCCCTTTAAGGGAAGCTGTACTCTGCTGGAAGCTGAGCTGGAAGCAGGTAATGTTGTAGCTGGAAACAGATGAATCCACAATGGATTGGAGAGTCAGGCTACACCGCAGGTGGAATGCTGGTGCGGGTCTCTATGGTGGAAGTCTTGAGACAGGAGCTGGAACCTGGAAGACAATCACAGGAGAGAGACAAACAGGAACTAGGTTTGACAACCAAAGCACTGACGCCTTCCTTGCTCAGGCACAGTGTATTTATACCTGCAGCAAGGAAGGGATTGGCTAGGCAATTATGCAGATTAACAATACTGACAACAGATTGGAGGAAATGATCAGCTGACAGAATCCAAGATGGCTGCGCCCATGCAGACACTTGGAGGGAAGTTTGGTTTGTAATCCATGTGGTAATGAAAACAGTAATGGCGGCGCCGGCCACTGGAGACAGGAGACGCCAGGCTGACAAGTGCACATCCAACCACGCGGACACAGCGGAGGCCGCGGCTGACGTAATCGCCACTCTGACACTCTGCATGCAGAAGCTCAGGGACGGCGGCGGAGGCCGCGGGAGACGCCATGCCAGATGTAATAAGGCGTTACTGTGACAGCGTCTCAGAGAGACAGGAGAGGATGCAGGAATGTGAACATTAGGATAACAGATGGGATCCGGTCCTGGAGCGCTGAGCCAGCCTTAGGAGGCATCTGATGGGTAAGAAATGGCGTCCAGATACCCGGATCGTGACAGCACCCCCCCCTTTAGGAGTGGCCCCAGGACACTTCTTTGGCTTTTGAGGAAACTTGGAATGGAATCTCTGGACCAAGGCAGGAGCATGGACATCAGAAGCATTGGTCCATGAACGTTCCTCAGGGCCGTAACCCTTCCAGTCAATAAGATACTGTAGTTGACCGTAACGGTGACGTGAGTCCAGGATCTTGGCCACTTCATACTCAACGCCTCGTTGAGTTTGGACTTTCGGAGTTGGAGGAAGTGAGGAATGAAACCGATTCAAGATCAGCGGTTTCAACAGGGAAACATGGAATGTCCTGGGTATTTTTAAGAAGGGAGGCAACTGGAGTCTGTAAGCAACAGGATTGATGACTTGTTCAATCTTGAAAGGACCGATATAGCGAGGTGCAAACTTCATACTGGGAACTCTTAACCTCAAATTCTTCGTGGATAACCATACCCGATCACCCACCTTGAGAGCAGGAACTGCTCGACGCTTCTTATCCGCAAATTTCTTGTACCTGAACGATGCCTTGAGCAGAGCTGATCGTACGCTCTTCCAGATATTGGCAAACTGATGCAAGGTGATATCCACTGCGGGAACAGAAGTTGCTGGAAGCGGTTGGAACTCAGGAACTTTAGGGTGGAATCCAAAGTTAGTGAAGAATGGTGTTGAAGCAGATGAAGAATGATACTGGTTGTTATGACAGAACTCGGCCCAGGGAAGTAATTGAACCCAGTCATCTTGAGAGGAGGACACATAGATGCGGAGGAAGGCCTCCAAGTCCTGATTCACCCTCTCGGTTTGACCATTGGTCTGAGGATGGTAAGCCGTGGAAAACTTTAGCTTGACTTGGAGGACTTGACATAAACTTCGCCAGAATTTGGCTGTGAATTGAACTCCTCGATCTGAGATAATTTCTTCAGGAAGACCGTGGAGTCGGAAGATCTCTTGTATGAATACTTGAGCCAACTTGGAAGCTGACGGAAGACCGGTGAGAGGAATGAAGTGTGCCATCTTGGTGAACCGGTCAACTACCACCCAGATGGTATTGAACTTGTTGCACATGGGTAAGTCTGTAATGAAATCCATCGACAAGTGGGTCCATGGTCGACGGGGAACGGATAGTGGAACCAGTTGCCCCGCAGGCGACTGGCGGGATACTTTATGTTGGGCACACTTTGGGCAAGATGCAATAAACTCCAAGACGTCCTTTTTCAGAGTTGGCCACCAATAGGACCTAGAGATAAACTCCAGGGTTTTTTGGATACCTGTATGTCCGGCAAAACGGGAAGCATGAGCCCAATGCATGAGCTTCTTCCTTAGCATCGGCTTCACAAAACTTTTCCCTGATGGGGGCGTAG
This sequence comes from Pseudophryne corroboree, assembly GCF_028390025.1. Taxonomy (NCBI): domain Eukaryota; kingdom Metazoa; phylum Chordata; class Amphibia; order Anura; family Myobatrachidae; genus Pseudophryne; species Pseudophryne corroboree. The sequence goes on along the minus strand of NC_086452.1, from coordinate 449,427,639 downwards.
AGTCCATCCCTACCGTGGAGAATGCCAACGGATTTATAATAGGATGCTTGTCTGAAGACTCTGACTCATTTTCTTGCTCCCATGAGCGGGAAAGGGCATCGGCCTTGCGATTCTGAGAGCCCGGACAGAACTGGAGTTTAAAGTCGAATCTGGAAAAGAAAAGTGCCCATCTGGCCTGACGAGGGTTGAGACATTGTGCGCCCTTCAGGTATAAAAGGTTCTTGTGGTCTGTAAGTATGGTGATTGAATGAGAAGCTCCCTCCAACAGATACCTCCACTCTTCTAGAGCGAGCTTGATGGCTAGCAACTCCTGGTCGCCAATGGCATAGTTGCGCTCAGCTGGGGAGAACTTCCGGGAGAAGAAACTGCAAGGGTGTAAATGGCCATCTTTAGCCCTCTGAGATAACACCGCTCCTACTCCAACGGAGGAGGCATCCACCTCTAAGATGAAAGGAGAGTCGATGTCAGGCTGTTTCAGAACAGGCGCAGAGATGAACCTTTGTTTTAAAAGATGAAATGCTTGCATGGCTTCTTCAGACCACTTGGACGGGTTAGCACCCTTCTTAGTGAAAGCAGTAATAGGCGCCACAATGGTGGAAAAGTCTCGTATAAACTTTCGGTAATAGTTGGCGAACCCTAAGAACCTCTGGACCCCTTTGAGGGTTAAGGGTACCGGCCAATTTTGGATTGCTTGTAGTTTCTCAGGATCCATCTCTAGTCCGGAACCGGACACAATGTACCCTAGAAACGGAATGGACTTGACTTCAAAGACGCATTTTTCTAATTTGCAATAGAGATGATTGACACGGAGACGGGACAGAACCTCTTTAACCCAAAAACGATGTTCCTCTAAATCGTTGGCAAAAATGAGGATATCGTCTAGATAGACCACGACATGACGATATAGAATGTCTCTGAAGATCTCATTGACAAAATGCTGGAAGACAGCTGGAGCATTGCTCAATCCGAAGGGCATGACGAGGTACTCATAATGTCCGTCACGGGTGTTAAAGGCGGTCTTCCACTCGTCACCCTCACGGATCCGGATGAGATTGTATGCACCTCGCAAGTCCAGCTTTGTAAAGATGGTAGCTCCGCTAACTCTGTCAAAGAGCTCAGTAATCAGGGGTAAAGGATAACGGTTCTTGATGGTAATGTCGTTCAAACCTCTGTAGTCGATGCACGGCCGCAGACCACCATCTTTCTTTTTTACAAAAAAGAAGCCTGCGCCGGCTGGAGAAGAAGAAGGTCGAATGAACCCCTTTGCTAGGTTCTCTTTAATATATTCCTCCATAGAATGCGTCTCAGGCAGAGACAACGGATAAGTTCGGCCTCGAGGTGGAACCTTCCCTGGAACGAGATCAATCGGACAGTCCCATTCTCTATGAGGAGGAAGGATATCAGCAGAAGCTTTACTGAACACATCCGTGAAATCTTGATATGGAGGAGGTGGAACATCAGACGACCTGGGGGAGGAAGAACAGACAGGCAATACTTTAAACAAACATGTCTCAGCACAGGAGGAACCCCATGCCAGGATTTGCGTAGTCGTCCAATCAATTGTAGGATTGTGAAGACGGAGCCATGGAAGGCCCAGGACCACAGGATGTGTGGCTCTTGGAATCACTAAAAAAGAAATAAGTTCGGAATGAAGAACTCCCACTCTCAGACGAACTGGTAGAGTCCTTAAAGAAATAACTGCATCAAAAATTTTGCTGCCATCCACGGCAGTTAAAGAAATGGACGAAGGAAGTCTCTCGGTGGGTAGGGACCACCGTTTAACATAGGCTTCGGTAATAAAGTTCCCAGCTGCTCCGGAATCAAGGAGGGCAATGACGTTCCGATAACGTTGAGCAACTTGAAGCGAGACTGGGAGATTACAATCTTGAGGAGATGGAGAGGAGATCATTACTCCTAGCCGGCCCTCTCCTTGGCGAGCTAGGATTTGGAGTTTCCCGGACGTTTGGGACAGGCATTAATGGTGTGAGACGGAGCTGCACAATAGAGACAGAGAAACTCGGAGAGACGTCTTCGGCGCTCAGCAGGAGTTAAACGGGAACGGCCAAGTTGCATGGGCTCATCTTTAGATGGTGACAGTTGACGAGGAGGAGGAGCAGAAGATTTTGAAGCAGATGATCTTCCACGCTCAGTTGCTCTCTCTCTGAAACGTAAATCAACTTTCGTGCAGAGTGAGATTAGCTCATCTAACTTAGAAGGTAAGTCTCTGGTAGCTAACTCATCTTTAATACGCTCAGATAAGCCATGCCAGAATGCAGCATACAGGGCCTCGTCGTTCCATGCCAGTTCGGATGCCAGGATCTGGAACTGTATCAGATATTGTCCTACAGTACGTGACCCCTGGCGTAAACGGAGAATCTCGGATGAAGCTGAGGTTACCCGGCCTGGCTCGTCGAAGATGCGCCTGAATGTTGACACGAAGGCAGTGTAGGAAGATAGCAGGGTGTCGGACCTCTCCCATAACGGTGATGCCCAATCAAGGGCTGAGCCACTGAGAAGAGAAATAATGTAGGCAATTTTTGTACGGTCACTGGGAAAATTGCCAGGTTGTAGCTCAAACTGAATCTCACACTGGTTGAGAAATCCCCTGCAGAATCTTGGAGATCCGTCAAATTTTGCTGGCGTTGGAAGATGAAGACGTGGAGCAGAAATGGGTAAGGTGGGTGGGGTTATAGCTGGAGTCACTGTGGTTGACGCACCAGACGCGCCTGATCCACGGAGAGTTGTCTGAATCCCATCCAGCCGAGTAGAGAGATCCTGGAGACAGCGGATGATGTGGCCCTGTGCAGCCTCCTGATGTTCTAGTCGGGCTGCCAGTTCTTGCATTGGCCTGGCCGCTTGATCCTGGTCTCCGGCTGGATTCATTAGGTCAGTGCTTACTGTCACAACTGAGGGCCTGAGCTGACGGGAGGCAGCCTCAGTTGTAGGGGCTGAGATGTACCGGAACCTGGGAGGTTGTATCAGACCCCTGGACATGTAAGTAACATGAATAATAACTGCCCGAAGGCGTGACCACGACAACTTGGATAAAAGTCAATGATGTTTATTATGACAACTCCGCAACACAGCAGCAGTAAAAGAAAACGTAAAAGTCAGCAAAGAATAAATACAGTTCCTGGGTACTACAGGATGGCAGGAGCCACAGGGCACTGGTAGTGTGAGATAGTTCTTATGATCTTCTAGATGGAAAGTCCTTACCAGGCCCGACTGTAGCAATGGAGATAACCCAGGATTGTGCCAGCTGGTGTTCCAGGAAAAGCTGGGTTGCTGAAGATAAAACAGCTGCTGTGGATACTGGCTGGAACCAGACTGTTGTTAGCACGGAGTGGATACTGGCTGGAACCAGTTAAATAATAAATGAACTTGGGAGCGATGAAATATGAACTGAAATGTAGAACTTGAGAGCGGAGAAATAATAATACCGGTGGAGAGTGGTAAAGTGTAGAAAGGACACCGGCCCTTTAAGGGAAGCTGTACTCTGCTGGAAGCTGAGCTGGAAGCAGGTAATGTTGTAGCTGGAAACAGATGAATCCACAATGGATTGGAGAGTCAGGCTACACCGCAGGTGGAATGCTGGTGCGGGTCTCTATGGTGGAAGTCTTGAGACAGGAGCTGGAACCTGGAAGACAATCACAGGAGAGAGACAAACAGGAACTAGGTTTGACAACCAAAGCACTGACGCCTTCCTTGCTCAGGCACAGTGTATTTATACCTGCAGCAAGGAAGGGATTGGCTAGGCAATTATGCAGATTAACAATACTGACAACAGATTGGAGGAAATGATCAGCTGACAGAATCCAAGATGGCTGCGCCCATGCAGACACTTGGAGGGAAGTTTGGTTTGTAATCCATGTGGTAATGAAAACAGTAATGGTGGCGCCGGCCACTGGAGACAGGAGACGCCAGGCTGACAAGTGCACATCCAACCACGCGGACACAGCGGAGGCCGCGGCTGACGTAATCGCCACTCTGACACTCTGCATGCAGAAGCTCAGGGACGGCGGCGGAGGCCGCGGGAGACGCCATGCCAGATGTAATAAGGCGTTACTGTGACAGCGTCTCAGAGAGACAGGAGAGGATGCAGGAATGTGAACATTAGGATAACAGATGGGATCCGGTCCTGGAGCGCTGAGCCAGCCTTAGGAGGCATCTGATGGGTAAGAAATGGCGTCCAGATACCCGGATCGTGACACATAAATCTCGTATTTCAAGCGAATTCCTCATATATAAGACTGTCTACCACTCTTATCGTAATGCCCTGGACACTGCTAAACAAACATATTTCCAAACTCTCATCTCAGTGTGGCATACTGGAATGTTAACAGATATTGGAAAGTTCCAAAAGCCATTTGATTCTTATCAGTGAGTGGGGGAGTTTATGGCCCCAAAACCAGTTAAAAGACCCTGCCACATGTAGGAGGTTAGGACAGGAAGTGTAAGTTTTTTTTAGGACAAGGAACAAAGCACAGGCTAGAGTTCAGTGTGAGCTGAGAACTGGGATGGAGGGCACATCCTAGTGTCCAGGAGAAACGCAGTCCGGGGACCGTGGACAGGCAAAAGTGAGTTCCATGGTCCCTGGCATTATGAAGAGAAGAGCAGCGTGTGGGTGTTGCTATGAAGAGAGGAAGAGCCCATATCTGCAGTGTAACAGGAGAGCCAGCAGCTTCAGTGAGAGAATGGAGAGTGCAGTGGGAGAACCACAGTATGCAGAGTAGAGGGGCTGGAACCAGGAACAAAGGGGATCCCCACCTTCAGGGGTACCCAAGAAGCAGGATGGGAGGTGTGAGTCTTCGGGAGAGGACTGCCTGGGTGAGTGGTAGGAAACCACGTGTGGCAGAAGGCCCCCAGTGATGAGGCCATGAGAAATCCCGTTTATATAGACTTTATATAGACCCGTTTCCCCCCAAGTGAATTGGGGGAAAACGCACCAAAATGAATCTCAGTTTGCAGCACCCGCACTACTGATTCCCAGAGACTGCGCTGGTATGTACTGTAATGCTGTCCCATCATTGTTTACACTGTTATTGCCATTGAAGCGAATTAAAGGAAATGTAACCTGATGTAACCCATATGAATATTACTCTGGAAAGAGGAGAACAAGAAATCAAATGTTTTTGTCGTGATAACCCTGTCTGAACTGTGAATAAACTGTTTGCTTATGTGATGAGACGGCCTGGTGTGCAATGTTTTAAAATCACTGATGGACCTGGCTCTGCCCGTCTATCACAACTCGGCATCTGCGAACAGTATCGGTACTGAAGATTTATTTGACAATTTGGGGAAAACTTTATTGGGAGGGACCCATGAAAGCCACCTACCTCTTTTGACCCAGTGAACTGGGGGAGACAAGGGCCGGCACGGGCAGGAAAAAGGCAGCAATATATGTGATTTGTGTTTCATGTGATGTTTTGCATGCCATGTTTTTCTGCTCATGTGATTGTTATATTGTGTGTGATGTATACTGCAATTATGCTTGCTTATTGTGTGTTATGTTTTGACCTTGCTGTAGAGTAAAAGAGACTGTTCCATGCTAGACTTTTTGCAAGCTCATAGGTATATTGTGGTCGACCTAATGACTGTCGACCTAAGTCTTGGCGACCTAATGACCGTATCCCCTAGGTCCCTACGGGGACTGCTTCATTGAGGAATGTACCAAGCTCGCATTCCGGAGCATAGTCCCAGTAGCTAACCATCTTCCAATGGCATTAGCCATTGGAGCCTATGGGTTACAGTCCACAGATTTCTTCAGAACAGGAATTCATACAATCATAAATGCTAGCGGACTATTAACAAACCCTAAGGCTAGGCACACACTCTGCAAGTCTCAGCTAGTCAGTCTGATTATTGCATAGCCTGCACACAGCACCCGGAACCGAAAGTCGTTCACAAACGCGTCAGTCCGGCTCCCAACATCAGGAGTGCTGTACAATATTAGTAGGTCCCGAGAAGCCGATGTTGTGCAGCAAAATTAGTATGTATAGTACAGACATCATCTGACAAACAGGGCCGGTTCTAGCCCTTGTGGCGCCCCGGGGGAAAATAGGGGTATGGCTTCATACAGGGGCGTGGTCAGTTATGCCCACTGTAGAGTTGTGCCCACATTTGTGCCCCCTGTAGAGTTGTGCCCCCATTTGTGCCCCCAGTTGAGTAGCGCCGCTTACAAAAAAAAAGAAAAAAAAAAGAATTAATTAATACTTACTATCCCCGCTCCTGATTCCTGACCACTGCTGACCTCATCGCGCACCGCACAGCAAAGGTCCTCTCCATGAAGGGAAACTAGACGGGTAGAGTCTAGTTTCCTTCACAGCATCGCACAGCACCGGGTGGCACTGACCAACAGTAGCGGATCTTGACATGGCGGTGGGCAAAAATCCTGTGTGCCCGTAGCAAGTTCCGCTACTGCTGACAAACTGCATGTAAAAAACATCTGCCCAATGATCTCCAGGGAAATGTTGGGCAGCTTTGTTTTTTACACTGCAATTTAGAATTACGCTAGGACACGCCCCTTCCCAACTATAAATATTTATGCAAATCTTAAATCTTCCCGAACCTGACGTGCAGCATGTTATGCCAAATTAACTTTTTTTGTGCATGTATTACTTCATTTTACTAGAAAATGTTATTTAGGATCTGATTGGTTTCTATGGCTTACATGCAGGGCAGCCATCAGGGGGGGACTGCGAGGACTGGTGTCCCGGGCTCTTACAGAGAGGGGCCCACCGCTGGCTCCTACCGCCGATACCTGGAGAGCTGCACCAGGTGTGTACAACAACAGCAGGCTGGTGGGCAGGGAGGACTTCTTAAATCAAGCCTTCCCTGCTCATCAGCTCTCTGTGATCCGTTCCTGCAGGTCTGTAACGCTCCACCCATATGTGGAACGGTGCAGCAGAATCTATTTTTTGAAGGTCGGAGGATCCTGTCTACTTTGTCAGTCCCGGGCCACACAATTTCTGATGGCAGCCCTGGTTACATGCATCACCTTGTGCACCATCTTTACACCAGTTTTAATAAAGACCCAAGTGTATTTAAAAAAAACAACAACAAAAAAACCCAAAAGGGAGTGTTCGGGGCTCAATGTCAAATCTGACGTCCTTGAAAGCTTATTATCGTAGACATCAGACTCACGGAAAATGATATTTAATTGTCCTTCAAGACTGGAACTGTGGAGCTTAATTAGAGATGTAGTTATGGTGATTTAAACAATCTGCTCTGGGCACAAGCGGATCATATTTTATGTTCCCATCTCTTTTTACAATAGCAAACAGCCAGAGAGTAATAGATTTTGTGTAAGTACTTAGAGCCGGCGCTGGTGAATGTTTGCCAATATATCATAAAACCCAGATGGGGGTATTGAGTTTCTAGATACTGTCGTTTGCTTAAAAATGTTTAAAGATAAAGCAACAGATGTGGCTAAAAAGGTCAAAAGCGATTTGCCAACATGTTACATGGCGTCCGCAGATCACAGAACCCCGTTCCCTAGAGGCAGGGCTGTAGAGCGATTGCTCAGGCCCTGGTAAAGGGGGTCATTCCGACCCGTTTGCACGCAGTGGTTGTTCGCTGCGGTGCGAACGGGTAGGAACTGCGCATGCGCGGTACACGGCGTTGCCTGGTGACGTCCGTCGCTGGACAACGATGTGCACAACGAAAAAAAGGAGACGCAGCCCCGATCGCATGAAGTTTGACAGCGGAGAGGCGTTCCGGCGCAGATACTCACCGTTGGATGCCGTTTACGGGGAGTGGTTGTCTGAACGCAGGCGTGTCCAGGCAAACGGAGGGCGGATGTCTGACGTCAAAGCCGGGAGGAACGTCGCTGGATCCGTCGCACAGGGTAAGTAGCTCCATCCTTACTCCTAGGTTGATGAAAACTTTTCTTGCTTAGTAGGGCTGCACAAGCGATCGCAGCCCTGCTAAGCTAAAATATACTCCCCCATAGGCGGGGATTAGTTGATCGCACCAGCAGCAAAAAGTTGCTGGCTGCGATCAACTCGGAATCACCCCCAAAGTCGGGGCCGTGGTCTAGTCATGGACGTGTAGCCAATGCCCCGCTTTTTTAAAAAAATTGGAAAAAAACGACTAATTGTGCACTGCGGAGCGGTACTGATTTGATCGAGGGGGCTCCCGGAGCCGCTCAGCAGGGGCAGATACAGGGGGAGGACTGGCCAGTGCGATTTCTAAACCGCCCAGCAGGCAGAGGAGACTGCAATGTGAGCGGGGCTAGGGAGAGAGGCTGCAGCTGGCTGACAGGTAAGAAGGGGGATTGAGGGGGGAGTGCAGACCCAGGCCCCTCCAATAAGCCCTGGCCCAGGAAATTAGTGCCACTCCTCTCGGCACCACTGACTAGAGATGGCCATCAGAAATGTGCCATGGTATAACTATTTGATTATCAGTATTCCTAGTGGTTAGAGCAGTGGTTCCCACATGCAGTCCTCAAAGCATCCTAACAGTCCAAGTTTTACGGAAATCCATGCTACAGCACAGATGGTTAAATCAAATTGACTGAAGTACTAATTAAGTCACCTGTGCTCTAGCACGGATATCCTTAAAACCTGGACTGTTAGGGGTAACCAATCATATTATAGCTATTATATTATAGCTATTATCTTCTAGAAGGTGCTAGATAAGTAGAATCTGATTGGTTGCTATGAGCAACTTCTCCACTTCTATAAACCCGCACTTTAGTAAATATACCCCTTAGGGTGTCTTAAGGACCAAGTTTCGGGAGCTACAGTATGGCTTAGATTAGGCCTGGCCAACCTATGGCTCTCCAGCTGTTGTGAAACTACACATCCCAGCATGACCTGCCAGAGTTACAGCATTCCCTAATAGCCAAACTGTGGCAGAGCGTTCTGGGACTTGTAGTTTCACAACTAGAGAGTACATTTTATTTTTTCCCTTCATGATGAAAGGCCTAGTTTGTTTTATTATAGAGGCCTGTTTCTGTGGTCCCCCCCCCCCCCCCCCCCCCCCCCCACCCTCTTGTTACTCTGGCCGGAGCACATCTTCTCAGTTTATAATAAAGTTTATCAGTCTTCTATGTCAGATAACATCTAAGGTTGATTAAAGTTATTATTTGATATATTGGATTTTTTTTTCTTCATTTATATTGCTATGTTGTTGTTTTCTTAGCAAAGCTGTAGATAGGCGATATCCTAATTTGTGTGTATATAAATGTGGGTGGGGCTTGCACTGCACCTAGCGAGATCACATGCCACCTAACTATACCCCTTTCACACCGCAGCTTATACCCGGTATTTTGCCGTTTTAACTGGCTTCCTAAACGGGTCAAGCTGCGATGTGAAAGGGTCCCCTTCAATTTACCGTTTTCAAAATACCGGTATTTTGAAACGGTAAAAAAGAAGGGTCCTACCCGTTTCAGTCCCATTTCACTGTGCAGTGTGAAAGGGTCTGAAACGGTATTTGCAAGCCCCAGAAGATGATAGGCTGTCTCCATGTGTGATGTCACCAGCCACAACCAGGAAACAGCTTGGAAAACACAGGAGACACATGAGAGAGTGGCTTTATAAACGTTTAAATGTGAAAAACACGGAAAAAAATGGCGTGGGGTCCCCCCTCCAAAGCATAACCAGCCTCGGGCTCTTCGAGCTGGTCCTGGTTCTAAAAATGCGGGGGAAAAATTGACAGGGGATCCCCCGTATTTTTAAAACCAGCACCGGGCTCTGCGCCTGGTGCTGGTGCAAAAAATACGGGGGACAAAACGAGTAGGGGTCCCCCGTATTTTTCACACCAGCATCGGGCTCCACTAGCTGGACAGATAATGCCACAGCCGGGGGTCACTTTTATGCCGTGCCCTGCGGCCGTGGCATTAAATATCCAACTAGTCACCCCTGGCCGGGGTACCCTGGGGGAGTGGGGACCCCTTCAATCAAGGGGTCCCCCCCCCCCAGCCACCCAAGGGCCAGGGGTGAAGCCCGAGGCTGCCCCCCCCCCATCCAATGGGCTGCGGATGGGGGGGCTGATAGCCTTTGTTGTAAATGAAAAGATATTGTTTTTTCCAGTAGTACTACAAGTCCCAGCAAGCCTCCCCCGCAAGCTGGTACTTGGAGAACCACAAGTACCAGCATGCGGGAGAAAAACGGGCCCGCTGGTACCTGTAGTTCTAATGGAAAAAAAATACCCAAATAAAAACAGGACACAGACACCGTCGACAGTAAAACTTTATTACACACTGCCGACACACACATACTTACCTATGTTCACACGCCGACATCGGTCCTCTTCTCCATGTAGAATCCAGGGGTACCTGAAAATAAAAGATCAATATACTCACCTCAACCAGGCTCCAGAGATAAATCCACGTACTTGGAGAAAAAAACAAACCGGACAACCGACCACACGGACTGAAAGGGGTCCCATGCTGACACATGAGACCCCTATCCCCAAATGAGACCTGTCAGTGACAGCTGTCACAGAAAGGTCTCTTAAGCCAATCAGGAAGCGCTACTTCCGTGGCGCTCACCTGATTGGCTGTGCGCTGTCTGTGCTGTGACAGCGCATCGCACAGCTCCGTCCATTATATTCAATGGTGGGAAGTTTGCGGCTAGCGGTGGGGTCACCCGCCGGTCAGCGGCTGACCGGCGGGTGACCCCACCGCTAGCCGCAAACTTCCCACCATTGAAAGTAATGGAGCGGCTTTGCGATGCGCTGTCTGACAGCTCAGACAGTGCACAGCCAATCAGGTGAGCGCCACGGAAGTAGCGCTTCCTGATTGGCTGAAGGGACTTCAGTGACAGGAGTCACGTGATGTCCCGGCATTCGGGGAGAGGGGTCTCATGTGTCAGCATGGGACCCCTTTCGGTCCGCAGGTCCGGGTGTTCGTTTTCTTTTTTTGCCAAGTCCGTGGATTTATCTCTGGACCATGGCTGAGGTGAGTATATTGAACTAATATTTTCAGGTACCCCTGGATTCTACATGGAGAAGAGGACCGATGTCGGCGTGTGAACATAGGTAAGTATGTGTGTGTCGGCAGTGTGTAATAAAGTTTTACTGTCGACGGTGTCTGTGTCCTGTTTTTATTTGGGTATTTTTTTCCCATTAGAACTACAGGTACCAGCGGGCCCGTTTTTCTCCCGCATGCTGGTACTTGTGGTTCTCCAAGTACCAGCTTGCGGGGGAGGCTTGCTGGGACTTGTAGTACTACTGGAAAAAACAATATCTTTTCATTTACAACAAAGGCTATCAGCCCCCCCATCCGCAGCCCATTGGATGGGGGGGGACAGCCTCGGGCTTCACCCCTGGCCCTTGGGTGGCTGGGGGGGGGGACCCCTTGATTGAAGGGGTCCCCACTCCCCCAGGGTACCCCGGCCAGGGGTGACTAGTTGGATATTTAATGCTACGGCCGCAGGGCACGGCATAAAAGTGACCCCCGGCTGTGGCATTATCTGTCCAGCTAGTGGAGCCCGATGCTGGTGTGAAAAATACGGGGGACCCCTACTCGTTTTGTCCCCCGTATTTTTTGCACCAGCACCAGGCGCAGAGCCCGGTGCTGGTTTTAAAAATACGGGGGATCCCCTGTCAATTTTCCCCCCGCATTTTTAGAACCAGGACCAGCTCGAAGAGCCCGAGGCTGGTTATGCTTTGGAGGGGGGACCCCACGCCATTTTTTTCCTGTATTTAACCATTCCATCTAAAAAAAAAAATAATAATTTTAAAAAATATATAAATAATACTTGTGCCTCCAAAAAAGACAAACCAAGTACCTAATTCCATCTAATAAAAATAGATATGCTTCAAGCTGCTGGGTTCCATCGTACGACTATCCAAATTATTAATAATGAATTAATTAGTGATTAATAATAATGTGTGGGCCAGAAAAGTCCATTTATAATGACAACCACTGTTTTCTATGGGTGAAACGGGTTCAGTGTGAAAGGTACCAAAACGGGAATGAAATGGTAATTTACTGGTTACAACATGAGATGTGAAAGGGGTTTAACTGCTCAGACCCGTTTTAAGAACCGTTTCAAATACCATTTCAAAAGCAGGTTTTGCGATGTGAAAGCAGCATTATTCTGCTTAGGGCCTATCTGTGAGCTACATTAGTGTGTGCTGCAGTGTTATTGCTGGGTCTCACGCTGTTATCTGAGCCCTGTGTAACTGTATAACTCCTGCTCCGCCTGTGTACGCAGCCCTACAAGTGGCTGCAGTCCTGTCATTCCCACCCAGGTCTTGCAGCTGTTTCTATGAGGTGGTCTCTTATTGATCACAGTTCCCTAAATAGTGTAGTTGGTTGAGTCGGCCCCCCCATAGGGCCAGCTGCAGACCTGGGAAGTGCAGACGCATAATACACCCTGTGTGTGGTAAGCTGCATACTCCGGCTGTATGTTCCTGTTGCTGTATTTGTGTGATACTGCTGTGCTGTGTTTGCGCTCTGCCGGCTGACAATGCGCATATGAAACCGACTCTTATTTCAATGAGTTTTCAGACTCCTTATTACCATGTTTTTGTAAACACGCCCTGTGAGAAGACAGACTAGCTGCATGGCTTACTGTAAACCGTGTCATGATGCATCATACTGTGCAGTCCCAGAACACTTTCACATCACTTTGCTGTGATATGACTCTTTCAAGAGATCCGGACTTTTTGGCTTTGACCCCTTGTTGTTGTTTTTTAGGGAAGGTCGCGGCCTACCAGGTTGCCTAAATCAGCAGGGCCAGATTTATTAGCAATGGTGTGGATGGGGATGGGACTGCAGCCCCAGACCAATACACAAAAATGATCACAGTAATACAATGTCCCCACACTAATGCCTGCTGCCCCCCAGTGATACACTGTGCCCACACTAATGCCTGCTGCCCCCCCAGTGATACAGTGTGCCCCCACTAATGCCTACTGCCCCCCCAGTGATACACTGTGCCCACACTAATGCCTACTGCCCCCAGTGATACACTGTATCCCCACTAATGCCTACTGCCCCCAGTGATACACTGTATCCCCACTAATGCCTACTGCCCCCAGTGATACATTGTATCTATACTAAAGCATACTGTCCCCAGTGATACACTGTACCCACACTAATGCCTGCTGCCCCCCAGTGATACACTGTAACCACAATAATGCCTGCTGCCCCCCAGTGATACACTGTATCCCCACTAATGCCTACTGCCCCCCAGTGATACACTGTATCTATACTAAAGCATACTGTCCCCAGTGATACACTGTACCTACATTAATGCATACTGCCCCCCCAGTGATACACTGTGCCCCCTCTAATGCCTACTGCCCCCCCAGTGATACAGTGTGCCCCCACTAATGCCTACTGCCCCCCCAGTGATACACTGTGCCCACACTAATGCCTACTGCCCCCAGTGATACACTGTATCCCCACTAATGCCTACTGCCCCCAGTGATACACTGTATCCCCACTAATGCCTACTGCCCCCAGTGATACATTGTATCTATACTAAAGCATACTGTCCCCAGTGATACACTGTACCCACACTAATGCCTGCTGCCCCCCAGTGATACACTGTAACCACAATAATGCCTGCTGCCCCCCAGTGATACACTGTATCCCCACTAATGCCTACTGCCCCCCAGTGATACACTGTATCTATACTAAAGCATACTGTCCCCAGTGATACACTGTACCTACATTAATGCATACTGCCCCCCCAGTGATACACTGTGCCCCCTCTAATGCCTACTGCCCCCCAGTGATACACTGTGCCCACACTAATGCCTGCTGCCCCCCAGTGATACACTGTGCCCACACTAATGCCTGCTGCCCCCCAGTGATACACTGTGCCCCCACTAATGCCTACTGCCCCCCAGTGATACACTGTGCCAACGCTAATGTCTACTGCCCCCCAGTGATACATTGTACCCACACTAATGCCTACTCCTCTCAGTGATACCCTGTACCTCCACTAATGCCTACTGCCCCCAGTGATACACTGTACCCACACTAAAGCATATTGCCCCCCAGTGATACCCTGTACCCACACTAATGCCTACTGCCCCCAGTGATACACTGTACCCACACTAAAGCATACTACCCCCCCAGTGATACTCTGTACCTCCACTAATGCCTACTGCCCCCAGTGATACACTGTACCCACACTAATGCCTACTCCTCTCAGTGATACCCTGTACCCACACTAAAGCATACTGCCCCCCAGTGATACCCTGTACCCACACTAATGCCTATTCCTCTCAGTGATACCCTGTACCCACACTAAAGCATGCTGCCCCCCCAGTGATACACTGTGCCCACACTAATGCATACTGCCCCCAGTGATACACTGTACCCACACTAATGCATACTGCCCCCCCCCAGTGATATACTGTACCCACACTAATGCCTACTCCTCTCAGTGATACCCTGTACCCACACTAAAGCATACTGCCTCCCCAGTGATACACTGTGCCCACACTAATGCATACTGCCCCCCAGTGATACACTGTGCCCACACTAATGCATACTGCCCCCAGTGATACACTGTACCCACACTAATGCCTACTGCCCCCCAGTGATACCCTGTACCCACACTAATGCCTACTCATCTCAGTGATACCCTGTACCCACACTAATGCATACTGCCCCCAGTGATACACTCTGTACCCACACTAATGCGTACTGCCCCCCAGTGATACCCTGTACCCACACTAATGCCTACTGCCCCCCAGTGATACCCTGTACCCACACTAATGCCTACTGCCCCCCAGTGATACCCTGTACCCACACTAATGCCTACTGCCCCCCCAGTGATACACTGTACCCACACTAATGCCTACTGCCCCCCAGTGATACCCTGTACCCACACTAATGCCTGATGCCCCCCAGTGATACACTGTGCCCACACTAATGCCTGCTGCCCCCAGTGATACACTGTGCCCCCACTAATGCCTACTGCCCCCCAGTGATACACTGTACCCACACTAATGCATACTGCCCCCCCAGTGATACACTGTACCCACACTAATGCATACTGTCCCCCAGTGATACACTGTACCCACACTAATGCATACTGCCTCCCAGTGATACCCTGTACCCACACTAATGCATACTGCCCCCAGTGATACACTGTACCCACACTAATGCATACTGCCCCCCAGTGATACCCTGTACCCACACTAATGCCGCCTCCTCTAAGTGATACCCTGTACCCACACTAAAGCATACTGCCTCCAGTGATAAACTGTACCCACACTAATGCCTACTGCCCCCAGTGATGCACTGTGCCCACACTAATGCCTGCTGCCCCCCAGTGATACACTATGCCCACACTAATGCCTGCTGCCCCCCAGTGATACACTGTGCCCCATTAATGCCTACTGTCCCCCAGTGATACACTGTGCCAACGCTAATGTCTACTGCCCCCCAGTGATACACTGTACACATCACTAATGCCTACTGCCCCCAGTGATACATTGTACCCACACTAATGCCTACTCCTCTCAGTGATACCCTATACCTCCACTAATGCCTACTGCCCCCAGTGATACACTGTACCCACACTAATGCCTACTGCCCCCCAGTGATACACTGTACCCACACTAATGCCTACTGTCCCCAGTGATACACTGTATCTACACTAAAGCATACTGCCCCCAGTGATACACTGTACACACACTAATGCATACTGCCCCCAGTGATACCCTGTACCCACACTAATGAATACTGCCCCCCCAGTGATACACTGTACCCACACTAATGCATACTGCCCCCCCAGTGATACACTGTACCCACACTAATGAATACTGCCCCCTAGTGATAAATGCTCAATCAACATCATTATAGCCTACACGTGTGGAGCATGGCATCATCAGGCCCCATAATAAATTTTTTTAGACAGGGCCGTGCAATGTCAGTCCACCATGAAATTGCCCTGCTCTGACAAGGCCCACCACTCAAGTGCTGACCCCCTGCAGTACTCGGAAGAATAGGATGGCCACTGCAAGGGTGCCATCAAATAGGGTGGCATTGCCGCCATAGCAACATGCTATGACATCATACAATAGCTTGCTGGTGGGACACCTGAATCTTGCACATACACAGTAGAGCACTGCTATGGACGCTCTATCCTTGTGTACGAAGCAGAAAGGCAGAATTTAGGATGCGATAGTGGCAACCATTGTGACCTTGGCATCTATTGGATAAAGCATCTCCATAGGATTGGGCCTATCAATGACTGCCAACCATATGTTTACAATGTGCAATCGTAGAACGAAGCCTCAGTACGGGAGTGGTATGGCCGACCGATGGTCTCCTGACCGCCGGTCAGCATACCGACACAGGGATCCCGGCGCGGGGGAGGGGGTGAGAGTAGCAAGCCTCTTGCGAGCTTGGTGGTGACCATCGGGATAGTGTGGGGGCGGGATGTTCGGGGAGGTCATGTGATCGTCGGTCTCCTGACCGCCAGTCTTATGAATACCACCCCCTTGGGACGGGTGTCCGATTTATAGTTGAGGGACCACCTGATCCACCATGGCTGGCCAGCACCCTGCTCCATGTTGCTGGAGGAAAAGCGCCAGGAGCTGTGTTATAAACAGCTAGTAGTCAGGATCTGACAATGTAATTGCATAATAGTACTCTCAGTTCACTGTACAAAAAGCTCAGTCAGCTCTATGAAGTAATTAGGTGCTGGATGCTGTATGCTAGTTATTAATTACAGTACTGGGAGCACAAAGCAATGCTGAGATCCAGACAGGCTTAAAATATTCCTTTCAACTCTCAGATTTGCCCAAGGTATCTATATACTTCTGACTGTTGCAAGAAACCAGTATTTTGTGGGGAAGATAGGGGGGCTCAGGTAGTGTCAACGTTTCGTTAGTTTACTCCTAACGTTATCATGATATCTTTATGTCCTGGTGCCGTTAGGAGTATACTAACAAAGCGTTGACACTACCTGAAGGGGTGTAGTATGGTATGCCGGCGGTCGGGCTCCCGGCGACCAGCATACCGGCTAGCCGGGAGCCCGACCGCCGGCTTACCGACAGTGTGGCGAGCGCAAATGAGCCACGCTATTTTATTCTCCCTCCAGGGGGGTCGTGGACCCCCACGAGGGAGAATAAGTGTCGGTATGCCGGCTGTCAGGAATCCGGCGCCGGTATACTGTGCGCCTGGATCCCGACAGCCGGCATACTGAAGACCACCCTACCTGAAGGTGTGTGATGCTTTATTACCTGAGTGCTACTGGTTGTTTGCATATTATCGGACCCCAGCAGGGGCAACCTACGGAGGGCACCAGGGCCATTGAATTGAATTTGCCGTTGTACCGCCTTAACCTCTATACATATATCTATTCCCCAGCTGCTGCAGCACCTCTCTCTGTCCCAGTTGCTGCAGCACCTCTTTCTGCCTCAGATGCTGCAGCACCTTTCTCTGCCCCAGTTGTTGCAGCACCCCTCTCTGCCCCAGCTGCTACAGCACCTCTCTTTACATTGATGCTGCAGGACCTCTCACTATCCAAGCTGCTGCAGCACCTCTCTCTGCATTAGAAGCTGCAAAGTAACATGGATAAGCGGCACTACTGTGGCATAACATGTATAGGGGGCTCTACTGTGTGGTGTAATGTGTATAGGGGCTCTACTGTGTGACATAATGTGTATAGGGGCTCTACTGTGTGGCGTAACGTGTATAAGGAGTACTACTGTGCGGTGTAATGTGTATAGGGGCTCTACTGTGTGACATAATGTGTATAGGGGCTCTACTGTGTGGCGTAACGTGTATAAGGAGTACTACTGTGTGGTGTAATGTGTATAGGGGCTCTACTGTGTGACATAATGTGTATAGGGGCTCTACTGTGTGGTCTAATGTGAATAACAGACATTAATGTGCGGTGTAATCTGAATTGGTACTATTCTGTGGCCACACCCCTTCTCCATGAAACCACACCCCTATATTTTTGTTGCGCGCCTTCACATGCACTGTCCCTATTTTAGGAAACTTTGAAAGGAAACTTTGGAAGTTTCCTTTCAAAGGAAACTTTCACCCTGAACCGGCCCTGTCACCAATTTAGGATTTTCAAATATTTTTTCTTTTCAAATGTAACATGCCCCCAATTCAGCAAAGGGGAGGGGGTGTCGAAACATACCCTTGCTCCGGGCACCATGGCGCCTAGTAACACCTCTGGCCAGCGGTACCATCACACAAGCCGCAGCCCGCAGAGCCCTGGGACACTCCAGCCAGTGCTCTTCTTCTCAGAGCCAGCAGCCACGCCCCCTAAGTGTGAAATCATGACATCGCAGGTTTAGGGGGAGGGGCGACATTGGGCTCACTGTCGTCCTGTTTCGGCGCTGAACTCTATATTCATTTTAGATGCATTTTTTATAGCATTGGACCATGATTTCTAATATCACAATTATATGCCTATAATATGCTCATATGGTTAATTGAGTGAAGTCTTTATATTACTACTGATCAGTAATTACTAATTTAAAATTGCCGGATCGCATGAGTAGAACTTTTAATATTTAATTGGTTCATCATTGAATTCTGAAAGCCAGTATACTTAAAACTTTATTTGATTGACTTGTATCTGTGTAATTACCTTTGCTGAGTGCAGGGGTGAAGTCTCCAAACTATTCACCCGTAGACTAATTGATGGGCCATAATGATTGGTCACCGCATTCATAAATACTCAGGCCGGATCTAATCTTCTATCATACTGATGAAAATGCCAAGATAAATGGGGAAACGCATTAAGGGATTTGTCTGAGATTGTGCTTATTGCTACCTGCCAGATGCTTCGCCATTATCTGATGGTGGATACAGTAATTTATGCTGAGGACAAACAGAGACATTGGTTTGTGAGAGCGGAGATCCGGCTTCTCCTCTGTAGCCTCAGGCAAATACGGATGGGACTCGCAACTAATTAGGACTGAATATTCATTGGGGATTGCTATCTGCCTTTATTGATCCCCCATTCATTACTGCTTACATATTGCTCTGCCTAGCAGCGACTGTGCATCGTTTGCAATACTTTTATATTTATTGTGTTTTGTTTTTAATTAATGCCATTTTTTGTTTTTTTTATATCTGTCTTTTTACTGATTTCTGAGATGGAATATAGGTCTTCATTCCGAGTTGAGTGCTAGCTGCTTTCGGTCGCAGCGCGGCGATTAGGAGAAAAAGCAGCATTTCTGCGCATGCGTATGGGCCGCAGTACGCACGCACGAAGTACTTTCACACAAATCTATGCAGTTTTGCACAAGGTCGAGCGACGCTTTTCTGTCGCTCTGTTGATCGGTGAGTGATTGACAGGAAGTGGGTGTTTCTGGGTGGTAGCTGGCCGTTTTCAGGGAGTGTGCTAAAAAGCGCAGGCGTGACAGGTAAAAACGCAGGGGTGCCTGGGGAAACGGGGGAGTGGCTGGCTGAACGCAGGGCGTGTTTGTGACGTCAAAGCAGGAACTAAACTGACCGAGGTGATCGCAGTCTAGGAGTAGGTCTGGAGCTGCTCAGAAACAGCATGAAAATTTTTACGAGCAGTTCTGCTAACCTTTCGTTCGCACTTCCACTAAGCTAAGATACACTCCCAGAGGGCGGCGGCCTAGCGTGTGCACTGAGGCTAAAAGCAGCTAGCGAGTGATCAACTCGGAATGAGAGCCATAGGGTCTAATAATTCAGACCTGATCGCTAGGGTGCGTTTTTTGCATCCCTGCGATCAGGTAGTCGCCGCCTACAGGGGGAGGGGGAAATCGCTGTGCAGGGGTGCGATCGCATGTGCAGGAGAGCTGCACAAACAGAAGTTTGTGCAGTCTCTGCACAGCCCAGGACTTACTCTTCCAGAGCGATGATCGGGGCCGAAGCTGACGTCAGAAACCCTCCCTCCAAACGCCTGGTCCCTCCTGCGTTTCTCTGGACACTCCTTAAAAACGGTCAGTTGCCACCCACAAACGGCCTCTTCCTGTCAGTCACCTTGCGATCGCCCGTGCGATCGCCTTTCTCGCACCATCTCGTCGCTGCCCGCCGATTCCCGTCGATGCGGACCGACGCACCTGCGCATAGCGCAGTTCGGTGCTGAACGCAGGCTGTACGAAAACGCAGCCTAGTGGTCAGGTCTGAATTAGGCCTATAGTCTATTATAGTAGTTTGGACATAGAGATATGGTGGTGGTCTGTTAGTGCTTCCAATGATCCGCACTCTCCTGGAATGTCCGGGAAACATTTGATTCCTTTCAGCGTCACTGCTGTTTTCTCTCCACTTTATCTCTCTCCAAGGCTTTAGTACATCACCCTCAGAATCTGTAACTATACACTGAAATAAACACATTATTTAAGAAAAGTGAACGTAAAATTTCAGACTACCCAGCGCCAACATCCGACGCTACATCAGAAGGTGCCACATGTAATAAGGGAATCCGGGGTCTATTTACTAAGCCTTGAATGGAAATAAAGTCACTGGAGATAAAGTACCAGCCAATCAGCTCCTAACTGCCATGCCACAGGCTGTGTTTGAAAAATGACAGGAGCTGATTGGCTATTACTTTATGTCCATCCAAGACTTAGTAAATAGACCCCTAATATGATATCCCGGCTGTCAGGATCCGGGCGGTAAGTAGACCTATGCCGGAATACCTAAAAGCGGAATACCAGCGGCGAGCGCAGCGTGTCCCCTTGTGGGCCCCATGGCAATCTTAGATCGCCACACTAATCTATTCCCCCTTGGTTGGTGGCGTGGACCACCCAAGTGGGGATTCCGGGTGGCGGTTAGGATTCCAACAGCTGGCATTTCACCGGGTGCCAGGATTCCGGCGTCTATATCCTGACCGCCGGGATCCCAACAGCCGGCAAATTGATTGCCTTGTGTAATCAGACAGGGCCGATGTCCCTTCACTGTCATGTTGAATTTAAGACATACGGTGGTTAAACCCAGCAGTATTTGAGGGTAAGGAAAGAAGATACTTTGGACGTACAGTGTTTATTTTACTTATTGCTAATTGAGTATTGTGTCACATTTAGGGGGATATTCTATTAGCAGAGGTAATTTAGGGGGCTATCTTATTAGCCCCAATTCCAGCGCGCGTATCCCCTGATGCTGGCACTTATGGGGGATTCTGCTTCACTTACCTCAGACCAGTGGTGCAAGTAGAAATATTTTCTTAGTGGTACTGAGTGCTGGAAAAATGGGCGTGGTCATGTGTTGTGAGGGGGTGTGGCCACATGCTGCTAGTGTGAGTGGCTACATGACACTAGCGGCGTGACCACACGACAGCCCATTTTTTGGGGGGGAAATCTGGAGGCAGGGCTTAAAATATATAGTAATGCCTCCAGTATAATAGAAATATATAGTGATACCTCCAGTATAATAGAAATATATAGTAATGCCCCCATTTAATAACAATATATAGTAATGCCTCCATTATAACAGGAAAATACAGCCACTGTCGCACTCCCAGTAACCCTGACAAAGTGGGAGGAGCCGTCATGCTGCCAGGCACCATGGTCTTGTTGCTTTGTGGCACATTATAATTGTGGTAATGGCAAAGTGTGTGGCAGGTGGTAGTGCGTTCCCTGCTGCCAAATTCTTAAGGGTACTCCGTACCCGAGCGTACCCGCATACTTGCACCTCTGCCTCAGACACGCAAAGCATAATCCCCAATAAGCAGCCCTTCAGAGCCGCAATAACACATGAGTCCTGGAACCTATCCCGAATCCTACGTCTTGTCGCCCCAAAAACTGGAATTTTTCAGCTTGCTTTCTTTGCGTCTGAAAAATTAACAGGGCTCATAGGATACCCAGTAACGGATCTTGCCACGGGCAAGCAGGACTTTTGCCCGGGGCACCGGCGCCATCCAGAGGGCGCCGCACCATGGCAAGATCTGCTACTGTGCCCCCCGCTGTGTCCCCCGCTGGTCAGGGAACTAGACGCTACCTGTCTAGTTTCCCTGCGTGGAAAGGACCTTTGCTGTGCGGTGCACGATGACATCATCACGCACAGCACAGCATTGTGGGACTGAGACAGACGCTAGGGGTCATAATTGACCTCTAGTGTCTATCTGTACCATAAATCCGAGGAGAGGAGAGGAGCGGCGCCGGCGGAGGTCTGCAGCGGTCAGGAAACAGGAGCGGGGATAGTAAGTATTATTTTATTTTGTATAAGCGGCGCTACTCCTACAGGGGGCACAAATGGGGGCACAACTCTACAGGGGGCGTAACTGACCATGCCCCCTGTATGAATCCACGCCCCTTTCCCCCCGCCCGGGGCGCCAAAAGGGCTAGCATCGGCCCTGAGGATACCCCCCCTTATTCCCTATCCTCTAGAGATCTTCTGTGTCTTGCAAGGGGTATTCCTACTTTCTTTCTAGGAGGCCTGAAGATGATTACGGTCTACTCTCTAGAGGCCCCTACTCTGCTCTGCTAAACACGCAAGGGTCCCATTGTATACACAGTAAAGGGGTGGACCGGCATTATTGGGCACTACCCCAACTTGGCCTTCCACAGTATCATCAACCGACATTTAGTGTGCCGACGGGGAGATGTATCAAAAAGTGAAAAGAGTGGACAAGTGGAAGAGTTGCCCATAGTAACCAATCATCGTCAAGGCAGCATTTATCATGTACATTCTGTACAAGCTGATTGGTTTCTATTGGCAACTACTCTACCCTTTTCACAGCTTGATACATGTCTGTCTTCTGATCTTTTTGTCAATAACCTTTCACATACAGTAATAAGTCAATGGTGCTGGAAGACATGGCTTCTCCTTTAGATTTAACATAATATATCTTCTGATAAGTTCTATCAGGGATCTGGAGGATGCGTCGACAGTAAATAGGCCGACAGTCAACAGGTGGACCCCTTATGGAAGACATGCATTATTAGGTCAACAGGTTCGAAAGGTTGCAGTGGTCCAAAGGTCGACAGGTACAAAATGTCAACAGGTTCAAATTGGTGACATGACATATGGTCGACACAAGTTTTTAGGGGGGGTCAACTCTTTTATCATTTACCACCCATGTGGACTACAATTGGCAATAGTAACCTGTGTCGAGCGCAGCGGAAGCGGAACCCGAAGCATAGCGAGTGAACGAACGAGGTACGCTAATTGGGGTCACACGTGGTTTAATATAGAAAATAACACCCAAAAAACTTAGGTCAACTTTTTTTGTGTTGACCATTTCCATGTCTACCTTTTGACCCTCTCGACCTTTTGTACTGTCAACCTTTTAAATGTCGACCTATTGAGCCTGTCGTCCATATGCGATCGTACTACTTACTGTCGATCTATTTCTGGTCGACCCAATGATCCACACCCGTTCTACCAATAGATTTTTTAGTGTGACTATTAGTTCTTTAATGGTTGTTTTTGCATACACATGTTATATCATGAACAATTAATGTTTATGCTAATTTTTCTCCAGATTCGCGGCATGATGCCTCTTGTTCCTGGACCCACCTGGTAAATACTTCCAACGGGGTAAAATCTTCACCTTCCAAACATAACGTTCTAGGGTGTCCATTCTTCCTCATCATGGAGATGGACTTTGAGTATAAAAGGAAGCAGCAACATGGCAATAAGCTTCTGGAACATGTAAACAGCTTGCGTGGGTCAGCGGAGCTCATTGACATAGTCCTGGTTGCTGAGGGACAGAGGTTTCCATGTCATCGGGTGGTGTTGGCTTCCTTCAGTTCATACTTCCGGGCAATGTTCACCTGTGGCTTGGTGGAATGTAACCAGACAGAGGTGACCCTCCATGATATAACTGCTGAGAGTGTCTCTATCATATTGGAATATGTGTACACTTCACAACTCTATATCAACAACCTAACTGTCCAAGGAGTGGCCACTGCCGCCTACTTCATGCAAATGGACGACATCTTTAAAGCCTGCCAAATGTACATGATGGACCACATGGATGCCTCAAACTGCATTGGGATCCATTATTTTGCTAAACAGATCAGTGCAGATGACTTGGAGGAGAAGTCCAAGAAGTATTTATACAACCACTTTAGTGAAGTTGGCATGCATGAAGAAATATTGGAGGTTGATTTTCAGCAGTTGACGGCAATGATCAAGTCTGATGACCTCAATGTTTCTCGAGAGGAAAGCATCCTGGAGCTGGTCCTGAAATGGGTGAACCATGACAGAAACCAACGTTCTCAGCACCTCATGGATCTCTTGAAACAAGTCAGATTACTACTTGTAGACCCATCTTTCCTCCGAGAAGCTAGAAAGAGGAATACGGTGCTCTTGTGTAATGCTCAATGCTACGACCTGGTTGAACAGGTCCTAGAGACCATGGAGAAATCTGCACAGGTATCTCCAAGCCTCCGGTATGGAATGGAGACCACTAGCCTTCTTCTGTGTCTGGGTAATAACGCTATGGGCATAAGGTCTAAATATGGAAGTTATGGAGACGCTAGCTTCTGTTTTGCTCCTGCCACAGGAAAAATCTGTTACATGCCATCTCCAAAACAGGGAGAGGTTCTGGGCTCGGTCTCCACAGGTGTGGTTACAGAAAATAATGACATTATTTTGTCTGGTGAAGCTACAGCGGTCCGGTTGTCCAGGCAAAAGGATAAGCGGGTTGAGATCTGCAGGTCAGTAGATACTAGCTAAAGCCTTAACATAGAGCCCTAGCCGCTTTTGGGCTGATTCAGAGTTGCACCCAAAATTGTCCGCAATTGCAACTGTTCTGTATGCACGGACCTATATGTGACTATTTTTCAGCCTATCAGGTTGCATGTATATATGTGACCGACCCTCCCAAATCCATCAGCTGGTTTAAATAGCTATAGGACTAGTCCACTCTGCATAGCCTGCAATGTCACCTACGCCCCCAACACGCCCTTACTCAGTTTAGTTTACATGCAAATGCCCTGTTATTACACAGTTGTACCCACTCGCCCCAAGTAGAGGCGAGACTAAGGTGGACATGCATGCAACTCCGGATCACCAGGAGTCACATGGAGAGTGATAAAGTACCAGCCAATCAGTTTCCAACTGCCACGTCACAGGTTGTGTATGAAAAATGTCAGTTAGGAGCTGATAGGCTGGTAGTTTATCATTCTTCACTCATCACTTTTCAAGGCTTAGTACATCTGACCCTTAGGGGGACATGTACTAAGCAGTGATAAAAGTGGAGAAGTGAGCCAATGGAGAAGCTGCCCATTGCACCCAATCAGCGGCTCTGTTTATATGTTTATAGTATGCAAATTATAAATGTTACGTCAATGCTGATTGGTTGCCATGGGCAACTTCTCCACTGGCCCACTTCTAAACTTTTATCACTGCTTAGTACATGCCCCCCTTAGTCCTTTTATGGAACAACCAGAATAAGAATCCAATGTGCACTGTGATGTTAAAATGATAAATGACTGACGTTTTATTGCCTTAACATACTTGTGGCATTGAAACCCCCCACATAGGACTGCAGACGGCCAGCGTAGGAGCCTCTACTACCAGAAACAAGGAAAAATAAATAAAATCCAACCACCAGGTGGTTACGCTGAAGACACCTTGCACGATACAGGCTGAAGAGCTGTAAAGTATAAATCTAGTGAAAACAAGGATGAGGTACATCATAAATATTTCCTCAGTAATGACGCCTCAGCTGTGTGTGTGGGCCGCATCCTCATGAATATTTGGTTCATTGACAAGATGGCGGTTCTGCTATGTCATGAGCGCTTGAAATCATAGACTAAGGCCGGCTACACATCAGAACGATGAGTATCCGGCTGATCTGACAGGTGACGAGACCCTGCAAATCGGGCATACACACACACACTTAATGATATGCCTAATTCGTCATTCCGATTTGCCTGGAAACGACATATAGGGCAGTTATCGTTCTAGTGTGTACCCGCCCTAACATATGTACATAGCACATGATTCAGAGATGGACGCACACACGATTTTCACACAGTTGTGCGATCAGCAGTCATCTACGCATGCATCTAAGGTCTATTTATCACCATCCGCATCTGATGATGCGGATGACAGGTGATAAACTCGACCAGGCTCGCACTGCGATAATTGACTACATCGCATGGATGTATCAATTATCGCATGCAGAGACTGAGCTTGCGGGCAAGCTTTATCCCTGCGATGATACTCTGCAGCATTATCGGGGTATGTCCTGCTGTACATGTGTCGTCGCCTGACTCTACCGCTGGGTGTGTGTGTCCCCGTTGTTACTACTCCAGCACCACAAAAGACCCCCCCCCCCTTAGATTTTAATCTTACCAGTCCAGGAGCCGTTGTCCGCTGCTCCAGGAGGCTGCCGGGCGCCAGGTACTTCTTCTGTGCTCTCACCCCCGGTGCTGTAAAGTGCGCTGCCACTTTGCAGCATCACTTTACTGCATCGGGGTCACAGAGCAGCATATGGGGGACCTGGCGCCTGGCAGCGCTCACTGGAGCAGCGGACAACGGCTCCTGGACTGGTAAGTATGGTTTTGTTTTTTTTATTTTTTGTTTATTTACACTGTGATCAGCTTGTGTGTCCATCGGGTGTGAAAACACCCTTTTTCGCATTATTTTAGTAAAAATAATGTTAATAAATAGGCCCCTTGTCACACTGTGCCGGTGTCACGATGGTCTCGCGATGGACTCTCGCTGTGTCACAAATTGGACTCGCATACCCGCAGGTTGGCCTCTCAATACAAATCCAGGCAGCTGCGTATTTTCGCACAGTCGCTGTGTACACATTGGGAGTCATTCTGACCCGTTCGCTCGCCGCTGTTTATCGCAGCCGAGCGAACGGGTCTCTACTGCACATGCGCCGGCGCTGTAGTGCGCCGGCGCATGCCAGACGGCCGAAGGCCGTAGCAGGGATGCGATCGCCTCTGCCTGATTGACAGGCAGAGGAGGTCGCTGGTCGGGAGGGGGCGGAACGGCGGCGTTTGGCCGCCGTTTCGTAGGCGCGGTCCGGCCAACACAGGCGTGGCCTGACCGAACGGGGGGCGGGCCGCAGTGGCTGCGTGACATCACACGCAGCCGCTGTGGCCAGCGGCAGCGACAAACAACTCTCGGCCAGCCGCAGGAGCTGCGTTGGCCGGGAGTTACTCCTGAAATACACAAGCATCGCCGCTGTGCGATGCTTTTGTATTTGTGTGGGGGAAGGGGGGCGACACTGACATGCGGGGCGGACTAGCCCTGTGCTGGGCGTCCCCCCGCATGTCAGGGAAGATGATCGTAGCTGTGCTAAATTTAGCACGCCTACGATCAACTCGGAATGACCCCCAATAGCAGCTGTGGTGGTGGCGGCATTGTACAAGTCTGACTCAGGCCTATAACTTGCTTCTGTCTGTATTATGTGATCCTAGCTATTCCTGTCTGGACTGTTTTACAGTGTAGAGTCATTTAAATGACAGGATATAAAGCAGAGGCAAATTAAGATTAAAAGCTCTTCAGGGGAAGGGATAATGTATACACCAGGTTTCATTAGAGCACATTTGTATTTTAGCGTTTCACTTTTATTCTATCTCCCAAAGACCATTCATTTTCAGCCGGTTGACCACCTAGCGCTGAGGAAGAATGATTAAAGCTGTGTTTCTCGCACACTTCTCACTGCTAGGTATCACAACCGGGGGAACTACTGCTGGGAGAAGGTGTGCAGCGCCGAGTACCGGGAGCTCTACGCTCTGGGCAGCGTTTACAACGACATCTATCTGATCGGCGGCCAGATGAAGCTGAAGAACCAATACGTCATCACCAACTGTGTCGAAAAGTATTTGGCGGATAACGACAGCTGGAGGAGCGTGTCGCCGCTTCCGTTTCCCCTGGCGTGTCACGCCTCGGTCGCCCTCAAGAACAAGTTTTATGTGATGGGCGGCTGGACGCCACAGGTTTGTGGAACAACTCGGTATTCTGATGTAGTCACAGATATTGGGGACGATGACGGATTAAATGCAACGCTCCTATATGTGCTCATGCATTGGACCTGATACTGAGCCGGATGGAGCTTCGTGCGTAGATGCAAATTGCTGCGTA
This sequence comes from Pseudophryne corroboree, assembly GCF_028390025.1. NCBI lineage: Eukaryota > Metazoa > Chordata > Amphibia > Anura > Myobatrachidae > Pseudophryne > Pseudophryne corroboree. The sequence continues at coordinate 449,399,729 of NC_086452.1, read as the reverse complement.
ACTCCGCCCCGGGACAATATGTAGTAGCCTGCGAGTATGCCCGTATTTTTAAAGCGGCAAGCCTTGGAGAGTGATAAAGTGGAGAGAGATAAAGTAGCAGCCAATCAGCTCCTAACTGCCATGTTACAGGCTGTGTTTGAAAATGACAGGAGCTGATTGGTTGGTACTTTGGGCTAGATGTACTAAGCCTACTTTATCACTCTCCACTTTATCACTAGTTTTCAATGGTTAGTACATCTGGCCCTTTATCTCTCTTGACCTTATCTCTCTCCAAGACTTAGCACACAGACCCCTAAGTGTAGGGTCCTGATGACTTGAAGTCGCTCTCATATTATCATGCATTCTCCAAAGCTATATTACGGGGGCATGTAGTGAAAATGCCGTTGAAATACCGACGCCGGATCCTGAGTGGCGGCATCAAAATCCTGACGGTGCTCAGGAACCCGGCATCAAAATACTGACACCTGGAACCCTGAACGGTAGTGTGTGTGTGTGTGTGTGTGTGTGTGTGGGGGGGGGGGGGGGGGGGTTAGGACTATGTATTAGTAGGGGTGTTAGGGTGCAGGGATGGGAAGGGGACGCTTAGGTACCAGTGGGAGATGGGGGGTTAGGGTTAGGCACCTAGCGGGGAGGGTTAGGTATAGGCAGTGGGGAAGGGAGGGTTAGGGTTAGGCACCTAGCGGGGAGGGTTAGGTATAGGCAGTGGGGAAGGGAGGGTTAGGGTTAGGCACCTAGCAGGGGAAGTTAGGTATAGGCAGTGGGGAAGGGAGGGTTAGGGTTAGGCACTTAGCAGGGAGGGTTAGGTTTAGGCAGTGGGGAAGGGAGGGTTAGGGTTAGGCACCAAGCAGGGGGGGTTAGGTATAGGCAGTGGGGAAGGGAGGGTTAGGGTTAGGCACCTAGCAGGGAGGGTTAGGTTTAGGCAGTGGGGGAGGGAGGGTTAGGGTTAGGCACTTAGCAGGGAGGGTTAGGTTTAGGCAGTGCGGAAAGGAGGGTTAGGCACCTAGCAGGGGGGGTTAGGTTTGGGCAGTGGGAAAGGGAGGGTTAGGGTTAGGCACCTAGCAGGGAGGGTTAGGTTTGGGCAGTGGGGAAGGGAGGGTTAGGGTTAGGCACCTAGCAGGGGGGGTTAGGTTTGGGCAGTGGGGAAGGGAGGGTTAGGGTTAGGCACCTAGCAGGGGGGGGTTAGGTTTGGGCAGTGGGAAAGGGAGGGTTAGGGTTAGGCACTTAGCAGGGGGGGTTAGGTTTGGGCAGTGGGAAAGGGAGGGTTAGGGTTAGGCACCTAGCAGGGGGGGTTAGGTTTGGGCAGTGGGAAAGGGAGGGTTAGGGTTAGGCACCTAGCAGGGGGGGTTAGGTTTGGGCAGTGGGAAAGGGAGGGTTAGGGTTAGGCACCTAGCAGGGGGGGGTTAGGTTTGGGCAGTGGGAAAGGGAGGGTTAGGGTTAGGCACCTAGCAGGGGGGGTTAGGTTTGGGCAGTGGAAAAGGGAGGGTTAGGGTTAGGCACCTAGCAGGGGGGGTTAGGTTTGGGCAGTGGGAAAGGGAGGGTTAGGGTTAGGCACCTAGCAGGGGGGGTTAGGTTTGGGCAGTGGGAAAGGGAGGGTTAGGGTTAGGCACCTAGCAGGGGGGGTTAGGTTTGGGCAGTGGGGAAGGGAGGGTTAGGGTTAGGCACCTAGCAGGGAGGGTTAGGTTTGGGCAGTGGGGAAGGGAGGGTTAGGGTTAGGCACCTAGCAGGGGGGGTTAGGTTTGGGCAGTGGGGAAGGGAGGGTTAGGGTTAGGCACCTAGCAGGGAGGGTTAGGTTTAGGCAGTGCGGAAAGGAGGGTTAGGGTTAGGCACCTAGCAGGGGGGGTTAGGTTTGGGCAGTGGGAAAGGGAGAGTTAGGGTTAGGCACCTAGCAGGGAGGGTTAGGTTTGGGCAGTGGGGAAGGGAGGGTTAGGGTTAGGCACCTAGCAGGGGGGGGTTAGGTTTGGGCAGTGGGAAAGGGAGGGTTAGGGTTAGGCACCTAGCAGGGGGGGTTAGGTTTGGGCAGTGGGAAAGGGAGGGTTAGGTTTAGGCACCTAGCAGGGGGGGTTAGGTTTGGGCAGTGGGGAAGGGAGGGTTAGGGTTAGGCACCTAGCAGGGAGGGTTAGGTTTGGGCAGTGGGGAAGGGAGGGTTAGGGTTAGGCAAAACCGGGGAGGGTTAGGGTTAGGCACCCACAAGCAAGGGTTAGGGTATGGGAGGGTTAGGGTACTTTCTGGGCTGCTGTCGGGATTCTGAAGGATGGGATGCCGCTGTCGGTATTCTGGCCGCCGGCATCCCGTCCATCTGTATATTATACCGAATCCATTACAGGAACCAATTGCATCTTTTCCACTACAACATTCACCATCACTTTACTGTGACCATGGAGAAAGATCCTCTATGTTCCTGGACATGTTTTTATATTTTCCTTACAAGGCGATGAATATTCCTTTAAGCCTCCATTGTCTTTGAACACAGCGCACACTTGTACGAAGGCCTTTGTTTATCCCGGTGACATGATATTCCGCTGGCGCCGAGTTGTTCTATAACGCACAGAGCCTGTAAAGCTGTATAAAGTCTTTGTCATTTGTACAGCAGGACTCCAGGAGCCTATGAATCAAATTCCTGCAGCGTCCAGAGCCGTACGCAGTGTTAACTTCCAGCCCAGTGAAAGATATAAAGGCTTATTATAAAAGAAAGCAGATCTGTCTGAATCTCAGTGTTTCTGTTATAGCGGCACTGAGATTCAGCAGGTGAAAAACCTTTATCATCACATGTAAACTTACTATATACGCTGGACCCAAACTTCAAGGACTGGTAAAACATTACACCAGCAAGGACTAAAAACTGATTTTATTTTATTTTTTATATATGCCCCCAATATCGTACTTACCAACTGTCACCTGGGCCTCCCGGGGGGTGATCCTAGAGGGGGAGAAGTGGGGGTGGCGCAGTGAATTTAATCATGCCGCTTCCACCCCCTGCTGTACACTGGCGTGATTCACCACAAGACAAGTCATGGAGAACGCCATGGAGCTCCCGGAGAACCTACGTCTCTTTGAAAGTGGTCGGGATCCAGGAAGCTGGTTTAGAGATGGTCATCAATGGGTTAACAATTGGGGGGAAACCCAGGATGCTTCTGTACTGTGCATGCGCAAAAGAATGGAGCCTGCCGCCATGCATGCGCAGTACCGAAAAGCGATGGCATTTTGTCGCCTGAATTGCTCCCATCATTAACATATTTACCACACGCAGATTGTTACTAGCCATCGAAGGTTGATGGCCATCTCCAGGCTGGTCCGTTCACCCGGGTGTCCTGTACAATTCCCGATATTCGTGGGTGTCTCAGGATTGCCGGGATAGTAGAAGTATGCTTCACATTCACATTGGCTGACTATGGGACTTATCAACCAGTGATAAAACTCATTGCGTATGATAAATGGTTCTCCAGCCAATCAGCTCCCAACTGTCATTTTTCAAACACATGATGACAGGAGCTGATTGGCTGGAGAACCATTTATCATATACAATGAGTTTTATCATGCACAATGAGTTTTATCACTCGTTGATAAATGGGTCCCTGTGTTTTAACATGTTCATAATAACCCAACCCTTAATGAAACCCTACCCACTATTTATTTATCACGAGTCCTCTCACTACTTTCCTATAATGCACTTTGGGCCTAATTCAGACCTGATCTCTAGGGTGCGTTTTTTGCATCCCTGCGATCAGGTAGTCGCTGCCTACAGGCGGAGGGGGAAATCGCTGTGTAGGTGAGTGATCGTATGTGCAGTCTCTGCACAGCCCGGGACTTACTCTTCCAGTGCGATGATCGGGGCCGGAGCTGACGTCAGAAACCCTCCCTTCCAATCCAAACGCCTGGCTCCTCCTGTGTTTTTCCGGACACTTCTCTAAAACGGTCAGTTGCCGCCCACCAACGGCCTCCTCCTGTCAGTCACCTTGCGATCGCCCGCTTTGTTCGCACCATCCCAACGCTACCCGACGCTCCCCGTCGCTGCGGACCAACGTGTCTGCGCATTTCGGTGCATACGCATGCGCAGTTCAGACCCGTTTGCCCGTTGTGCGAAAACACACAGCAGCGATCGGATCTGAATTAGGCCCTTTGTGACCCCAAACATGTTAACTTTCTTAACAATGGGGGTAATTCCGAGTTGATCGCAGCAGGAACTTTGTTAGCAGTTGGGCAAAACCATGTGCACTGCAGGGGAGGCAGATGTAACATGTGCAGAGAGAGTTAGATTTGGGTGTGGTGTGTTCAATCTGCAATCTAAATTGCAGTGTAAAAATAAAGCAGCCAGTATTTACCCTGCACAGAAACAAAATAACCCACCCAAATCTATCTCTCTCTGCACATGTTATATCTGCCTCCCCTGCAGTGCACATGGTTTTGCCCAACGGCTAACAAAATTCCTGCTGCAATCAACTCAGAATTACCCCCAATGTTAGGAGCCCATTTATCAATGAGTGATAAAACTCAGAGCCAGCCCTATCCAATATGATGCCCTAGGCAAGATTTTGGCTGGTGCCCCCTAGCACCGCTGCTAGTTCCGCCTCTGACCCCGCACCCCTTTCCCAGCACCATCACCCCTCACACATAGCAGTCCCAATTTTGGTGCTCCTACCCCCGATATTTTCAGTAGGAACAGTGCGTACATTTGGTGCACCGCTCAAAAGGGGGCGTGTTCTTGTTGAGAAGGGGCATGGCCACACAATAGTACCCCCAATTCAAATTACGTCAGACAGTAGTGCATCTTTATTCACATTTTATCATGTGATAGTGTCCCTTATTCACATTACATCACACAGTACTACCACTTTACCTTATGGGCCAATTCAAGGTTGATTGCAAAATAACATTTTCCCCTAATGGGCAAAACCATGTGTACTGCTGGTGGGACAGATATAACATGTACAGAGAGATTTAGATTTGGGTTGGTTATATTGCTTCTGTGCAGGGTAAATACTGCCTGCTTTATTTTTACACTGCAATTTAGATTTCAGGTTGAACACACCCTACCCAAATCTAACGCTCTCTGCATATGTTATATCTGTCCCACCTGCTGTGCACATGGTTTTGCCCATTAGAGGAAAATGTTGTTTTGCAATCAACCTTGAAGTAGGCCCTATATACGTTATTTCTCACAGTAGTGCCCCTTATTCACATTAAATCACAATGAATTGCTCCTTGTTCATATTACACCACACCATATTGCTCTTTATTCACATTAGACCACACAGTAGTGCCCTTTCTATACGTTACGCTGCACAGTAGAGCACTTTACACACATAATGCCACACAGTAATGTCCCTTACACATATGACACACATTAGTAATATGTATCCTTATAAACATAATGCACCATACACATTATGCCAACCTTTATTAATGCCCTTATACACATAATGCCCCTTACACATATGCCGAACATTACTGCACAACCAATCCACCCACACACAGCACTCACATGGCCGCTAACACTGTGACCTCTGCCTCTGCTTGGATTCAGATGTGTCCTCATACATCTTGCCTCAATACACCATGCAGAAGGAGATGCCTGGCGTGAGTCATCTGGCAGCTCTGCTAACGTTGGGCGCCTTTTGTTGACGAAAATGCTTCTCACTTGCATTACTATGTGGCTATAGGTGGGTACACACTAGTAGATATATCTGCAGATCAATTGATCTGCAGATCTGCAGATATATCTATGTACGGATTGGGCAGTGTGCTGTGCATACACACTGCCCGATCCGTCGGGGGACTGACGTCATGAACTGGGCGGGCGGGCGTGCGCCCGCCCAGTTCACCTGTCAATCACCGCCGGCCGCCGCAGCATGTGTACGGGCGGTCGGACGACTGCCCAGTACACACACAGCGACGCGCCAATATATCGTTAGATATATTGGCCGTCGGCTGTGCTGCGCGGCCGACGCGATACGTCTGTGAACAACACACTGTCCGACGGTCCCGCGATATATCGGCCGTTCAAGAGAACGGCCGATATATCGACCAGTGTGTACGGGCCTTAAGATGCAAACACAGCCACAGTCACACACATAATATAGGCATGCCGCATGTCATTTTAATCAGCAGAAGCTGCTTGTGCCCCTAGGCATACCAAATGCCCTAGGCATTTGCCTAGTTTGCCTATGCCTAGGGCCAACTCTGATAAAACTCATTGCGTATGATAAATGGTTCTCCAGCCAATCAGCTCCCAACTGTTATTTTTCAAACACATGACAGTTGGGACCTGAACACATGACAGTTGGGAGCTGATTGGCCTGCCTCTTTTCCTTGCGAGGATGAAACCTTACCCCTGCTTACTATCCAGCCATACATGTGGGTTTGCCAGTTTGAAAGAGATCCAACCCTTCGGTGCCGAAGCCAGGTCAATTCCGTCTCACACGGGTTCTGTTAGTGCAGTCGAAAAGATGGTCAAATTCTGGCCACATTGTATAAGATGCCTGATATTGATCTGCTCAAATTCGATCGGAGCGTTCTCAGTCATCCTGCTACCAATCAGCCCCAAATCTCCGGCAATAATGGATAACGGTGGTGGGTGGTTTAAGAAATCAACCAAGAGCTATGTTTACACAAAACTTTCCAGGCAGAGAAATACATTCCCCATCTCTGCAGTTCTGGTGTACTGCAACATAGAGAATAAAGGGGTAATTCAGACCTGATCGCTCGCTACCGTTTCTTGCAGCACTGCGATCAGGTCAGAACTGCGCATGCGTCTGCACCGCAATGTGCAGGTGCGTCGCACAGGTACAAACCGGATCGCCGCTCAGCGATGGGTTTGTGCGAAGAATCCATTCGCACGGGCGGTTGCAAGGAGATTGACAGGAAGAAGGCGTTTGTGGGTGGTAACTGACCGTTTTCTGGGAGTGGTTGGAAAAACGCAGGCGTGTCCAAGCGTTTGCAGGGCGGGTGTCTGACGTCAATTCCGGGACCAGACAGGCTGAAGTGATCGCAGCGGCTGAGTAAGTCCTGGGCTGCGCAGAGACTGCACAGGATCTGTTCGTACAGCTCTGCTACACATGCGTTCTCACACTTGCAAAGCGAAAATACGCTCCCCTATGGGCGGCGACTATCTGTTCGCAGCGCTGCGAAAATTGCTGCCCAGCGATCAGGTCTGAATTAGGCCCACAGACAGAACCACAGTCTGAGTCTCTGAGCTCATTACCCGGATATCCCAAACTGTCTGAGCACAACTAGATCGGCTGAGTTCCATTACGTGCCTCCAGCCCTGGAACGGTTAAGACTCTCAGATAGAATAATGACAACTTGTCAAGAAATGTGTGCGGTTATTTATAGTCACAAGGCAAGGAGGAAAGCAAACCCGACTCACTTTGTATGCCAGAGGCAAACTGGAACAGGACAGTTTGGGCAGCCTGCGGCCATTTGACCATCCGTGTGGAGAATGCAGCCAAGCTTATTGTTGCACATGGAAAACCTCGGAGAAAAGAGCTGTAAATTACCATTGTATCTCCTAATGTGAACTCTTGTCAGTGTAATAGTATCAGCTGCCAATCACCAGCCGCATTTATAATGCACCACACTTGTTTCTCTCCAAGCTTTGATAACTGTGGGCCTTAGCAATGGCCGGCCTTACATCTGGGGCACCAATACTTAGGGCCTCATTCCGACCTGATCGCATGCTAGGTTTTTTTTTCGCTGCAGTGCAATCAGGTCCAAACTGCGCATGCATATGCAACGCTATGTGCATGCGCGTCGTACGGGTACAAAGCGGATCATTGCAGAGTGATGGGTTTTACGAAGAATCCATTTGCACAGCCGATCAAGGAGATTGACAGGAAGAGGGCGTTTGTGGGTGTCAACTGACCGTTTTCAGGGAGTGGTTGGAAAAACGCAGGCTTGTCCAAGCGTTTGCAGGGCGGGTGTCCAACGTCAATTCCGGGCCCGGACAGGCTGAAGTGATCGCAGCGGCTGAGTAAGTTCTGAGCAACTCAGAAACTGCACAAAACTTTTTTGGACCGCTCGGCTGCACATGCGATCGCACACTTGCAAAGCGAAAATACACTCCCCTATAGGCGGTGACTATCTGATCGCAGCGCTGAAAAAAGTAGCTAGCGAGCGTTCAACTCGGAATTACCCCCTTAGTTACTGGCTGTAGTTGAGCAGAGAGGGGGTTCCATCAGATATATTGCCAGTGGGTATTTATTGATGGACCGGGACTGCCACTAATATGAGACATTCTGCTTTTGTCAGCCGTTACTCAAAACAGATGGCAGCCGTTAGTTAGAGAGAGCTCAGCAGGCTCCAGTCGCTGATTTCCATAAGAACGGCTTGCCTGTTGCTTTCACATAAGGACATGTTATGTTTGGAATACATTATAATGATCTGCATTGTGTGCGACTTACCATTCTCCGTAGTTCCCCCTGCAAGGTAAGTGATGGATATAAATGACAGTGACACCTGGCAGATGCAGATGTTTTGGGTTAGTTGGAAGATCCTTACGCTCAGACTGAGGAACTGTGGATCAAACAGCCAATGAGAACATATTGGGCAGGATGCACTAACGGGAAAATGCGTTAAAACATTTTCGTGGTTTTATTGCATTACCCGTACGTACTTTGGGAGTGATTCAGACCTGATCGCTGGGCTTCTAACTTTGCTGTTCTGCGTTCAGATAGTCACCGCCCCCGGGGGAAGTGTAAATTCGCCGGGCAAGTGTGCGATCCCATGTGTACGCCGAGCTGCAAAATGCAACGGTGTGCAGTCTCTGCGCAGCCCAGGACTTACTCCTCTAGTGTGATGAGAACAGGCTGATCCGGGCCGGAGCTGACGTCACACACCCTCCCTGAAAACGCTTGGGCGCGTCTGCAATTTTCCGAACACTCCCAGTAAACGGTCAGTTGCCACCTACAAACGGTCTCTTCCTGTCAATCTCCTTGTAAATGCCCGTGTGAATGAAATTTTCGCTCTATCCTGTCGCTGTCCGGCGATGTCCTTTGTTGTTGTCCGGTGTGCATTGCGTGCATACACAGGCGCAGTTAAGACCTGATTGCCCGCTGTGCGGAAACGCACAGCAGTCGATCAGGTCTGAATCAGGCCCTATGCCCAGATGCCGGGGCTTCGGTGCGGTTGGTAACGCCCCCATAGAAGCCTATGGGCTTCTTTCTGAATCTGTGATGTCAGACAGATCTGATCAGATCCCTCCCAGCATCCACCATGGCCGCCTACTATTAAATTAAATTAGCACCATCCTCAAATAATAATCCCCACAAATAAATGATTAGCTCCCGTCCGCTAATATTTTAATAGCCCACACCCACCTACATTACATTAAGATATAAAAACACTTATACACAGGCACTTACCTTCTTCCATCCAACACCGCAGAGGCAGATTGTTCCGTCTGCCTCTTTACAAGGCTACAGGTGGCACACATCAGCTGACAAGTACCTTGACAGTATGCCCTGTGGTCAACAGAGGAGAGAGGGCCAGGGGTCAGAGGTGTGTCTGCAAGAAATAAGAAGCGACCACCCCTGACCTTTGCCGCGGGGAAGGGGTGGGGGTTCAGATGGAACAACCTGGAACCCCGGCTGTAGTGTGCCCCCAAATCCTTGCACCCTAGGCCGCAGCCTAATTGGCACATTGGTTGATCAAAATGTTTGCAAGCCCAAATCAGGACAGTTGGGTGGTGTGCACAAGCTCTGAGCATTACGCCAAGTGTGTCGCTCTAGACATCAACGGGGTGGTGTCTCAAGCAGTAAAAAGAGTGCAGAGTGGTCCAGTGGAGGTGTGGCCTTTCACAACCAATCAGCTTTGAGGTAGCATTTATGGGCAATTTCTCCATTGGTCCAATTCTCCACTCTTTTAACTTCTAGATACAACAACCCCCAAGTATGTATTGTCTTGGTTGCCTCATCCAGCTGCACCATGTTATGTATACGTCTGTTCCTATACACACAGACAGAGCGTCCTGATGATGAACCCAACCGCTTGAGTAATCGCATGTTGCAGTATGACCCCATCATTGATAAATGGACAGAACTGGCTCCTATGAAGTATTCAAAGTATCGATTCAGTGTTGCTGTGGTTAACGGAGAAGTCTACGTCTTGGGTAAGCGTCTACACGGACGATGGTCAACCAAGTGACTCGCATGACTAAACTGCTGTATTATAATAATAATGATTGCTGGAGCTTGGCCTGCTGAGGGGCATTACTGTTTAGTTTGGCAACTTTCGAAGACTGTTGACCGGCCACACTTTGGGGGTCATTACGAGTTGTTCGCTCGTTATTTTTTTCTCGCAACGGAGCGATTAGTCGCTAATGCGCAATGTCCGCAGTGCGACTGCGCCAAGTAAATTTGCTATGCAGTTAGGTATTTTACTCACGGCATTACGAGGTTTTTTCTTCGTTCTGGTGATCGTAATGTGATTGACAGGAAGTGGGTGTTTCTGGGCGGAAACTGGCCGTTTTATGGGTGTGTGCGAAAAAACGCTACCGTTTCTGGGAAAAACGCGGGAGTGTCTGGAGAAACGGAGGAGTGTCTGGGCGAACGCTGGGTGTGTTACTGACGTCAAACCAGGAACGACAAGCACTGAACTGATCGCAGATGCCGAGTAAGTCTGGAGCTACTCAGAAACTGCTAAGAAGTGTCTATTCGCAATTCTGCTAATCTTTCGTTCGCAATTTTGATAAGCTAAGATTCACTCCCAGTAGGCGGCGGCTTAGCGTGTGCAAAGCTGCTAAAAGCAGCTAGCGAGCGAACAACTCAGAATGACCCCCTTTGTGTTGCCTTCTCTGCAGATGTTTGCACTGTGTTTGCACCAGTGGGCGTCTCAGTACAGATTGCGGCGGTGTTGACATTGGTATATTTTCACACAGACGCTGTGTATTTATTCGTAGCTGCAACAGCGTTTGTGTACATTTTCGAATCAGACCTTTAGTCCGGGCGCTGGCAAGGTAACGTTACACACCCCAAGCAGATGGCTTAGCGCTGATTCCTGGAGGCACAATCCTACAGATATCCAAATCAGGGCAGGTCTCGGTTCCCGCTCTGCACCCTCTGTGGGAACTGACAACACCCCCAACCTTCCCGTCAGTGGAGGCACCCTGATTGGCTTACTGCTATCTGCAGCCACACCTCTCAGTGCTGTGCGGGTGTGGCTAGTGCTGTGCGGGTGTGATCACTGTTGTGTGGGAGTGGCCAGTGCTGTGTGGCTGTGACCAGTGCTGTGTAGGTGTGGCTAGTGCTGTGTGGGTGTGGCCAGGGCTTTGTGGCTGTGATCAGCACTGTGTGGGTGTGAGCATTGTTGTGTGGGTGTGGCCACTTCTGTGTGGGAGTGGCCAGTGCCGTGTGGGCGTAAACACCTCCTACATGTATCTCTAAATACATAGAAATAGTAAAATGCCAGAATTTTGTTGGGGGGAAAAATAGAAATATAATAGTAATACTTATAATCAGCAACGGCTGCAGATCCAAATACCTTTTGCAGGGGGAGGACCAGGACCGGCAGCCTCCATGCAGAAGCAGGGACTCGGCATTAGGCTTCACTGTAGTGTCGCAGGAGTCTGGGGGCGGGTTTGGGAGAGGGAAGCCTAATGTCTAATGCACGGCAGCTGTGATGCCACTGCCAATCCCGGATACACGCTAGCACATGTATTACATACATCTTTTGTTCACTTTTCTGCACTCTAAATAAAGCTTTCTTTGATTTGCATATAATGTTACATTTTAATGGGATAATGTATCCTTATCCTGTCATAATATACAGTGTGTGTGTGATTTTATATATATATATATATATATATATATATATATATATATATATACAGTGCATCCGGAAAGTATTCGCAGCACTTCACTTTTTCTACATTTTGTCATGTTACAGCCTTATGCCATAATGGAATAAATTCATTTTTCCCCCGCAAAATTCTACACACAATGCCCCATAATGACAACGTGAAGAAGAAAAAAAACTTTGTTGTTGAGATTTTTGCATATGTATTAAAAATAAAAAAACGAATAAATCACATGTACATAAGTATTCATAGCCTTTGCCATGAAGCTCAAAATTGAGCTCAGGTGCATCCTGAAACAATACTTTCCAGATGTAATATATAAATAAATATATATATATATATATATATATATTGTGTATATGTATATATATATATATACTAGTGTACTGTATCAATAGGAATGTTTATATATTAATGTTACTTGTGTATTATACTTCTAACAACTCCCCCACCCCACACACAAACACACACCTTTTACAGAATTGCTGTCAGCAGGCAGTAGTCTTTATTGCTTCATGGAAAGCAATTAATCCTAAATTATTTAGCATAATCCTGTTCTCTCATATACCTCGCCCATGCTGTATACCCCTGCCTGCCTCTGCCGGCTCGCGCACACAGCTCAGACTGTATATAAATAACTGCTAAAGTCACCTTTGCCTCTCCGAAGCCATTAACACTATGTGGCAGGCAGGCACCCGCTCCTGTGTCATGCATCGCTGAGCCGGAGAGGCAAGTGACAATTGAAGGACACTCTGCCAGCCAAGGCCCCGGTGGAGCTGAATTTAACATGAGCCTCTGCTGCTGCTGTGAGGGATGAAGACAGGAGATTTGCTTTACCAGCCTGCCAGAGGCGGGGATACAGTTACAGGCCTTGCAGCTGAATGGCCTCCTTAGACCGGATTATGATTCAGCAGCATTCAGAAAGTTCCGAAGATGCTGTGTAACCGAGCTATAGAGCACCCAACAAGTCCTTTGGAGAGTTCAGTTGGTTTATATAGTAGCATAACGTAGTAAATACGGCAGGGGGAAGCTTTGGGACAGTTGCTTTGGGATAGCCTGAGTTGGTTTAGTTCACCTGTAAAGCATACTTGCCTACTGTCCCGGAATGGCCGGGAGGCTCCCGAAAATCGGGTGACCCTCCCGCCCCCCCGGAAGAGCAGGCACGTCTCCCGGAATCAGGGGTCTCCCTGCCCGTCCGCCCACTTAGTGTGTAAAGTGGGTGGTCCGGGCAGTTGATGACGCGATTCTTGCTGAATCACGTTATCATAGCCACGCCCCCTGCAGTGTAATGCCGGGGATCGCGTCATTACAGAGTGGGGGCGTGGCTTAAAGGATGTGCCGTGGAAACTCCGCCCCTGCTCCACCCCCGTCCCACCTCCGGTCCACCTCCTCCCCAAGTCACAGCCCTCCCCTGCCCCCTTGCTGAGCCGACCTGGCTGCTCTCTCCGGCAGAGAGCAGCCAGAATGTCGGCAAGTATGCTGTAAAGTGTGATGGGCATAAGGCGCTCATAACTTTATTGTGATTACATAAACCTTTTCTTTAAGCTAGCTTATCACTAAAATAAACAACACCACACACTGAAATAAAGACACGGACACGGTAGCTGGAGTTAAAGGTCAGACGATGTTTATTGATCGCTGACCAACTCTTTAAACTATAATTGTGATCGAATTAGAATTGATTTAGAATATAGGCCCTCATTCCGAGTTGTTCGCTCGGTATTTTTCATCGCATCGCAGTGAAAATCCGCTTAGTACGCATGCGCAATGTTCGCACTGCGACTGCGCCAAGTAACTTTACTATGAAGAAAGTATTTTTACTCACGGCTTTTTCATCGCTCCGGCGATCGTAATGTGATTGACAGGAAATGGGTGTTACTGGGCGGAAACACGGCGTTTCAGGGGCGTGTGGCTGAAAACGCTACCGTTTCCGGAAAAAACGCAGGAGTGGCCGGGGAAACGGTGGGAGTGCCTGGGCGAACGCTGGGTGTGTTTGTGACGTCAACCAGGAACGACAAGCACTGAACTGATCGCACAGGCAGAGTAAGTCTGGAGCTACTCTGAAACTGCTAAGTAGTTAGTAATCGCAATATTGCGAATACATCGGTCGCAATTTTAAGAAGCTAAGATTCACTCCCAGTAGGCGGCGGCTTAGCGTGTGTAACTCTGCTAAATTCGCCTTGCGACCGATCAACTCGGAATGAGGGCCATAGATTTAAATTTAGCTTGGAGGATGGCAAACAGAAAGTCGCTACCAAACACCAGCACCAGTCACCTAGATGAAACCACCAAACCAAGGAGGGGAGTACCCAAACCCCGCCTCCTTCCCGCATAACCCGCATTGTGCTGGCCTCACCCCTCTTTTCTCTGGCAAACGTTCGGTTCCCGCAGGGGAACGTCTAATGTCCAACCGCAAGAGAAGGACACACCTGCCGTCCTTCTAAAGAGGGAGCCCCACAATGACCACTTATGCCTGTGTGACAGTTGGTTGGTAGCGACTTCCCGCTACCAAGGTTTACAAAACCGCCACCGCCATCCGCAACCAGCAACAATAACCAACTAAGAACAACTAAATAGCCCTACCGAAAAAGACCAAAAATATCCTCCAGGAAAATCTGCACTCCTACCGGAGAAAGATGAACCCCATCCTCCTTGTAGAACTGCCTATTCCTTAGCACAAGTAGAGGATGCCTGATCACCACTCCACCTATGGCCCTGACAAAAAGAGACACCGCCGAATTCACCTTCTTGCGTGCCTTCTCCAGCGCCGAGAAACGCACCGCACCACGCCAATGGAAACGTGGCACCATTTCCGACCAAACAATGCAGACTCCTGGCCAGTGACAACGGATCGCCACCAAATCCGCCTTAACAGACAAAATCAAGTCTATGCCCTTAACTCGACCTAGATCATTACCACCTAAATGAAGGACGATACTGACAATGCTAAATTCCTTTGTCGTATAAACAACCCTTATGAAGCTAAGAACACTGTACGCTGTTTACTTCAGAAGTACCGTAATGGTACGCTATCTGCGTAGCGATCGCTCAGCCGTAGGCGAGACGCTCAAGCGTCACGTTCGCTCACGGCCCAGTGATCACAGGACACGTTATTGGTTATGTCTAGGGGAATGATTCGCTGTAGCGTAGCGTACGCTCGAGACCACGAGGAGGTCACCAGCGGTGCAGGCGCTCACAGCACAATACCTTTATATTTAAACCTTTTAACAATGTAATGCGCTATATATCTTAATGTGAATACAGGGTGTAAGTGCAACCTTGTGTAACCTGACTAACTACAAAGCTGATTGAACGTCACCGACGCTCAAGTGAACACTTAACACTATAGAAAATACACAGATACTTGTTTAGGGTTCCAAAGCCTATTATCTGTATTATATCTAGTATACTTGTAAAAGAGTAACACAGTACAAATGATACACTACAATATAACAAAGACTTCCTAACCAAACACCTAACTAAGGGATAAACTACAATACTATCCTGATCTAATACAATACAATACAATACAATAAAGTTTAGTCTAGGGGAGATATGAGAGAAAAGAGAAAATAGAGAGAGAGAAATAGACACAGAGGGAGAGAGAGAAATTGGCTCACAGAAAGACAATGATTACGGAGAGAACTTACGCACAAGGGTATGATCGCCAGCGCCTCGATATCCAGCTCCCGATTATCAGCAGATAACCGTTGATGAGAGAGTGAGAGCTGGATGTGGTCGGTCTGCCTATTTATGCCCCACACACAATGCAATCTCCTAGTCCCTACAATCCTACAGTTTATTGGACACAGGAATTCGGCCCTGTACTGTAACCAAAGGTCATAGGTTGATTCATACAGGTGGGCTGTGCTGATTTCCAACAGCTCAGGTGGGTGGGGAACTGGGTTTCCCGCCGCATACCTGAGTATGTGCAAATCATAGAAATGGACATAAACTTCTTACGTCCATAACTATTCGCACGAGCGATTAATACGCTCCAAACCAACACCGGAATATTGCTAATTAAATACTCTTCCGATGGGTACCAAACACTGCTGTATGACTCCTGTTAGACCCTTCGTGCAATACAAAGAGGGATTCCTCCGCTCAGGGACATTCTATCTAAACCAAACTTACAGAAACTATTGAGGGGAACATGATCTATAAACTACATTAATTGTGAACTTTTGTAACGAATGAGTCGCACGCTACGATCACATAAACTCTACCGTAAATGCGCATACTGCGCGTGCGAGTGCACGCTATTGCGGGTATGCGCTTCCACGGGAGAGCGTACGCATGCGCAGCACGGACCAGTGTGCGGTGCAAATATGGCAGTGTGCACTAAGACATTTTTCTGACTTTGACAGTCCACCCTTTGGCAGTCAATAATAACTGCCACAAAATATTTAAGGAGAAAAATGTAAGTCAGGGGTTAATTGATTTCCATGGTGGGGTAAGGAAGAAGAGAGGAGTAGGTGTGAAAAGGGTATGACCTAGTGAGAGAGTAGGAGCATGTGTGTATGAGTCCATGTTTGGAGGGTCATGTATCATCGTGCCGTACGTGTGGTAAATCAAGCTTCGAGGTATTGCGAAGTATACATTTGAATTCCTTCTTATCCTGTGGTACAGGTCTGTGGATGGGCTGTCAAACTTTACCGAGCTCATTTCGGCTGTAGTTGTAACAAAATGGGGATGCACATTTTAGTTGATGATACATGAATGGGGGAGGTATGTGGTTGCTGATATCTGTGCCTGTATTCCCTATCGACTATGTGTGTCATTACCTGAGGGTTGTAGAGATGAAGATAAAGAACACTTATGGAAAATGCAATGATATTCTATGTCAGGGAAATGTACATCTGTCGATTGAGGTCTTGATTGGTGTCGGTTGATTGGAGTCTTCTTCTTTGTGCTTTTGCTCATAAATCGTGAGTAAAGCAAACAACGTCCATGGATTTACAAAAAAAAAATGTTGGGCTAGCGTGATTTTAAAGTTCCTAGGGAAACTGGGGTACCCATGGCATTGTCCATCAAAATCTTGTATAACAGGTCGTCTGCTCTTCTTCTTTCCATCTTTCCGTTGTCGGCCCCTTGGCTCATCAAATCCTTCGTCTACGTGGGTCTTTGTACCTCGGAGGAAAACATAGAAATGGGTGAAAGACGGACCGTATACTCATTACATCATCACATTCTGGTTTCTATCATTGGGTCATAAATCAAATCCAGGTTAATTACAGCTTCCTCACTCCTTAAGCTCATCACTTTCGTACTTTGCTTGCACCTCATCAAAGCCTGCCCGCATCTAAATATCAATCCAATAGATATAACGACACCCAAAATACATAGGAGAAACTTTCCAACATCCATTATGACTCCTTGAGCCCACTCTCCCAAACCGGAGAACCAATTTCGCGGGTTCAACCATGACACCCAACCAGTCAGCTCATTACCTACAGCAGCAAGGGTGAGATTGTGTTTCCGACGAAATTCCCACTTTAATTGCAGAATATCGTCCATCTTTTGGTCTATGACCTCTACCGGATCCTCGGTGCTATTTGTGATATACGTGCAACACTTTATGCCGTACTGTGTTGCCAATGTAACACAATATCCGCCTGTTACTGCTGTAAGATAATTAAGAATCATCCTATGCTGAACTAGTTCTGTTTTGTAAGCTTGAAGTTCTCTTCCAGTGTATCTAAACGTGTCATCATACATTTCAGTGATATTATCTAACAAATTGGCGAGTGCGGAAATGTATCTATAATTCATCACACCTCGAGCGGTGCGAGTGAAATCTAACGCTACCAGAACCTGAATCCCGGTGGATTCATGGATAAGATCAGAGGCCGGATGCTCTAACCTTTCTGACAGGTGTCTTTTAACAAGGTGCTCGTAGTGAGTGTGAGTGTAAGGAGCTTGGGCACCACGGTGTATGTCCTTCATTTTGTCATGTGTAAAAGTCATCACTTCAGGCAATACTTTTCCAATATAACACAATCCTTCAGAGTTTGGGGCAAGCCACTTGTACGCCTTTCTCCCGCATATGAAATATGCATCATCGGGGAGAACATATGGGACGGAGAAGGACATGACCATGTTACAAACCTTCCAGGTGAAATCTCCTGACCCTAATTCTTCCATCTGCCTAATGCACGTATCGGTTTGTACGATATGTGCACAGTATCCTGGTGATACCTCTCCAACTTTAGTAATCCTATTTCCTAAGGTATATCGATACCGGAAAGATTTTCCTCTACTGGCTATGTGGCGTACGAGCTCTGTATCTGTAGGCATTCTATCTGCTCTGTGTGAAAAGGTCATGGTAAGGTTGCTCCATGACACTTCCCAATTTCCCGGTTTTCTGGGATTGGAGATGTTAAAACATATGAGGGACCTATCCACATGGTATTGGTGGAGCTTCAAACTAGGAGGGCTGGAGATGTTAAACCTCCGGTCCACCGGTCTCCCACCACTTGGCTCAAGTACCTCCCCTAACGTTAAAGGAAATGGTACTAGCCCTGATTTACTGTGACCCTGAGGTACTTGAGAGCATACCCAACAATCTGTTTGGTTCAACACGTTACCCACTAGAGAGTGATAGTCACTCAATGGATGCCGGTCCATATGGATATTAAAACTGGATTGGCATTACTTTGTTACAGAGCCTACAGATACAACTTTCTTTTTGAACTAACATTCCTTCACAGTTGTTTACAAATAACATGGTTGTTAGATCGTGCCCGGTACTCGCCTTTGCTTGGTGATTGGGTTGCTATTGGAAATTTACACCTCCGTCTCAGTCATCAGGACCTTTCTGGATCCTTTCTCGACCTCACTGGTACTCTCACCGAAACAGACTGCTCTGGTCAACATCATGGTTAACGGGAAAAATCCATATCACAGTCTCTTGGGGCAAGTCCATCTTACAGGAGGAGAAAAGAAGAAATTTGTAAATGGGGTATAAGAAAATCAGTTTGAGGGGGAGAGAACTCGTTACGATAATAAGTTCTCTCGTCTTGTTGTTCTTCTTGTTCTGCTGTCCTCTCAAAGGTGTTGTCTCTCAGTCTTCAAAAACGATCATTCTGGTGATGCAATATTCCTTCCTAACCGACGATCTTTCTGTAAGGAGCAAAAATCTGGCATTACCATTGGTCCAACTGAGGGGTGACATACCATCTTTAAATCATGGAAACATGAGTGAGGAGAGAGAGAAAATAAAAAACAAAAGAGATAGAGAACAATTCATGTGCATATATACATTACATAACCCGACAATAACCACCAATAAGAGAAGAGAAACAAAGCATTTTTAAACATTGTCAACTTTAAGAAAACATTGTCAGACTATTTGGCTGTCGTATCTACGTGTCTAATGGTTTCCTTGAGCAGTCCCTCCCCACCAGCACTTGCATTATTCCACTGTCTGTATCTGGCCAGAATACATTGTGGTGGATAGGTCATGCTGGGGTTTGGTAGACTTCTGCAAGGACCAAGCGAATATGCAATGTTTGAATTCTTACCAATAATCGTCAGAGATGGGGATAGAGAGAGAAAAGGGAAAAACATTTTTCACAAATACATTTACAACGTTTAACCTGGTCATTCCCGTGTCTTCAGTGAATGACCTCCCACTTCATTAACCGTTACCTCAGGCTTGCCTCCATTCCTAACAATCACCTTTCCTGCCTATGTGATTCTTGATTATAATGGTGTGTGTTGTAATTTTGCTCATTTCTTGGTCTAGGGGGTCTAACTTTATGTGGGCTGTTGCAGTTGTGGGCATAATGCCCTTCTCTCCTACAATGGTAACAAATCCTGGGCTTCCTCCAAGTGTCAGTGAAATGGGGTCTTGGCTGATTTGATGCCTCCTCAAACGCTCGGATGCTCATCATCATCAATCGTTTCCCCTGTGCTTCCCTGGTTCCTTGGTTTTTATGATTATGGTGTGGTCTTTCTCGTGATCTACAATCTCTTGCAATGTGTCCCTTTCTATGACAATGGTAACAGACTACCATATCTGGATTTCTCGCAGGGGTGTGGGGCTTTTGTTGGGGTGGTCTTGTGGTTTGGGCCTGTATTTTTGCTGCCATTAACTTATCTCTTTGTGACTCTCTGTATCTGGTGATATTCTGATCCTGATTGATGACGGCCTCTCTTAGTGCAGTCACCGAGATATCTCTCCAGTTTGGGTTGGTGGTCTGTACCCTTGTTTTTAATTCATCTTTTAAACCATTCATTAATACCTTAACCGCTATTCTTCTATGTTGTGCATTTGTCTTGATGTCCGTGATCCCAGTGTTTCCAGCCATTATTTGCAGTGCTCGATTGAAATAATTAGAAACATTTTCCCTTTCGTTTTGTCTTATGGAGAAAATTTCATTCCACTTGACAGCAGCTGGGAAATATATTCCTAACTGTCGGTTAATCTGCCTAATACATTCCTGATTGTGTTCCTCCGTACAAGGTACCTCTGTGTTTAATTTACAATCAGCAATGAACTTTTCAGGGTCAACCCTGGAGGGCAAACATGCCCTCAGCACTGTCCGCCACTCTTTGTTGGTGGGTTCTGTGGCGTTTCCTAGTTCTTTTATAAACCTTTGACATTTGGCTAGATTTTTCCTAGGATCAGGAAATTCAGACACAATTGATCTCAATTCGGTCCGGGACAAGAGACAGCGCATTGCACTGTCCTTGACGGGAATGATTCCCTGATCGTCAGTCTTCCCATTGGGGACTGAGATCACCCTGGCCAGATTGAGCTCAGTTCCATCATCTTGTGTTGGCCTTACAATATGGGGTACATCTGTTTGTGCGTGATATGAAACATTGTACGTACCTGTGGACACGACCTCACCTGACCCTCCGTTAGGGGGTTCGATTATTGCCTTTACCCATTTGGTCGTGTCCACCTGGATGGCTTCTGTGATGGTTGTTGGAAGAGGTGCTGACATCGTTCTGGGCTCACTGTCTTGTTTGTATTCCTGAGGGAGGTTTGACATGGGGTGCAACTGGCACAGGTTAATAGTTGTACATTCAACAGTATTACAATAATCATTGTTACATTTATTACACTTATTCTTATAATCTATATTACAGTTGCTAAGAGCGTTTTTATTGTTCCACCCTTGTGCTTTTCTCTCCGCAATCAACTCCTCTCCCGATGCCATGTCTCTCCTCTCAAGATAAGAGTCAGAAAAGTCAATAGACTCTCTTTGTAATTCACTTTCCTGTTGCCATAACTGTAAATATTCATAATGTTTATTTTCTGAAATATATACACAGAGGGCGAATGGCGCTCGTGTATCCGGATATTTTTAGTTGTTTGGGCTGCAACCTATGGTTGAAGTACCTCCAAAAATACTTCACTCAGGTAAGTTTAACAAAAGGTTTTCATAGGTGCGCCTGATGTGTGAAATGTATAACAATTGGTTAAATGCTTTATATAATAAGCAGTCAGAAAACTAGAACTAATAAATAAATAGCAATATAGAGAAATGGGATGAAAAAAGAAGAATATATCTTTATTTATAAAGAAATTTATGAAAAAAATATTAATAATAATAATAGAATATTCATGTAGAAAAAATGGGAGGAAAAAATCCCGGGGGAGGGGAGGTCGGGGGATGAAACAAATGTAGTACTGATTAACTGGTGGTCAAGATATATGTTGTTTCACAGAATGCTGGTCACTCCAGAATGGTGGCGTCCCACCTCTGGGTGAATCATGAAGGTGTGCAAAAAAATGAAAGTCCAGAGCTTTAAGTCAATTAATATAGAGTCAATTATAATACTGAAAATTGTATTAAGATCCTAAAAAGGTGAAAAAAGCGAAAAAAATGAGAAAAATATTTTTGGGGTACCCCTGGATTGCCGCTGGCGATAGGGGTCGGGGTGTGGTGAGTGCTAGGTAATTAGGACTCCTGGACAGGCTGTGCCCCTCTAAGCCCGGTCCACCCCGCTGTCGCTCTAAGAGCGCAGCACGGTGCCCTGGTGAGAGGAGAACAGTCGTGAGTCTTGGAGAGGGAGGTAGGGGCTGCTTCTAGCACAGTTAGTGCTGTCCGCCGCGCCTTCTCTCCTCCTACAGGGTCCCTTACCTTAAAGCTCCTGCTCCGTCTCCTCGTTCCCCCGCCAGCGGTCTCTTCCGTCTCGGCCGCGGCCCGGCGATCTCCTGCACTTCCGGGTTGGGTCACGTGACCGGTCTCGGATGCCTGTGGGTCCCGTCTATTTCTCGTCGTTCTTTCGTTCTCTCTTTCCTCCGTCCTTGGATTCACGCTCTGTCAGAGCGTGAATCCAAGGACGGAAGAAAGAGAGAACGAAAGAACGACGAGAAATAGACGGGACCCACAGGCATCCGAGACCGGTCACGTGACCCAACCCGGAAGTGCAGGAGATCGCCGGGCCGCGGCCGAGACGGAAGAGACCGCTGGCGGGGGGAACGAGGAGACGGAGCAGGAGCTTTAAGGTAAGGGACCCTGTAGGAGGAGAGAAGGCGCGGCGGACAGCACTAACTGTGCTAGAAGCAGCCCCTACCTCCCTCTCCAAGACTCACGACTGTTCTCCTCTCACCAGGGCACCGTGCTGCGCTCTTAGAGCGACAGCGGGGTGGACCGGGCTTAGAGGGGCACAGCCTGTCCAGGAGTCCTAATTACCTAGCACTCACCACACCCCGACCCCTATCGCCAGCGGCAATCCAGGGGTACCCCAAAAATATTTTTCTCATTTTTTTCGCTTTTTTCACCTTTTTAGGATCTTAATACAATTTTCAGTATTATAATTGACTCTATATTAATTGACTTAAAGCTCTGGACTTTCATTTTTTTGCACACCTTCATGATTCACCCAGAGGTGGGACGCCACCATTCTGGAGTGACCAGCATTCTGTGAAACAACATATATCTTGACCACCAGTTAATCAGTACTACATTTGTTTCATCCCCCGACCTCCCCTCCCCCGGGATTTTTTCCTCCCATTTTTTCTACATGAATATTCTATTATTATTATTAATATTTTTTTCATAAATTTCTTTATAAATAAAGATATATTCTTCTTTTTTCATCCCATTTCTCTATATTGCTATTTATTTATTAGTTCTAGTTTTCTGACTGCTTATTATATAAAGCATTTAACCAATTGTTATACATTTCACACATCAGGCGCACCTATGAAAACCTTTTGATAATGTTTATTTTGTCTCTTCGTTAGTTCAACGAGACTTATCCTCCTCCTTAAATTTTGTAACACCTCTGGACTGAAGCTACCTATTCTTGGGAACTTGTCCCTGTCTTGTACAGTCATTCTTTGCCATTCATCACATAAAACCTCTGTGTGACTACCGTATTTTTCACACATAATGTATCTTGCCGACCCAATTGGTCGGTCCTCCGAATCAACCTGAACCTGGGTTGATCGCCCCCTACCGGAACAAATGGCCCCCATAATCTGTAGGCGTTGCTTATTCCTCCTTGGATCTTTTATCTCAAGGTTTTCAGCGAACCCTTACAAACAAACCAAGATGTCCTTGGGCAGGCCGGCGGTGGTGGTTTATCAAGTACCCCACTTACTTCTCGCCCACGTTGGCCTGTGCCGCAATCACTGTAACCAGAGCTGTGGTACCCAACCCAGGGCCCCTGTAAACCTTTACTTACTGGGGCGTGCTGGACCTACCAGTCCCCAGCAAGTATCGGTTGTTGGATAGTTCCTGAGTGACCAGCGAACTTCCCTTCCAAAAATAAAAAATTACACAAATCACGTCAGAATGTACAAATAGCGTTTGTGACCACTTTACTCTAATGGTATTTAGGTCAGATTACTAACTACTGCACACAATTACGTGTGGTCCAATCGTTCAGTACACGAGCACTACTTGTCATGTACTGAAAGACCAATGGAATCGATGTTTCCGGCCGCGATTCCTTCAGCAAGAGCTTATGGCCTATATGGGTTCTGCACCAACACCCCAGGCGTTGTGCCACTGGACTTTTATAGCGGACCTTTTACCTTACGACCTCCTGGTCTTGTTCCTTATGACCTCCTGGTCTTGTTACCTTATGGTCCGCTATACTCTAATGCTCAAATATTATTTTAACCAGGGATGCCTCCCTAGCCACCGTATATGTCACTTACACGTATGTTCCTCGACGAGTACTCGACTTTCCTTTTGGTTCCACCTTAAAGTTATATAAACTTTTGTATACAAACACACTCACTCAACACATGTACACTTTGTTTCTATATCTATTTCTGCGCAGAAATTGTCTTCAGGCCAAAAGTGTTACCAATTAGGAGCAGGATCTGTTAAACTAAATTTCAGATTTTCCAAAAAAATAGATTTGCGTTATTTACCGCGTCGCGTTATCTACCGCTGTGCGTTACTTATCGCTTTTGCGCTAATTATCGCTTTGCGCTAATTATCGCTTTTCGTGACTTGGGCTACGTGGGCGTAACCAGACGCTACGTTGCGTAATGAACGCTGCGTGCTTCTGCCTTTTGGATTGCGTACGCTAGTCTTTGTTAGCGACACGTGTACGCAATGCAAAGGATCCACCGTAACACAATATATTTATTTATCAATGTAGATGATCCCTGATCATCTACCGCAATCCACACTGACTGCCTTGTATCTCAGACAAACCGTGTGTTTGTTCTATACTTTAACTATTACCTCTACTTTTAAATAACAGCAAATCTCTTTTTAGCACTTTCTATCAACTATAAAAAAATTGGCAAACAGGAATAGTGATATACGAAATTTGAAAAAGAAATGCAGATAAATGTATGCGTACGCAAGACAAAAGAAAAATAAACAGTTTTAAAAGACACAAGCGTTTTGTTCTTACTTCCGGTTACCGGATTCCTTCGGCACTCTTTACCTAAGCGAAGCAGACGCTTATCCCGTCAGCAACTGCGAGACAACCTCCCACCCTTTGCTGGGGGATAATGTCTGCTGATCTACCTAGTGCAGATATGAGAAGGACCGGACGAGCCCGCAATTGACAATGCTAAATTCCTTTGTCGTATAAACAACCCTTATGAAGCTAAGAACACTGTACGCTGTTTACTTCAGAAGTACCGTAATGGTACGCTATCTGCGTAGCGATCGCTCAGCCGTAGGCGAGACGCTCAAGCGTCACGTTCGCTCACGGCCCAGTGATCACAGGACACGTTATTGGTTATGTCTAGGGGAATGATTCGCTGTAGCGTAGCGTACGCTCGAGACCACGAGGAGGTCACCAGCGGTGCAGGCGCTCACAGCACAATACCTTTATATTTAAACCTTTTAACAATGTAATGCGCTATATATCTTAATGTGAATACAGGGTGTAAGTGCAACCTTGTGTAACCTGACTAACTACAAAGCTGATTGAACGTCACCGACGCTCAAGTGAACACTTAACACTATAGAAAATACACAGATACTTGTTTAGGGTTCCAAAGCCTATTATCTGTATTATATCTAGTATACTTGTAAAAGAGTAACACAGTACAAATGATACACTACAATATAACAAAGACTTCCTAACCAAACACCTAACTAAGGGATAAACTACAATACTATCCTGATCTAATACAATACAATACAATACAATAAAGTTTAGTCTAGGGGAGATATGAGAGAAAAGAGAAAATAGAGAGAGAGAAATAGACACAGAGGGAGAGAGAGAAATTGGCTCACAGAAAGACAATGATTACGGAGAGAACTTACGCACAAGGGTATGATCGCCAGCGCCTCGATATCCAGCTCCCGATTATCAGCAGATAACCGTTGATGAGAGAGTGAGAGCTGGATGTGGTCGGTCTGCCTATTTATGCCCCACACACAATGCAATCTCCTAGTCCCTACAATCCTACAGTTTATTGGACACAGGAATTCGGCCCTGTACTGTAACCAAAGGTCATAGGTTGATTCATACAGGTGGGCTGTGCTGATTTCCAACAGCTCAGGTGGGTGGGGAACTGGGTTTCCCGCCGCATACCTGAGTATGTGCAAATCATAGAAATGGACATAAACTTCTTACGTCCATAACTATTCGCACGAGCGATTAATACGCTCCAAACCAACACCGGAATATTGCTAATTAAATACTCTTCCGATGGGTACCAAACACTGCTGTATGACTCCTGTTAGACCCTTCGTGCAATACAAAGAGGGATTCCTCCGCTCAGGGACATTCTATCTAAACCAAACTTACAGAAACTATTGAGGGGAACATGATCTATAAACTACATTAATTGTGAACTTTTGTAACGAATGAGTCGCACGCTACGATCACATAAACTCTACCGTAAATGCGCATACTGCGCGTGCGAGTGCACGCTATTGCGGGTATGCGCTTCCACGGGAGAGCGTACGCATGCGCAGCACGGACCAGTGTGCGGTGCAAATATGGCAGTGTGCACTAAGACATTTTTCTGACTTTGACAGTACAACTAGGGCGACCCCAGCGGCGCTCCCGAGAAAAAAGGAGCCGCAACAAATCACCCCACAACATACCTCGAACATCTAACCATCGCAATTGCCTGGACCCAAAAACATCAGCTGCCCTAAGCGCCATGGGATGCCTTGCCGCCCAAAAAATATAGGAATGGCCAACCAGCCATACATGTTCCCCAAAATTGCAGATAGCTGCAAAAGAAAACATCCTAACATCAGAATTGTGAACATAGGAGGTCATTCCGAGTCGTTCGCTCGGAAAATTTCTTCGCATCGCAGCGTTTTTCCGCTTAGTGCGCATGCGCAATGTCCGCACTGCGACTGCGCCAAGTAAATTTGCTATGAAGTTTGGATTTTCACTCACGGCTTTTTCTTCGCTCAGGCGATCGTAGTGTGATTGACAGGAAATGGGTGTTACTGGGCGGAAACAGGACGTTTTATGGGCGTGTGGGAAAAAACGCTACCGTTTCCGGAAAAACGCAGGAGTGGCCGGAGAAACGGAGGAGTGTCTGGGCGAACGCTGGGTGTGTTTGTGACGTCAAACCAGGAACGACAAGCACTGAACTGATCGCAGATGCCGAGTAAGTCTGAAGCTACTCAGAAACTGCTACGAGGTGTGTAATCGCAATATTGCGAATACGTCGTTCGCAATTTTAAGATGCTAAGATTCACTCCCAGTAGGCGGCGGCTTAGCGTGAGCAACTCTGCTAAAATCGCCTTGCGAGCGAACAACTCGGAATGACCTCCATAATACATACATAAAGCACAACGTAACAAAAACCCAAGTGAAGGAGAAAAATCAAAAAACCTCCCGTGGACCTTGATAGAACAGCCAATTGAAATTAGGCCCCCTCGGAGGAAAAATTTTAAAAATTCACTTCACACCCTCGATTCCTGAACGGTAAGCGTTCAAAAACCGACGAGTAAACACGTTTTTGGGTTAGCGCAACAGGCGCACCTATAACTTATCCAAACGGGCATAGGACCTATAGGAGGCCGACTTCCAATGGCCCAGCTCCCGAATAGCCGCAGGGGATGAACCTGTAGCCGCTGCATGGGTAGCCGCCCCAATCCGAAAGGAATGGGTACCGAAGTCCGCCCCCTGCAAGCCCAATGCCGCCAAACATTTTTTGAACACAGCAGCAAATTGAAACTTTGTCAGAGGGTCAGCCTGCCCGTGCACCAGCAACTGGTCGCCCCCCGGAGGCCTCAACCGTACATACTCCTGCGTCAACCGCAGCGGGCAAACACCCGTTTCCTCCTGAGCCTCCAAGGACAACCAGCGACCCCGACCTGTTTGATCTGTCTTGGATCGCACAATCCTACAGAGCAACAGGCCCCCCTGCAAGCGCACATTTTCGTAAAGCAAACCTGACTCCCGAGACGCCTTGCTGCATGCCACCAACTCGCTCACTCGGAAAGCCCCAAAAAAGGCCAGGGCATACGCACAACTAAACAACGCCACCTCAAAATCCGAGGACGCAATTTGGGGCAGCACCCGCAGTAACTCTGCTAGAAGCTGCAACGTCATGGGTCTACGTGAGTCCGCAGGCGCCGGGCGCAACCTAGCCCAACCTTTCAGCGCTCTGGAAAGGACAAAAGACCCCGTGGGGTCCGTCATCCCGTGGAGCCGCAAGTGAAAAGAAATGCCCGCAAGGGCAGATGCTATGGCCGCTTTTGACCTACCGTTTTGGTAATGTTCCCAAACAAAGGTCATCAGGGCGTCGGCCGAGGACTCACCTGCTACCCCGTATCTACGCTGAAAGACGGACCAATCCCGCCAGGCAGCATCATACGCTCTGAGAGTGGAGGGAGCCAGAGCACACCTGGCTAAAGCAGCCAACCCGACTCGACAATCTGCCAGACAGAAGGTGGGCACTGTAACCCCTCCGCCGCCGCTCCCGGAACCAACGCCCTGAATTTGTCAAATTGGAACCGAGACAATGCATCCGCAATTCCATTGTCAATTCCGGGAACGTGGCGGGCCCTGAAATTAATATTGCGCCGCAAGCAAACTAACACTAGATGCCGTAGCAGCCTCAGAGCCTGCGGCGAGGAGGAACGCTGATTATTAATCGCATGTACCACCCCAGAGCCGGCCCTAATCAATATGATGCCCTAGGCAAGATTTTGGCAGGTGCCCCCTAGCACCGCCGCTAGTTCTGCCTTTTTTCTCGCATTCGCTTACGAACCCCCCGCGCAACCGCCGTGTTGGCGCAATGCACCATCTCCGCATAACGGGGAGGGTCCAGGGGAACTGCTGACGCTGGCGCTGCAACTTTCTGCGCTTCCTTCGCCATGCGCCGCGCGATAAGTCTAGCTAATTTACGCGGGCGCCGCGGAGAACCTGACGGAACACTGCTAGATGAGGAAGAACTACAGGATGAACTGTGTAAAGGAGGGGCATGCTCACCAGTGTTAGAAGGACCAGGAACCGCGTCGTCCGTTGCACTCGACTCCGTTGGCGGCCTAACTTCTCCCGTCGATGTCGCAGCCGCGGCCCCCTGCGGCCTTCGTCCCCGACGTGACGTAGCCCCGGAGTCAGCCAGCATCTGTGAGGGAGAAACAGAGGGAACAACAGGCGCGGGGGAAACCAGCGCATCATTCGCAATGGGGTGAACATGCGGGGGAGGAGGCCAAGCCCATTCGCCCTGCGGCGGAGGGCCGGCGGGAAGCTGCAGGGGAGGACCCCCGCCTGAGGGGTACGTAACGACGTGGGGAAAGACAGCCCCGACCCCCGAAGCGACCCCCATGGAGCAAGCAGGCCGCCATGACGTATGCGGCGCGTAACCGCCCGCCCCCGAAAGTCCGGACGATACCGGGAGGGACCCCGGAGGGGCAGGGGGGGGGGGCGGCAAAATGTGCGCCAACTGATTCGCTCCAGACAGGGATGGCCAGTGCTGCGAGCCCGCAAAAGCAAGGAGGGGAACCGTAACCCGGGGGCCGCCGACCGACCATGTGGTCTGGACGCCGGCGCCCGAGCCGGCAAAGTAGGGAGAAAATTGCGGAGCGGACGCCACGGTTAGGCCCATGGAGGACGCCCCAGCAGCTGCCGGGAACGCCGTCGCCAGGGGCCAAGGAAGGCCACCGGGGAAAAACTGGCCCCCAGCGAAGCCTTGCGGTGTGGCAAACGAGGGAGCAGGGCCGGGTAGGTGGTAAGTTGCCGCAATGGACGACTGAGTTGCCACCATCTGCAATGCCCCCGCCGGGCTGGGGGGAGGCGCCTGAAGCCCGACGTACGGGGACGCCGCCAAGGGCAGCCGATCAGCCAAAATGTCCCCGATGCGGGATTCCCCTCCGGGCAAGCCTGCCCTGGAAATGTAGGAGGGGCGGGCGTTGCAACAGCCCCAGCCCCGCCCCCCGCCGCGGGAACCTCCGACATCGCCCCCATCACCCCGTGCACCATTCTATACCTGGGCGCCACCGGCCCCTCCGCAGGGAGGGGTACATGCCCAATAGCACACGTACTGGGGACAGCGGGCACCTCACCCTGCTGCCCCAGGACCATATCTCCCTTTGGTGAGCCAGCCCCCCCTCACCCTCCGCAGCCCCGCCGCGGCCGCCCGGCACCACGTGGGCGCCCGAGCCGCCGCTGAGAGCCGCTGGCGGGGAAGGTGGGGAAGACCCGACGCTGCCTAACGCGCCGGGCAAGTGAGCCGTAGAAGTAACAGAGGGCGCGTCCCGACGCCACGTGCCGGGAGGCCGCCGGCCGCTGGTCTCCCGCTGGCAGGGTAGCGGGCCGTCGCGGCCCGACCCCGCCGCATGCCAGCCGCCGTCGTAGGCAACCTCCGGGGGGGAGCACTACGGGAGCGGGCGCGGGGGGTGCCCACAGCCTCCATGAGGTGGCGGGGGGGAGGGGCAGAGCGGCGTGGACGCGGCATCACAGGAGTGGGGTGAACCGCAGATAAACCATACAAAACTATGCAGCAGTGAGAACCCAATGGAGGGGGGAGAGCGTGCAGAATTAACAAGGCAGTATATAACAGGAACAAAGCAAGTGCTGTGACATGTACTTATCCTTCCTGGGCCATACAATGAATGGCAAGAGGAAGTCTAGGAAAATGGCCCTGACCTATATACTATCTTAAGACCCACCTATTAAGCTTGATGTACAACCTTCTAATCCAATAGGAAAAACCACAGGGAAAACTGATCTGCCTAGCAACTGCTTAGTCATTAAACAACCAATCACAAAAAGTAGAGCTCTTATATGGCCTCAGGCTTATGCAGCCTTCAGCTTATCTTAGGCACCAATGATCCCATTGGGATTCTGCTAGTTGCAATTATTAACCTGAAATCCATATTCTCCTTGAAAGCCTTCATGTCCCACTATGGACGGAAGCAGCGAGAAGAGGTAACGTCTGGCACCTAACAGAGCATTTTACACTTAGCTTCTCCGTCTCCTCCTTTCTCGCCCTCTCCCGGGAAAATATGACTATATTAAGCTTGTTCAAGGTGAACGTCTCCTTTATACGTTTTCATAAGGCAGACTGAGGGGTCTATTTATTACCCTGCAAGTAGCCAAAACTCTGGAGAAAGTGTAGAACTTCCCTCCAGAGAAGGCTATGCAATTTATTAAAGAGATGTCTCTATCCCTTAACGTATGATAGGGAGAATTGTCACCCCCCTCCTCCCTCCCCATATTTTTCCAATAGGGACATAAGGCGTATGCCTCGTGGGGAAGGAGCATGACAAAATTGATCCCAGAGAAAGCCTACGCTATGATGCTCCTATAAGAAGCTACTGGTGCTTTGTAAAAAAAATAAAAAATAAATAAGCATTGCAGTTGAGCAGATCTATGTAGTGTGCAGCCACACATCCAATCTCTTGCAGCCACACACTACATAGATCTGCTCACCCACAATGCTGATCATTTTGTCACAAAGTACAAGGTAAGCTTCAAATAGAATTCTCTAGCTTAGAATTATCTACCTTTTTATGCAAGGGCAGATAGCTCAATGAATAGATTGTCTGACTGCAGTGCCACAGGCAATGGGTTTGAATCCTGAGTATGTCAGCATCTTGAAATGTAATATAGGACACTGTGACCGAAAAACAAAAACCTCAAGTTGAGTTAATGAATGTTGTATAGGTTTTAGCGACAGAAGGGGTGGGGGTAGGAGACAGCGACGGTCAGGAGATGCTGGGCTTCAAAAAGGGGGGAAGCTGCAAGTGAAAGTAATTAAAATATATAATTGACAAGTGCCGCCAACCGAGCCTCCTACCCTGCAGCGCTATGTGCGGTGCCCCCTCCGCACACACCTAGTTACGGCCCTGACATACTGGCTTTACCCTTATTCCCATCATTCGGTGATACAGTCAATGGCTCAAGGCCACTCGGGATGGCGTTACCGTACCTTTGACATAGAATTTCTACGATGAATAAAGATAGTTACAGCAGCTATGTAGACACCATCCAGGAAATCGATACTCACTTTGCCCACATTGAGTATGTCACCTTGACAATGACGGCACCAGGATCCCAACACAGGTGCAATGCTACTTACAACATTTAAACCATTTGGGTGTTGCTTAGGCTACCAGCATCCGCATGTTTAAAGTTATAACACCCAGACGGTTTAAATCCCCTGACTACATTTACACCTGTGCTGGGATCTAGAGATGAGCGGGTTCGGTTTCTCTGAATCCGAACCCGCCAGAACTTCATGTTTTTTTTCACGGGTCCGAGCGACTCGGATCTTCCCGCCTTGCTCGGTTAACCCGAGCGCGCCCGAACGTCATCATGACGCTGTCGGATTCTCGCGAGGCTCGGATTCTATCGCGAGACTCGGATTCTATATAAGGAGCCGCGCGTCGCCGCCATTTTCACACGTGCATTGAGATTGATAGGGAGAGGACGTGGCTGGCGTCCTCTCCGTTTAGAATTAGAATAGATTAGAGAGACACTTGATTTACTAATTTTGGGGAGCATTAGGAGTACTCAGTAGTGTACAGTGCAGAGTTTTGCTGATAGTGACCAGTGACCACCACTTTTATTTATAATCCGTTCTCTGCCTGAAAAAAGCGATACACAGCACACAGTGACTCAGTCACATACCATATCTGTGTGCACTGCTCAGGCTCAGGCCAGTGTGCTGCATCATCTATTATCTATATATAATATTATATATATCTGTCTGACTGCTCAGCTCACACAGCTTATAATTGTGGGGGAGACTGGGGAGCACTACTGCAGTGCCAGTTATAGGTTATAGCAGGAACCAGGAGTACATAATATAATCCGTTCTCTGCCTGAAAAAAGCGATACACAGCACACAGTGACTCAGTCACATACCATATCTGTGTGCACTGCTCAGGCTCAGGCCAGTGTGCTGCATCATCTATTATCTATATATAATATTATATATATCTGTCTGACTGCTCAGCTCACACAGCTTATAATTGTGGGGGAGACTGGGGAGCACTACTGCAGTGCCAGTTATAGGTTATAGCAGGAGCCAGGAGTACATAATATATTATATAGTGAGTGACCACCAGACACACAGTGCAGTTTATTTAATATATCCGTTCTCTGCCTGAAAAAAGCGATACACACAGTGACTCAGTCAGTCACATACCATATCTGTGTGCACTGCTCAGGCTCAGGCCAGTGTGCTGCATCATCTATATATATTATATATCTGTCTGACTGCTCAGCTCACACAGCTTATAATTGTGGGGGAGACTGGGGAGCACTACTGCAGTGCCAGTTATAGGTTATAGCAGGAGCCAGGAGTACATAATATTATATTAAAATTAAACAGTGCACACTTTTGCTGCAGGAGTGCCACTGCCAGTGTGACTAGTGACCAGTGACCTGACCACCAGTATATAATATTAGTAGTATACTATCTCTTTATCAACCAGTCTATATTAGCAGCAGACACAGTACAGTGCGGTAGTTCACGGCTGTGGCTACCTCTGTGTCGGCACTCGGCAGCCCGTCCATAATTGTATATACCACCTAACCGTGGTTTTTTTTTCTTTCTTTATACATACATACTAGTTACGAGTATACTATCTCTTTATCAACCAGTCTATATATTAGCAGCAGACACAGTACAGTGCGGTAGTTCACGGCTGTGGCTACCTCTGTGTCGGCACTCGGCAGCCCGTCCATAATTGTATATACCACCTAACCGTGGGTTTTTTTTCTTTCTTTATACATACATACTAGTTACGAGTATACTATCTCTTTATCAACCAGTCTATATATTAGCAGCAGACACAGTACAGTGCGGTAGTTCACGGCTGTGGCTACCTCTGTGTCGGCACTCGGCAGCCCGTCCATAATTGTATATACCACCTAACCGTGGTTTTTTTTTCATTCTTTATACATACATACTAGTTACGAGTATACTATCTCTTTATCAACCAGTCTATATTAGCAGCAGACACAGTACAGTGCGGTAGTTCACGGCTGTGGCTACCTCTGTGTCGGCACTCGGCAGCCCGTCCATAATTGTATATACCACCTAACCGTGGTTTTTTTTTCTTTCTTTATACATACATACTAGTTACGAGTATACTATCTCTTTATCAACCAGTCTATATATTAGCAGCAGACACAGTACAGTGCGGTAGTTCACGGCTGTGGCTACCTCTGTGTCGGCACTCGGCAGCCCGTCCATAATTGTATATACCACCTAACCGTGGTTTTTTTTTTCTTTCTTTATACATACATACTAGTTACGAGTATACTATCTCTTTATCAACCAGTCTATATATTAGCAGCAGACACAGTACAGTGCGGTAGTTCACGGCTGTGGCTACCTCTGTGTCGGCACTCGGCAGCCCGTCCATAATTGTATATACCACCTAACCGTGGTTTTTTTTTCTTTCTTTATACATACATACTAGTTACGAGTATACTATCTCTTTATCAACCAGTCTATATATTAGCAGCAGACACAGTACAGTGCGGTAGTTCACGGCTGTGGCTACCTCTGTGTCGGCACTCGGCAGCCCGTCCATAATTGTATATACCACCTAACCGTGGTTTTTTTTTCTTTCTTTATACATACATACTAGTTACGAGTATACTATCTCTTTATCAACCAGTCTATATATTAGCAGCAGACACAGTACAGTGCGGTAGTTCACGGCTGTGGCTACCTCTGTGTCGGCACTCGGCAGCCCGTCCATAATTGTATATACCACCTAACCGTGGTTTTTTTTTCTTTCTTTATACATACATACTAGTTACGAGTATACTATCTCTTTATCAACCAGTCTATATATTAGCAGCAGACACAGTACAGTGCGGTAGTTCACGGCTGTGGCTACCTCTGTGTCGGCACTCGGCAGCCCGTCCATAATTGTATATACCACCTAACCGTGGTTTTTTTTTCTTTCTTTATACATACATACTAGTTACGAGTATACTATCTCTTTATCAACCAGTCTATATATTAGCAGCAGACACAGTACGGTGCGGTAGTTCACGGCTGTGGCTACCTCTGTGTCGGCACTCGGCAGCCCGTCCATAATTGTATATACCACCTAACCGTGGTTTTTTTTTCTTTCTTTATACATACATACTAGTTACGAGTATACTATCTCTTTATCAACCAGTCTATATATTAGCAGCAGACACAGTACAGTGCGGTAGTTCACGGCTGTGGCTACCTCTGTGTCGGCACTCGGCAGCCCGTCCATAATTGTATACTAGTATCCAATCCATCCATCTCCATTGTTTACCTGAGGTGCCTTTTAGTTGTGCCTATTAAAATATGGAGAACAAAAATGTTGAGGTTCCAAAATTAGGGAAAGATCAAGATCCACTTCCACCTCGTGCTGAAGCTGCTGCCACTAGTCATGGCCGAGACGATGAAATGCCAGCAACGTCGTCTGCCAAGGCCGATGCCCAATGGCATAGTACAGAGCATGTCAAAACCAAAACACCAAATATCAGTAAAAAAAGGACTCCAAAACCTAAAATAAAATTGTCGGAGGAGAAGCGTAAACTTGCCAATATGCCATTTACCACACGGAGTGGCAAGGAACGGCTGAGGCCCTGGCCTATGTTCATGGCTAGTGGTTCAGCTTCACATGAGGATGGAAGCACTCAGCCTCTCGCTAGAAAACTGAAAAGACTCAAGCTGGCAAAAGCACCGCAAAGAACTGTGCGTTCTTTGAAATCCCAAATCCACAAGGAGAGTCCAATTGTGTCGGTTGCGATGCCTGACCTTCCCAACACTGGACGTGAAGAGCATGCGCCTTCCACCATTTGCACGCCCCCTGCAAGTGCTGGAAGGAGCACCCGCAGTCCAGTTCCTGATAGTCAGATTGAAGATGTCAGTGTTGAAGTACACCAGGATGAGGAGGATATGGGTGTTGCTGGCGCTGGGGAGGAAATTGACCAGGAGGATTCTGATGGTGAGGTGGTTTGTTTAAGTCAGGCACCCGGGGAGACACCTGTTGTCCGTGGGAGGAATATGGCCGTTGACATGCCAGGTGAAAATACCAAAAAAATCAGCTCTTCGGTGTGGAGGTATTTCACCAGAAATGCGGACAACAGGTGTCAAGCCGTGTGTTCCCTTTGTCAAGCTGTAATAAGTAGGGGTAAGGACGTTAACCACCTCGGAACATCCTCCCTTATACGTCACCTGCAGCGCATTCATAATAAGTCAGTGACAAGTTCAAAAACTTTGGGTGACAGCGGAAGCAGTCCACTGACCAGTAAATCCCTTCCTCTTGTAACCAAGCTCACGCAAACCACCCCACCAACTCCCTCAGTGTCAATTTCCTCCTTCCCCAGGAATGCCAATAGTCCTGCAGGCCATGTCACTGGCAATTCTGACGAGTCCTCTCCTGCCTGGGATTCCTCCGATGCATCCTTGCGTGTAACGCCTACTGCTGCTGGCGCTGCTGTTGTTGCCGCTGGGAGTCGATGGTCATCCCAGAGGGGAAGTCGTAAGCCCACTTGTACTACTTCCAGTAAGCAATTGACTGTTCAACAGTCCTTTGCGAGGAAGATGAAATATCACAGCAGTCATCCTACTGCAAAGCGGATAACTGAGTCCTTGACAACTATGTTGGTGTTAGACGTGCGTCCGGTATCCGCCGTTAGTTCACAGGGAACTAGACAATTTATTGAGGCAGTGTGCCCCCGTTACCAAATACCATCTAGGTTCCACTTCTCTAGGCAGGCGATACCGAGAATGTACACGGACGTCAGAAAAAGACTCACCAGTGTCCTAAAAAATGCAGTTGTACCCAATGTCCACTTAACCACGGACATGTGGACAAGTGGAGCAGGGCAGGGTCAGGACTATATGACTGTGACAGCCCACTGGGTAGATGTATGGACTCCCGCCGCAAGAACAGCAGCGGCGGCACCAGTAGCAGCATCTCGCAAACGCCAACTCTTTCCTAGGCAGGCTACGCTTTGTATCACCGCTTTCCAGAATACGCACACAGCTGAAAACCTCTTACGGCAACTGAGGAAGATCATCGCGGAATGGCTTACCCCAATTGGACTCTCCTGTGGATTTGTGGCATCGGACAACGCCAGCAATATTGTGTGTGCATTAAATATGGGCAAATTCCAGCACGTCCCATGTTTTGCACATACCTTGAATTTGGTGGTGCAGAATTTTTTAAAAAACGACAGGGGCGTGCAAGAGATGCTGTCGGTGGCCAGAAAAATTGCGGGACACTTTCGGCGTACAGGCACCACGTACAGAAGACTGGAGCACCACCAAAAACTACTGAACCTGCCCTGCCATCATCTGAAGCAAGAAGTGGTAACGAGGTGGAATTCAACCCTCTATATGCTTCAGAGGTTGGAGGAGCAGCAAAAGGCCATTCAAGCCTATACAATTGAGCACGATATAGTAGGTGGAATGCACCTGTCTCAAGTGCAGTGGAGAATGATTTCAACGTTGTGCAAGGTTCTGATGCCCTTTGAACTTGCCACACGTGAAGTCAGTTCAGACACTGCCAGCCTGAGTCAGGTCATT